>NW_020955317.1:1633525-1637191 GCF_003031625.1 Empidonax traillii
ACAAACCATCCCAGCTTCTCCTGCAGGTGATTGTCACTCCTGCTTAAAAGCCCAGGACAAACCAGTACTAAGGGCATCCTTTGTCATTTATTTTTATGGGCACAGGTACAACAAGCAGTTCTGTGTTTAACCAGCTGGCTGCCAGCAGCCTGGGGGGCCAGGGACTGTGCTGTTCCATGGTTATGGAAGCGTGGAGTTACAGCCAGGGTGAGGAGCTGGCTGTGGAAGTGTGGGGGAGATTTTAGCCTGAGACAGCAGGGAGACAAAAGCCATAAAGACCCTCAAAGGAATGTGGATGCTGACAAAGGAGCAGCTGCACAGGTGGGGCAAAGTAGGGGAGTCTGGATGGGATTGGCACCACCAGTCTGTGCCAGGAGCCATCTGAGGGAAGGAGCCCATGCCTTTGGTGCTGGGGGGAGGTTCCTGCCAAGCCCTGGGGGTGTCTTTTCCCCACTTCCTCAGGCTCCATCCCAAGCAATGTCCCTGTTTTTTCCAGCTGTTGGCACAGGAGTTGGTAGAGCTGGGAGATGTGTGTGGGCATCAAGACACTCAGCCCAGCCCCAGGTGAAGAAGGGGCATTCCTGGACCACTTGGGCAGAGAGCAGAGCAGGATGAGGAGAGGTCTCCATCAGGCTTGGATGGGGGCAGCCCCCTTGCCCTCTGCTCCCACTTTCGTGCCCCACAGTTTGGGCAGGCTGGCTCCTTGTCAGCCGTGCTGGAAGCCCTGCTCATATGGAAGCTCAATAAAGAGTGGCAGAGGATATGAAAGAGGATATATGAAAGAGGAAGTGGTTATGGAGATAGAGGTGAAGGAGGAAGGGAAAAAGAAAAAAACCCAAGTTGTACAGTCACAGCCCATATTCCATGGGGAACTCCCAGTGGCCAGGGACCCTATCCCCACTTTGGAGTGGTCTCACAGCTCCTGTGACATCAGAGCTGCCAGAGCTGTGCCCGTGTTCCATGTGGAACTGCCAGTGCCCGGTGACGAGCACAACGCAGCCATTCCCCTGCTGCCAGCCAAGGGTCAGCAGCTCCCAGTGCTCCCTCTGCCCTGTACAACGTTTCTCCAAGAGGACCCTTCACCCTGCTCCCTGTGGAGAGTCCCCACTTGCTGCCTGCGACATCCATCAGTCCTGAGTCTGCCTGCACTTTGGATCTTCTGATCAATCCCAGCAGGATGTGCAGCCTCCTCCCAGTGAAGGTACAGTGCCATTCCATGGAGTTGGGAACCCCCCAAACTGTCCAGTTGGGCTGGAGCTCTGTGGGGATGGTGTGGGACAGGGACCCCTCTCTGAGGTTGTGCTCCCTGCTGCAGGCTGGCACAGACACCGAGGAAGAGATGGAGGTCGACATCGCGTTGGACACAGAGGAGGAGATGGAGGTGGACTTGAACAAGTTTGAGGAAGTCGTAGAAGTGGATGTGGTGGATGAGATCGAGGACATGGACATCGATGAGGAAGATGAGGAGGAGGCCATGGTGCTGGGCTGAGGAGAGTCCCCCAGCAGCAGGACAGGCACGTGCTGGCCATGCCCTGGCCATGCCCATCCCCAGCCGGGCTCAGGCCTGGCGCCAGAGTCCCGCTGTGCCCAGCGCGTGCCAGGCTGGGGGCACAGGGAACACCCAGCAGGGCCCGACTGCACTGACCGTGCCCTTGCTTTTCTTACAGGACTGACGGACTTGCCAGACATGGAATCGTCCCCACTGTACATATGTTTTACATGATTTTTTCCAGATTTTGTATATGCGTTTTATCTTTTTGATATTTTAAGAAGATAGTTTGTTTTATAAAGAAGATGAGGATTTTTTTATAGAAAATTGTTGTTTTATGAAGAAATAAATTTTTTTATAAGAAGATAGTCTCTTAATTACGAAGGCAGTTTTTTATAAGAAGATTTTTTCATTAAGAAGATAGTGTTTTAATAAGAAGATTTGTTTTTAATAAGAAGATAGGTGTTTTATTTAGGAGATACTTCTTTTATTAAGAAGATACTAATTTTTAATAAGAAGATTTTTTTTCCATAAAGATAATAAGTGCTTTGATAAAGACTTGTTTTTTAGCAAACGTTTTTTTAATACTAAAACATTGTTTTTTACATAATGATTTCCATAATGTAAATAAATTCTGTATAAATGTTTAATGTGTTTTTATTGTGTTGTCCTTCTGCAACTACATTATCTGGGGGAGCTGGCACAGCCCCCTGGGCTGGGGGTCCCTGTGCACAGAGGGGTCCCACTTGGGAAGGTGCCGGCCCTGGGCACTGCTGGTGCTGCTGGGCTGGGGCAGAGCGGTGTCCCCGAGAGCAAAGGTGTCCCCAGCACAGAGGGGGGTGTGACAGGAGCGGCCCCTGCAGCTGCCCCAAAGCAGGCAGGAAACCTCCTGCTGCCCTTCCTGCTGCAGCCAAAGGCACTCCTGGGCCCAGAGCTGGGATTAGGACACAGGGAGGCCAAATCCCAAGGGATGCACTCAAGGCCATGAGAGCCTTGGGAATTGCTGGAGGCAGGATGTGGGGAGAAGGTTTTGGAGCTGCAGGGGCTGATGTTGAAGGCTTTGAAGCTCCAAGCACTCTGGGTTCCCATCCCCAGGGCACTGCCCTGGGCCATTGGAGAGCCCAAAGCCCAGCGAGGGATCCTTGCCCTGCCCGGGTTGCTGCTGCTGGCAGCGGGCACTGGCCCATGGCCCCCACTCAGGACACACGTGGAGTGGGCAGTGCAGGCTGTGGTGGGGTGGGGCACCCCACCATATAAGTGTGTGTGATATGGTGTTTGGGGGGGCCTGGGTGTTTTTTCACCAGCCCAGCTGAGCTCTGTGCCTGGGCTGGGCATCCCTGAGCTGAGCACAGACCCTGGGGCCTGCCCTTGTGTTTTCATCATCTTGTGTTTTCTGCTCACAGAGGGTATTTGTGAGGGGCCATTGGAAAGCAGATTAATGAGCAAGGCATTAAGAATTAAACCAATAAAAACCCTCACAGTAAGTAGGGCTGCTGTCAAGTTGTGTTCCCAAGGGAGATAATATCCCTTCCCCCTTCGTTTCATAGTAAATCCATGATGATTAATGTTATTACAGTGGGAACACTATTATTACAAATACACTGATGATGGCAGAGTTGCAGCATTAATAACCCAGGGTATTACTTAACTAATTAGCTGCTGTTTTCAATAGGATTGTTATCCAGCTGCATTAAACTGAGCCTTGCATTGCAGTGTTCCCTGGGCTGCCTTTGCTGCAAGGAGAAGGAATGAGAAGCATCTCCTTCCTTTTGGCCAAAAGCCACCTACCTGTGGCACAGGATTCAGCTGAGCTGCCCCTGGGTTAGTGGCATCTGTGGAAGCCCTGGGACACTGGTGGTGGAGTCTCGTGGTGCTGGAGACCAGCAGTAGCCAAAGGAGGGAGTGGAATCAGGACCTGAGATCTCCAGGGGGTCCTCAGCCCTCCAGGGCTGCCCATGCAGGGGGCACAAGAGGCCACTGCAGCCCTCGGCCAGCTTGAGAATGTGCTCATCCCTCCTTGCAGCTTTATGGCTCCAGAGCTTCTCTGAAGGATTTTCCAACACCTTTTTTGCTCCTTTTCTTATACATAAAGAATCATGAAGGTTGGAAAAGCCCTCTAAGATCACCAAGTCCAGCTGTTCCAGCAGCACTGCCAAACCCAACACTAAACCATGCCC
>NW_020955317.1:1638280-1645869 GCF_003031625.1 Empidonax traillii
AGAATGTGCTCATCCCTCCTTGCAGCTTTATGGCTCCAGAGCTTCTCTGAAGGATTTTCCAACACCTTTTTTGCTCCTTTTCTTATACATAAAGAATCATGAAGGTTGGAAAAGCCCTCTAAGATCACCAAGTCCAGCTGTTCCAGCAGCACTGCCAAACCCAACACTAAACCATGCCCTCAAGTGCCACATCCACAGGGCTTTTAAATCCCTCCAGGGATTCCAGTGACTCCACCACTGCCCTGGGCAGCTGTGCCAGTGCTTGACAGCCCTTTCCAGGAAGAAACCAGACCTCCTGTTGCTGGTTGGCACTTCCACACTGGGAACCCTGAGAATTGGTTGTGTCCGGAGCTTAACCAGGACCTGCTGGAAGATGAGCCTGAAGGAGACAGGTGGGTTGAAAGTGCTCATGACAATGATGCTCTGCAGGTCAACAGGATATTGGGAGACCCTTTTTCCCCCTTGGGAAAGGCATCTCCTGCTGTGCCCAGGGGTTGGAGTGGGCTCTTCCCCTCTGCCAGGCCCTCAGCCCCATCCCCTGGCACAAACAGATCCTGGCACGGCCGGAGGGCTCTTTTATCCTGCCTTCAAATTAACCCCTACTTCAAATTCGGATGCAAATAAATTTTTTATTTCCTTCATTAAAATTATTTCCTTGTTAGATCTGAATAATGGGATTTGGAGAACAGAAGTAGTGGGATGTGTCTGGTTGGAGCAGAGCCAAGGCACTGGTGAGCACAGCGAGACCCGGGGGAGGTGGGGCCGTGTCTCCTGTGTTTGGGAGCTCAGCATCCCTCAGGCCTCCAGGAAGTAAAATTCCTCCAAGTAGGGATATCACAGCAGCCCTTGGTTTTGCAGAGATTGAGGGTGATGATGGATTGCTCCCACAGCCCCCCTTAAAACCCAAAGTGAGGTGCCAAGGGGCTGCTCTGTTCTCACTTGCACTGTGGGGGACCACAGGAGTCAGGACCTGGGGGGAATGTGGAGGAAGATCATCCCAGCACCCCATGGTGGATAGGCTGAGCTCCCTCCCCATGTGCTGCTTTTCCCCTAAATGCCCCTGCCCCAGGATAATTCTGGATTTTGGGTTCACAGCCTGCTTTTCTGTGCTGGGGAGATGCAGCAGACCTGTGTGTCGGGGCTCACGTGTACATCTGACTGTGGAAAAAAAGGGGAAAAACATGATGATGATGATATAAAGTGCTCTTTATGAGCTCTTACTGCCCTTACACAGCCCAGTGGTGGGTCTCATGGATGGCAGATGCTGGAGGAAAATGAAGAATTGGATCCACTCAGATCTGGCTGAAAGACTGTTGAGTGAAAGCACAGACATTCTGGCTCTGAGTCTCCAAAGCCTCCCTGCTGCTCTGCCTGCACATCTCATATCCCCTCCCAGCCTGTCCCCTGTGCTGTCTTTGGAAATTTTTCATGTATTTATTTAAATTAATAATAATTTACCCATTAAAAGGCTGCAGATCAGTGGGTTCCTCCTGACTGGGGAGAAGAGCCCCCCATGTTCTGCTCCAGAGGGTTCATTATCTGCTGTGTTTGCCCCTCCCACAGCATTGCTGGGAGGTGCTGTACATCAAATGATTTATCCAGATCCTGCCACTCATGCCAGTCCAGCCTACAATAATTCAAAACCAGCTTCATAAATCACTTATTAATTACTACTGAAGTATTTATGCAGCAAAGAGGTGCCTTTGTTGGAATTGTTGGGGTTTTTTTACCAGCATTTGCTTCATTGACAAGAAAATTTGGACTGTTTGATGGGTCCTCACTGCAAGAACATCCAACCTTTGGAGACCTCTTTCTCTTCCTGGCTGAGGTTTGGCCAGAGGCTCCCACTGCAGCCCCTGGCCTGCCCAAAGTGTGTCTACCTGCTCCCTCAGTAACGAGCAGGTATCCTAATTAATTCTCATTTCCAGCAGCAGCCCAGAGGAGCTTCAGGATGAGCACAATGCTGTTTGATGCAGATGAACTGTGCTTTGGTGGGAATTCAATTACACAGTTTTTCCTCGCTGAACATAATGCATTTGGACGATACAGGAGTTTTCAGTGCTAATGAGATGCATTTTCACCCCTGTGAAGTCTGTATTTCTCCGTGCACTTAGTGCACAGGATCCACATTAATTACAGTTTCAGTGGAGAAAAACCCACAGAGTTACTACCTGCATTTTACTCCTGGTAATAACAGTTCCCTCGAATTGCCAGGAGCATTATGGATTCACTTCTGAGCCACATTTTATACCAAACAACTTGATTGTGATAGCAGGGAGAAAACAACTCTGCTTCCCTTCAGCTGCTCAGTCTGGTGCTGTAAAAGGGTCATTTATAGCAAGGAGATGAATCTGCTGCATTCAAGGCAGAACATCCTCGGAATAAAAGCATTTCTGGAAGTTGTTTTAAGAGGGTTTTGTAAGACATGTGAGACTCAGGGCCAAATTAAAACAGTGGCTGCTGGGCCCACACAGATTCCCTGGGGCTGGGGGGCTGGGGCTGGCTGGAGCCCCTCCCCACGGGGCAGCCCCTGGCCCTGCAGCCAGAATGGGAAACCACAAGTGTTTTATTCCAAGGAATAAGCATGTTTGTCCTTGCATTTCTTCTGTGTTTTTTTTTGTTTTGTTTGGTTTGGTTTGGTTTTTTGTTTGTTTGTTTGTTTATTTTTTTAAACTATTTTTTGAGAGTTTTCAAACTCCCAAGCCTGGCAGTGGGGAGTTTCCCTGATATTCCTCCAGCAAGAGTTGAGCACTGGGGGAGGTCCCCATTTGCTGCAAGCCACGGTAAAAGAAACACATTTTGGCCACAATTTTTGTCTCCATAGCTCTGTTTGTCTCATCTGTGCTGTTTGCCTGCACCTCTGCAGTGTGGTCCTGCTGTGGCTGGAGGGCACTTCCAAGGAGGGTTTGGACAACCCTCTCAGGGATGTGGGGGATGTCCTGAAGTTGGATTCGAGGATCCCTGTGGGCTCCTTCCCACCCAGGATATTCTCTGAGGGCAGGCAGCAGCTCTTGTGGGTGGGAGGTGCCAAATTTTGGGCTGCAGCAGCATTTAGGAACCACAGGGCTGCATCCAGCTGGGGAAACACAGCCTTGGGGTCACTCCAGTGCTCGGCAGCACCAACCTTGGGGGTTTGTAACCTGTTTCTTTACAGCCATCTCTCTTTCTCTGCTGAGGGACGGAAGACACAGCTTGGAAAAAGGCTCCCCAGGGAAGGGCTGGAGTGTTCACCATCCCTGGAAGTGTTCAAAAAACAAGCACATGTGGCACTTGGCCATGTGGTTTAGTGGGAACGGTGGGGTTTGGTCGAAGGTTGGGTGTGGTCATGTTGGAGGTCTTTTCCAACCTTAATGATTCTGTGGAAAGCTGAGCAGTTGGGAGCTGTGTGTTTGAGGAGCAGTTAACAGGCAGGAGCACTGCAGAGATATTTAATAAAAGGCTGAACAAACGTGCCGTAGCACGTTGTACAAATCACTCTGTGCCCCTCATTTAACGCTGATGCCTCATCTGTTCATGGCTGGGAATCATTTGTGGATTCTTTAGTGCATCCTGGCAATGGGCACGGCAAAAGTAAACACAATTATTTCTGTTAATCATTCATGTCTCTATTTACACCTCTTTCTTGTTCAAAGCTCCCTTCCCTTGCAGGAGTTGAAATTCTCTGAATATTGGGTGTTAAAAATGTAATCTCATGCACAAAGCCTTGGCTTCCCAAAGGAGCAGCTGTGCAGGAGTGGGGGACACACCAGGATCCAGGGCTGCTGTGGCAGAGGGGCTTTTGAAAATGGGTTTATGGGGAGTAATGGGGAGAGAGATACTTGATTTCTACATCCAATTGAGTATATTTTGGGAAAAAGCATTGAGAAGGATCTCATCCCACTTTTCCCTTCAGTCCTTTAGAAACTAATGTGTTTTTTTTCCCAAAAAGGCTTGTTAATGATCGTATTTTTTTTCCCCTCATTTGATACTGATAACTAAAGCAAACCCAGAGCTCATTCTGTCTTGCCCATGGTGCAGCTCCCTGTCTGTGGACAGCTCACAGCAAGAGGTTGTTTAAGGGGAAACCACTTTTTCCCAGAGCCCTGAGCACCCCTGGTGTGGTGGATGCTTTGGGAGACAACTGGACAGGTGTCAAGACCTCAGAAATCTGAATCCTTTTGAAAACCAGAGCTGTGTTTCAGTCAGCTGAGCCCTGGTGCCTGCTCTGTTCTGCTCTTACAGCGCTTGCAGTGCCAGTGGGGGCAGCCCCAGCTGGAAAAACAATGAGAGGGTTTAAGAAAAAATGAGGCTGCCTGTCTGTCTTCCTCCTCCCTGGTTGTAAATGCACCTGAATTGTGTTCTTATGGTGTCACCTGCAGCGTCACCAGCTGAAAATGCACTGATTTACTCATCTGGGGAATCGTTAAGCATCAGTCCCTGCAAATCCTGTGACTCCAGGAGCGAGGGCTTCCCAAAATGCAGAGACAGGAATAAAACCAGGGTGCAATACACTAGATGGAGCTGTAGGATAACTGACTTTCCTTGGCTGCCCAGCTCCTGCTCCTCCCCAGCAGGGGAAGGCACAGGAAGGGACCTGCTACAGGTGACCTATGTGGGGACATCAGTGACCACCCTGTCCACCCCAGCAAAGCCCTCCAGATGCTTTAGGCTGATCTTGTTTGATGTCTGCTGCCTGAGTTGGCTCCCTGCAGAATAGAAATCCCCAAAATGGGAAATACCAGCTCCTTCTTGCCCCTTCCCCTAAGAACCACCCCTGAGGGAAAACTGAATGAAGGGGAGCTCACTTCAGCTGTAAAAATACGGAAACCCTGAGAAGTAGTGGGGGAAAAGCAGTAAAAACTGAATCTGGAGGTTAGAGATTTCACTGCTTCTTTAAAAAAAACTTTTTAGCAGGTTCTTTCAGTTCAAATTTTCCTTAAATGTTGGCAGGCAACTGTGAGGGTTCAGTGGTAGCTAATGGGAAGTGTTGGGTTTGGTAATTAAGGGGAACAGAGTGAAAATGCACCAGGTGAGTGATTGTGGTGGAGCTTTTCAACATTTCTGAAGTTCTTGGGTCCTCAGTGAGATCCTTCTCTCCAGGCAAGTGTGTTCCCAGGAGGGGTTTGACTTCAAAATCCATTTAGAAATGGCACTTAAACCTCTGGAAAGACTCTAAAAAACGATAGACTGTGATTATTTTTTTAAGTGTTCTGAGTACAACGCTGCTGAGAGTTTCTAGAAATGGAAGCACTGTGTATTAAACGAAGGTGATGTTTGGATGTATGGACAAGGAGAAATGGTTTTAAATTGGTTAGACTAGATTAGATTAGATTAGTTCAGATTAGATTTAGATAGATTTAGATCAGACATTAGGAAGGAATCCTTCCCTGTGAGGGTGGGGAGGCCCTGGCACAGGCTGCCTCTGGATCCCTGGAAGTGTCCAAGGCCAGGTTGGAACCACCTGGGCTAGTGGGAGGTGTCCCTGCCCATGGCAGGGTGAGATGGTCTTTAAGGTCCCTTCCAACTCAAACCAGTGTGATTCTGTGATTTTAGGAGCAGTTTCTCACTGTGGACACTCCTGCTTTCAGTGAGTACTCAGCTTTTGCGGGGAAGTGGCTCTGAAGGTCTGTGAGGTCAAGTCCAGCCCTGTGTCCTAACCCCTCCCAGGCTGCTCCACTCCCTTCCCCCTTTCTCCCCCTGATGCAGGTCTACTTCAGGGCCTTTGCTGTGAAGGAACAGCAGCCATCTGCTCAGCCTGCACGAACTTTGACGTTCATTTTCCTTTCCATGTCTTCTGCGATAACAATCTCAGCTGGGAGGATGGAGTACCTTGCAAACGCCATATGCCCAGGGTTGTTCCACTGCAGCTCCCCAGAAGCACTAAAATCTCATAAAGCAACCTGGTTTAACAGGATTGCCAAGCCCAGTTTCCTTCACCACAGGGGAAAGGATAGTTTGCATCTCTATCAGAGAAGCAGCCTTGATTTTGATTCTTTCTGTGAGATTAATTGAACCATGACAGGTTTTCTGGCTCCTACAGGTCTGGCTGTAGGAATTCTTCCTCTTCTACTATTTGAAAGCAGATGGCAATTTATTCTGTGGTCATGTTGGAATAAAGTGTGTTTCTGTGCCTCTCTATATGGCTGGACAATGGGGAGCAGTCCATCTTCATGTAATTTTAAATTTCTTGGAGGATCCAAATGCACAACTCGGCACCTGGGGACTTCATGTAGATTTGTGACCCTTTTTAGAGGAGCTGAGGCCATAAAATAGTGACTGGAATTCAGGGGGACATAAATAGCATATTTTCATGTGTGGCAGCTGTAACCTTGCTTAACTATTGTTCATGTTATTTAGAGGGAATATGGACCCATTTGGCTCATTTAATCAGCCTGGAAGTTACAAGATGGGATGGAGGAAGGGGTTCTGATAATGGAATGAACTGTACAAGGCTTGGAAAGCAGTTGAATAATCTCTGGCAGAAAAAAAAAATGATATTTTTATGCCTTTCTAGTGGTTTATTTACAGAGGGTTTATTTACAGGTGCACTCTGGGACAGAGCAGGGCTGGTGGGAACAGAATCTCTTCACCATCATGGGAATGTGTGACCATATGGGACGTGATTCTCCAATTCTGGGGTTCTCCTATGACTGTAGGTCCTGTTTTCCATAGTCCAGAGCTACCTCAGAGATGGAAGCACAAGGAAGATCTAAGATAGGCTCAGCACTAACTCTTTTTCCTCCTCTCCAAGGTCAACTCTCTGTTTTGGGTTTTTGGGGAGTCAAATCATACATATAAATGACTTTACTGTAGAAAGTTTTCAACTGTCAACAGAGTGATTTGTGAATAAATGTTTTCATTACTTGCCTGGCTCCATGGATGGATGAATAATATCCATCAAATAAATTATTCATCTCTTTCTCTCCTTGCCATCATCAGATAAATTCTTAGTGATTTATATTTGTTCATTATTCATCTGGCTATGAGAAACAGCCATATTAGAGATGGGTTTGGAGCTAAATCTGCTTTATTGAGCCCAACAACGAGGCTCTGGTGGATATTGGAGGCTGCAGCAACACAAACCTCAGCCCATGTAGTTCAGGTGCCTTCTGATGGCTCTGTGGGTGATGGGAGTCCCCCAAGTGATGAGCTGACAGCAAAGTCACCTTCTCCTGCTCTGATACCTCATCCCCAACTTCTTAACCTCCTCTGGCACATCTGGGCTGCCTGGAGCTGCCTCTTGCCAGAATCCATGGATTAGGATGGCTGAGGAGTTGTGTCCTTTGGCCAGGTCCCAGCTGCAGCAATAATGTGCTCTTGGAGGGTGTAATTCCTAAAGGATATCTGGTGTATTTAACAGTGGAGAGGAGGGGTATTATCAGTCTTTATAGCAGTTTTTTCAGTATTTTACATAACACAGGGGGCTGAGGCTGCAGTCCTTCCTTCCTTTGCCAGGCTCCCTCTTTGCCTCTTCCTCAGGTTGCTTCTGCCCCTGCCATCAGGATGACCAGCCCTCTGCAAAACACTCCAACAACTGGGATATGGGAAGATTTTCCAGCAACTTCCAGCAGTGAAGCAGAAAAGGACTTAGTTTGGCTCCTCTACACAAA
>NW_020955317.1:1646098-1647548 GCF_003031625.1 Empidonax traillii
TGCAGTCCTTCCTTCCTTTGCCAGGCTCCCTCTTTGCCTCTTCCTCAGGTTGCTTCTGCCCCTGCCATCAGGATGACCAGCCCTCTGCAAAACACTCCAACAACTGGGATATGGGAAGATTTTCCAGCAACTTCCAGCAGTGAAGCAGAAAAGGACTTAGTTTGGCTCCTCTACACAAAAAAAAAAAAAGAAAACCATCACAGAGAAGCTGACTAAAGGGACAGAGATATCTGCTGCTCCTGCTCAGAAGTGACCTGATTTATTCATCTGATTTTCAAGTGTTTTGCTGTTTCACAGCCTGGTGACTGAACCAGTTTTGCTTTCTTGCATTATTCCGTTTCTCAAAAGTGCATCTATGGTGATTTTCTTCTCAAACCACTGGGAAAAGCATCTTTCAATTGCTCTCCTCTTCAATGACTTTAAAAAAACAAAAACAAAAACAAAAACAACAACAAAAAAAACCCCCAATATGTTCTTCAAACAATGTTCCCTCTCAAACAGTTCAGACAGACAGAAAATATAGAAAGTTTCACCTTTAAATAGTGAAGAGCTGGGGAAGTTACCTGTATGTGAAACCTAGAGGTGATATCAGAGCTTGTTTGTGTGCTGAGCTCCGGTGTGCTGTGCCAGGCACCCTCTTGTCATACCCAGCTGATCTACGTGAGGTGTTTGCAGACAGCCCTGGAGCACCAGAAAAGCTTTGATTTTTAATTCCCAGCATCAAATACACACAAAAGCAGTGGGATGCAGCAGCAGAGAAGCAACGACAGCTGAAGGAAAAGCCCCGTGACTGAGTGGATGAAGACAGGGGCTCTCTGTGCTGGGTTAGGAAGTGGTTGATGACCGGGCCCAGAGAGTGGTGGGGGATGGGGCTGCATCCAGTTGGGATCTGGTCACCAGTGGCGTCCCCAGGGATCAGTGCTGGGTCCAGTCCTGTTTAACATCTTTACTGATGATCTGGATGAGGGGATTGAGTGTACCATTAGTAAATTTGCAGATGACACCAAGCTGGGGGGGATGTTGATGTGCTGGAAGGCAGAGGACTCTGCAGAGGGACCTGGACAAGCTGGATCCATGGGCTGATTCCAAGGGGATGAGGTTCAACCAGGCCAAGTGCAGGTCCTGCCCTTTGGCCACAACAAGCCCCGGCAGCCCCAGGGCTGGGACAGAGTGGCTGGAGAGCAGCCAGGCAGGAAGGGAGCTGGGAGTGTGGAAGGGCAGGAGCTGAACAGGAGCCAGAGTGTGCCCAGGGGGCCAGGAAGGCCAAGGGCTCCTGGCCTGGCTCAGGAACAGTGTGGCAGCAGGAGCAGGGAGGTGATTCCTGCCCTGCACTCAGCGCTGGGGAGGCCACCCCTGGAGTGCTGTGTCCAGCTCTGGGCCCTCAGCTCAGGAAGGACATGGAGGGGCTGGAGCAGGGGCAGAGAAGAGCAACGAGGCTGGGGAAGGGACT
>NW_020955317.1:1648067-1661726 GCF_003031625.1 Empidonax traillii
GGAGTGCTGTGTCCAGCTCTGGGCCCTCAGCTCAGGAAGGACATGGAGGGGCTGGAGCAGGGGCAGAGAAGAGCAACGAGGCTGGGGAAGGGACTGGAGCACAAGTGCTGTGAGGAGAGGCTGAGGGAGCTGGGGTTGTTGAGCCTGGAGAGGAGGAGGCTCAGGGGAGACCTCAGCACTCTCTGCAACTCCCTGACAGGAGGGGGGAGCAGGGGGGGTTTGGTCTCTTCTCCCAGGAACCAGCAGTAGGACAAGAGGGCTCGATCTTCAGCTGTGCCAGGGGAGGTTTAGGTTGGATATTGGGAAGAAATCCTTTACAGAGAGAGATCAGCCATTGGAATGGGCTGCCCAGGGAGGGGGTGGATTCACCATCCCTGGAGGTGTTTGAGGTGAGACTGGATGTGGCATCAGTGCCATGGGCTGGGAACCACGGCGGGCTTGGATCAAGGGTTGGACTTGATGATCTTGGAGATCTTTTCCAACCTGGTTGATTCCATGATTCTATAAGGGAAGTGGCTCAGGGGTGATTTTCCCAGCACTTCCCAACCCACCTTGGTCAGTGCAGAGACCTGCTCTGGGATGAGCCCCCAGCTCCTGTCCCTGCCAGGGCACCCCACAGCAATGCCCTACACCAGCTTTGGGGTTGTCATGGGCAAGGGCCTCTTAAACTATCCTCCTCAGCTGCTGCAATCCATGTGTTCCCTCAAGGAAGAGAACATGGCAGCAGGCAGGGGACCTTCATGCCTGAAGGACGTATCGGAGTATAATTTGTGGAGTGATTGATATCTTTCATTTTTAATAGTATTTTCCCCTCTTGCCAGGTGCCTGGTCCAGGGGAAACATCAATCTTTGAGCCCTTTCCAACTCAGAAACATATTTCAGCAGGAATGGCTTGTCTTGCCCAGCTGGGTGGGTGTGGGAAGGGGAAGGAGCCGTTTGCTCTGCCGAAGGGAGGTCTTTTGGCCTTGTTTTGTTTGCCTTTGGCCTTGGCACTCAGGGTACCAGGGACTGCAGGAGCCCTCAGCCAGCCTTAATGTGTGACCCTGATGGCTGAGCCCTGAAGAACTGGTGCTGTAGAGCCTGTGAGAGCCTTCTGCACAAAATTAAGCCTATTCCAATCTCCTTTTCAAAGCTCAGTGGGTCTTGGGAGTAATCCTGGGGGACAGCGGTGTCCTGAGCACCAGCCACGGCACTCACCTCTTGCTTGGGCTTCCTCATGGGCTTTTCTGATGTGGATGAGGAAACTGGCTTGTTTGGGTGTTTTTCCTCCTGCTTTCATCCCTCTGGCTATGGAAAAGAAAGATCTTTGGCATTGAGGACTTAGTGTTACATGTGAAGGGTGTGAGGGGTGTGTGCCACATCCAGTCCTTCCTTGGACACCTCCAGGGATGGGGACTCCACCACCTCCCTGGGCAGCCCCTGCCAATGCTTAAAAGACTGAAGATATTCAAAACAGGTCAAAAAACGTGGAAAATCAGCCCATAAAGCTGGGAGAGGGCAGCACTGATCTGGCTTGTCCAATATTTCTTAGAGCTGTCCTGAATTTCAGCGTGAGGTTATCTCTGGCCAATGCTGGGAGCTGCATCTTCAAGACATTCCCTGCACTGAGCATGTTCATTGGGTTACTGTCCCCCTTGGGACAGTGATATTGGATAGCTTTGGACCAGGAAATCCACCACCTGCTCCTCCTTCTCAAGGTTGCCTGCAGTCTCAGTCTGTTACAGGAATTTCCTGGGATATATTTTGATGAAAATCCTGTTAGTCACCTCAAATTAACCAGCAGACAGTTGCACTGCTCCATGATTAGCTGTTGGATCTCCTGCCAGTGTTGGAAATGAGTACCACAGATGCAGGCTGGGAGGGGGGGAAATGAAGATGGTAGGGCAGCTGAGGCACATGTCCCTGCTGAGGGAGAATTGCAGTCCTCCCTCCCTCTCAGAGAGCTGTGAGAGGTGCAGAAAAGTCCCTGAGAAATGCTCTCACACTCATGTTGTCTATGGAAAAACAGGATTTTCCAGCAGTAGATGCCTGTTGCTTTCAGTATCCTTTTATCTGGGGGAGCTTTGGAGGAGTCTCACCTCCCCTGCACCAGAATAAAGGGAATTATTCATATATTCCCCACAGCTGAGAGGACAGCTGGTGGCTGGGTGGGAAAAATGGCTTTGTAAAGGTGACCTGGGGGCACTCAGACCCCCCAGCTGCTGGTCCAGCCTTCACAAATTGCCTTTGATTCTCCCTGTGTGTACGTGGAGGTCCTTGAATCAACAGGTTGCTCCTTCCATCCTGTCCCCTCTGTCCCACCAGCTCCTGCCCATTCCCCTGTGCACTCCTGGGGAGGGAACTCCCCCTGGTCAGCATGGATTTGGGGCCATGGATTTGGGATTGGCACTTATCTGCCTTCAAGCCCCGTGGTGGGTGGGCTGCCCAGGGAGAAGGTTTGCACAGCACAGGGCAGGGGCTGCTGGAGCTGACCTGCCCACGACACCCCTGGGGCTGCTCTTTCCATCTCTGGGGTGGATTAGAAGATTTTAAGGCCTCTCTTTCAGCTGCAGAGCAAGTGTCAGAGGCTGGACAGGCTGTTGCACTTGGGGATGCTGAGAGGCAGCTTTCCCTCAGGCAGACCCTGGGGCTGCTCATGGAAAAACATCATTTCCTTCAGGCTACAAAGAACCCTTTCCACCCAGAGCCCCCTGAGTGCAGGTGCAGTTTTGCCCAAGATGCTTTGTCATTTTTCTTTTGGTAACGAGATCCAGGAGGTCTGTGCTGATTCTCCCCCACCCCCCCTCATGTGCAGCCCAAGTGTTTCCAGCTCAGCTGCTGGAGCTTCCAGCAACAGTTTTTCTAACACTTATTTTACCCAGAATATTCTGTAGCTGACTTCAAATTAAAAATGTAAGAGCTGGGTAAAAGAAATTGTATTTAATATCAAATTAATTAGTCCAATGATATTGCACAGATGGTATTCTGGATTGTCATGTTTTATTCAAAGAAATCTTTTGCTTTGTGATAATGTGGCTGAAACTGAGGCAGAGTTTAGCAGTCTGGCCTCAGCATTAAGGCCAAGCCTGGTGCAGAGCTCAGGGGGCTTGGGCTGTGCTCTCTGGTGGTTTTTTTGGGCCAGTTCTGGTCTTGGGTGGGCAGCAGTAAATGAGCAGATGCCCAGCTGGAATCACAGGTATGAATAAAGCTGTGTGATGGAAGACAGCCTAATGAAAAATAAATAATTAGCCTAATAAAGGGGAAAGAAAGATGTCAAGCTGTATTTCTTAGAGACCAAGCAGTTTCTGGGGGAAGGGCAAGCGGTTGGCCCAGCAGACATTTAGAGAAAGCTTCAGGTAGACCTTTGAACCCCTTCCAGTGCCTAAAGGGGCTCCAAGGGAGCTGGAATGGGACTTTGGACAAGGGCCTGGAGCGACAGGACAAGGGAGAATGTCTTCCCACTGCCAGAGAGTAGGATAGATTGGTCATTAGGAAGAAATCCTTCCCTAGGGAGGTGGGGAGGCCCTGGCACAGGTTGCCCAGGGAAGCTGTGGCTGCCCCATCCCTGGAAGTGTCCAAGGCCAGGTTAGACGGGGCTTGGAACAAACTGGGATAGTGGAAGATGTCCCTGCCCGTGGCAAGGGATTGGAATGAGATGATCTTTAAGGTCCCTTCCAACCCAAACCAGTCTGGGATTCCGTGATAATCTTTCCTCTTCAGCAACAGTTCTTGCCAGTGGTGTTTTTTACGTGGAGACCAAGTGGACCAATTTCCTGAGCTCTGTCTCTTTTCTTCTCTGTGATATGGTCTCCCAAAAAAGTGGTGCCTTGGAGGCTCCCAGTGTCCCTGAGATCCAAGCTCCCCTTTCCTCTGGGGACACACCCCAAGCCTCTGCCCTGGTGCTGCCTCTCAGCTGCCTTCTATTTTCTGAGCCTCCTTCCTCCCCCACTGAGCACCCCTGAAGAGCTCCTTATGAGGAGCAATTTTACTGAAGAGCCTGAGCTAAGCCTGCTGTGAGCATCCCAGCCAGATTCCACAGTGTGCCATTCCCAAACCCCCTGCTGGAGCCTGGGGCTGCTCCTGAGCAGCAGAGGAGCTGTGTGGCTGGGCTGGGCCGTGTCCCAGCTCCCTGTCCCAGCTTCACTGGGCGCTTCTGAGTCTCCTGCCTTGGGGTATTCAGGTCCCCTTGCTGGGTAACCCTGCTCTGCTCCCAGCCTTGCCACTTGTCCCAGTTTCTGGGGCAGTGCCAAACTTTTCCCAAACCTTTCTGTTTAATGAGCCAGCACCACCAGGATTTCATGGGTGGGAAGGGCTGTGCAGTGACCTGTGCCCAGGAAATCCTCCCTGTGACTTCTGCTTCCACTTGACCTCCTGGACACTGGTGAGCCTTGATCTAAAGGCCCTGGATGTAGGAGGTGTCCATACACACAGGGAGGGTCTCCCAGTGCCAGTTTCTGGTGGAGGTGGGGTTGGCTGCCAGACATTTCACTGTCACAAAGTGCTTCTTCACGCAACAGGAGTGAGTTTCAACTTTCATGTGGGCAAAGTCCTGGGCTGATTTGGGTCCAGAACAGGTAGCATTTGAACCATCCAGTGTGAGCAGGTAAAGGCTGACACTGTCCCCAGCACCAGGGAAGAGTCTCCTTCCAGGTTGTCTCCTGCTGGGTGGTGGCTGTTCAAGGTGTGCTGGACAGGACACACTCCAGGAAGGGCCCTTCAGCTGAAGGGATCAGGAAGAGACAGCCAAGGAGTCTGGGTAGAAAATCAAACTTCACTTTTCCCTCAGATAAAGCCCTTCACACACAGCACGGGGTCCCTGGGGAGGACAGACAGGTGGGTTCAGACAGGCTGGGGCTGATGTCTTCTCCTGCCTGAAGGTGGGAAGCACCACCCCAGGTGAGAAGCTGGGCTCCAACCCTGCTCCAGTCACACAGCAAACCCTTCTCACCGGTGTTAAACCCCACCAGGGGCCTTCCAGCGCCATTCCAGCTGACTTCAGAGCTGGAGTTGGGATGTTGCGATGTGCTGCTGGTGAGTGGGAATGAGCAGCTCCTGGGAAGAGCCAGGGGCACTCCTTTCTGCACCTCGTCAGATGTGCAGATCTGCAGATGCCCATCTGTTCAACCCCTTAATTAATATCCCGCTGTGTGCCTGATGAGTGCTTGACAAAGCTCAGGAGGGAACCAGGAGTGGCTCGTGGCCCTGTTGGGCCTCCAAAGCTTAGACACTGTTAAGGGATTCAGTGAGCAAAGTATTTCCAGACTCCTCCAGGCAGTACTGACTGTGACAAGCTGATATTCCATTTTCATGGCTCAATTATCCCGTTCATGCCCTTTCTCTCATCATTCCCAGCTGTTTTTAACACTCCCATGTTGTATTTTCAATTGTGGATCTTGTAATAGAGATAAAGAGTGGGGAGAAAAGGCGTGGGTGTTGTTTTTTTTGTTGTTTTCAGAAAAATGGAAATAAGCTTTGTCTGATTGAGCCATGGCACCATTTGCACCAATCCAACAGAAGGGTCACTTAACTGGGAAAATAAGAGCAGGGATGGCATCATCCCCCAACATTTCTCTGCACCCACCCGATGCACAGGCTGAACTTGAGTGTGATTTGTTCAGCCAGAGCAGTTCAACACATTCTGTTCCACCTGAGTTGTTGGGGGACACCTCACCTTCAGCCTCCCCTGCTCCTGCTGGGTGCCAGGGGTCAGGGCTTCAGGGGGACAGATGGTCTCAGGCTGGCAAAGAGGGCAAGGCTGAAGAGAAGAGCAGAAAACCAGCTGTGACCTCCTTGGAGGCACAGGGTGAGAGGCAAGAACAAAGAAAGGGGATAAAAACAGAAGGCAGCAGGGTAAGCTTGGACAGGGACTTGCACCCCCTGGCCTGTGCTCCCCCTCAGGGTGGGACTGGCATCTGGAGGACAAGCCCTGGGTGTTTTGTTTTGGTGCCAGCTGTGGGTGTAACCCTCAAAACTCTTCATGCACAAGACCATAACTCCCCAGAGCTGCAGTATCCTCTTAGACCAACTCACATCATCCTTTCTGCCTGGGAAGGTTCACTTTTGCTGCTGATCCCGTCCCATAGGACAAACTATTTCTGTTTTCAGGGTCTGTTTATTTTGTATCTTTCAGGGATGTCTGAGCAGTGATTTCCACCTTTCTTGGTGTAGAGTGGAGAAATGTCAGTGTTGTGTGTGTCTATTTAAGGCATTTTCTCTAATCACTGCCTGCCTTTGCTGCTGCTGGAAAACTCCTCTGCCCCTCTAAGCACAGAAAAAAACATCTCCCAGGAGTCCTGAAGAGCTTGAATTAAGTTGGGCTTTGACTTTTCTTCTGTTCTCTCTCCTCCTTTCAAACAGGTTGTGTACTGACCATGTTGCAGACTCCACTGGGCATCTTTGCCTCAGATTTGGCCCCTTGTTGCCTTCACCTAATTAATGTGTGCTGGACTCAGCTCGCCACTGGCAGCCATTTGAAGTTCAGGCATCTCCTCAGAGCCATTTTTATCATTTTTTATTTTGGCCAAGGCAGTGGAGTGAGTGAGATGGTCACCCTGGAGGGCAGGAGGTCGAATTTGGAGGTTGGTGTCTAGAGAGGGCTGAGCTGGGTGGCTCTTGGGGGGCATTTCTGCACAGCCCCTAGAAGCTCACAGAGACTGGGTGAGATTTGGCACAGGGGGGAGAACTTCTGCATCATCCAGCTTTATCATCCAGTGCAAACTGCTGTGTTTGAGGCTTCCCTTGGAACCGAGGGAGAAAAACTAATTTTTCTGGAATGCCATTTGCCACCCCGGATTTAGATGTCTGAAATGTTTCCTGGAGAAACCTTTCTTTTTGAACATGAAACCTTCAAAAGTTTGAGTGGCTAGTTTGGAAGGAGACATCTGAGGTGTTAATATCTAAATTTAGTCAAATTTAGGTGTGTTTCTTCTCTAATTTTCACTCAATTTCCTCCTCCAGCTACATCCACCTGGCTAAAGCAAACACAAGTTCTCTACTCTTTCTACTCCTTTTTCCCCCCATCCCAACATGATGTGAAACACTATTTTAAAATGTTTTATTCTGTAAACCAACATATTGCCCTGTTCTCCATTCACTTCCAATTTTAAGCAACTTTCTTCACTGGAATAGGCTCAGCGATCCCAGGAAATAATTGGTGAGCTTGTTAGACTAATGGGATTTTTATTTCCAAGGCTATAGATCAAACAAGTATGCCTGAAAATTCATTATACATGCAGTGAGCACTAAATAATTATTCCTGCCCATGAAAGTGCTGGAGGAGAGACTCTGATAAGGTGTAGCTTAAAAAAAAAAAAAAAAAAGAAAAAAAAAACCTGCTTGATTTATCATTTATAAAGCAAAGTTCGTATTCCATGAGCTAGCAGAGGATTCAGTGAACAGTTTGTCCCTTGGCAGGCCAGGGTGCAGGAGAAAAGCCTGGCAAGAACGGTGCCTTTGCTTGTTTGCCTCTTCCTGAGTTCACCTCGTCCTTGTTAGGAGATAGTGTTGGAAACAGCAGAATTTTGTGCTGCTTCCAGCTGCTGAAAGGGGATGGTCTCCCAGCTCCCTCTTCTCCAGGCTTTTTACCCTCCTTCCCCTCTGCTCTCACACGTGGGGAAGCAAAGCAAAGCTCAGGGTGCAGCCAGGAGGGAGGGGTTTGCCCAGGCTGGGGTGGGATTGCTCCGTGGCCAGGCTGCAGGAATTCTGGTGCCCCTCATCAGAGACTCCCCCTCTTTCTGGGTAAGCAACTCCTGACCCCCATGGAATTCCACACATAAGGTCTTGAACTTGGGTTTTCCAGGCTGAGGATCTGAATCATTGACCCTTTTCCCACACATGCTGTTAATTTATTGAGTGATTAAATCACCGTTCAGCTCCTGATAGGAAGAACAGTGCTCTCAGCAGCTGTGCTCTTGCCAGTGGTCACCTGGAAGCAGCCCATGGACACTCAGCTCGGAGCTGGGGGAGCTGTGGGTTGTTCCACTGGAGCTCCTGGTGGTGAAATGAGCCTTGGCTGCACTGTGGGGATGGCATTGTCACCGTGAGCGTCCCACCTAGGATGGAGCTTTTGCTGATTAATCCATCATTCAGGGTGCCACGGTGTGCTGCTTCAGCTGGGGGACAGTTGAGTTTCTTTGCAGGGGCTGTGTTTTGGGCTTGTGCTGAACACAGGGTGGATGACACAGAGATGTTTCTGTTATGGCTGAGCAGGGTTTGCACAGAGCCAAGGCCTTTCCTGCCCCTCCTGTGGCCACACTGAGGAGGAATTGGGGGAACGTGGCTGTTTGGGAGAAGACACAGCTGGAACAGGTGGCCCCAGCTGACCAAAGGGATGTTCCATGCCAGGTGACATCGTGCTCAGTACATCAAGTGGGGGGAAGAAGAAGGAAGGAGAGGTCTGGAGTGATGGAGTTGCTCTTCCCAAGTAACCATTGAGTGTGATGGGGCCCTGGAGGTGCTGGGCACCTGCCTGCCCAGGGGAAGCAGGGAACGAATTCCTTGTTTTGCTTTGCTTGTGTGTGAAGCTTTTGCTTGCCCTATTAACCTGCCCTTACCTCAACCCACGAGTTTTCTAGCTTTTACCCTCCCAGTTCTCTCCCTGATCCCACTGCTGGGGGAGTGAGTGGTGCCAGGGCTTGGCTGAGGTGAAACCACAACACACAGTCCATGGATTTGCTGACAGAGGGACAGGGAGAGGGATTGAAGGATGAGTTCACATCATGGCACGCTCAGTGAAGGGCACAGTTTGGGCTGGAAGGTGCACCCACCCGTTCAGGAGACACGCTCATTATCCCACTTCAGGCACCAGTTTCTGCTGAATGTTTGCAAACAGCTTGCTGGGCAAACCTTCCAGGGCTGTTCTGCAAGAGGCCACAGCAGCACCTTTGGGGAATCCACAGTTTTAACAAATGACACACCATTACTCTGCACGTGGATAAGAAGCAAGCAATCGAGCACGCTAACGAGCAGCAACATTAATTACTGCCAGTTCCCCCCCAGTTGCTTCCAACCTCTGGTCGCAGCTGCAAAACCAGCTCCCACTGTGCAACAACTGCTTTGAGAGGCCCAGAACATCCCTGTCCTTTGGTTTACTGTGTAAGATGGGATGACAACACGTAGCTCCACAGGGACGTTGTGAAGCTTAACTAATTAACCTACAAGTGCTGTGAGATTCTCACTGCATCGAGCTGTGTGAGTGTGAGGTGCTGCTGATAATGCTTGAGCTTGGGGGTTGGGGTTTTTTAACATGGTGTTTTATAAAGGAGCCTGGTCTTGTGGAAACACAGAATGGTTTGGGTTGGGAGGGACCTTAAAGATCATCCACTTCCATCCCCTACCATGAGCAGGGACACCTTCCACCAGCCCAGGTTGCTCCAGCCCCGTCCAACCTGGCCTTGGACACTCCCAGGGATCCAGGGGCAGCCACAGCTTCTCTGGGCAACCTGTGCCAGGGCCTCACCACCCTCACAGCCAAGAATTAACATAGTGAAGATAAATAACATAGTTCCCTCTCAAGGTCCAACAATGAAAATATCTCCTTAGCTCCAGCTGCTGAATTTCAACACTGAAACCACAAATAAAACCCAGAAGAAATGGAGCTCAGACTGGCCAGGAGGAATGTTTCCTCTCCTGCTGCCAATTATTGGGCAATATTACACTGCAGCGTGTTGGTAGAATTAAATATCTATTTGAACTTTGCTTCTCGTGTACTTATGGGTGACGTATTAATTTTAATATTATTTATTCTCTGACTCTCAATAATTCATTGAGATGTGTTCATATCAGTAATTAAAACATGTAAAGGAAGAAACAGAGCTCACATAAATTATTCCATGGCATTCATTATTTATTTGGCCATTTATAGCTGTGCAAAATTTACTGAGAAAATATGTACATTAATTAGCATGTGCATTACAATTTCGTTAGTGCACTTTTTCAACAAGCCAAGATACTCAGATTTGGGTGTGTGAGCACCTAGAAAGGTCTTACTTGTGCCTTTTAAATTATTTAAATTTAACAAGGAGGTCTGTGATTGAGAGCCAGCAGGAGCTGCTCATGGGAACCCTTGTCTGCAGGCCTGCACATCCAGTGGTTTTATCCTGCCAAGATTCCTGAGCCAAACTGTGGGACAGGTGTTTGGCTGTGTTGAACAACCGCTGATGTTTGAGCTGGAGCAAGGAACAGGAGAAAATCCAATATTTAAGACCGTTTGCTTTGATTTCCTATAGTTGAAGGGGGTGCAGTTGGCATTGTGGTCCCACTGCACTTGCTTGGCTGATGCATCTTGGTGGATGAGGCTGAGGACAAGGCCCTGGAGAAGACCATCAGAGGGGTCCTGAGGGCATCACAGACTCCTTTTACCAGCCCCACAGACTTCTGTAAAGTCACTCCTGTTCCAACAGAGTCTCTGAAAAAGGTCCTGTTCATCAGTGCTCAAACAACGAGGAA
This sequence comes from Empidonax traillii, assembly GCF_003031625.1. Classification (NCBI taxonomy): domain Eukaryota; kingdom Metazoa; phylum Chordata; class Aves; order Passeriformes; family Tyrannidae; genus Empidonax; species Empidonax traillii. The sequence goes on from NW_020955317.1 coordinate 1,658,493, forward strand.
CTTCTTTGTGCCAAGTGGTTTAAAATAAAAGAACCCAACCAAACAACCCATGAATTCTTTTTGTAGCCTGGAAGGGAAGAAAAACATTTTTAATCAGTGCTATAAAACTGATGCCTGCTTCCCTTCATTTCCATCATCAACAATTCCACTGGAGGATGCACCAGGAAATTTCCACACGAGTAAACTCCACCCAGTGCAAAAAGGCTTAGATCCACCTCTGCAATTTAATGGTTCAGCTCACACAGGAAAGCTGTTATTTGGGGGTTTAATTATTAAGCACAAATTAAATTTCAGCTGTTGGAACAATGAGCTCCCTCCCTCTGCAGGTTCCAGCTGAGGGCTTCCCTGCTGGAGAATGCTGGAGAGGATTTTGGTGTATCCACTTAAAATGCACGACCCATGGGGGCCTCACTGCTGGGGAGGTGTTCAGAAAACACTTTGTCTTGGATAGTGAACTATTCAGGAGGCCAAATTAATGTTGGGAATCCCATTTGTACACTTTTCTGGTTGTGAATTACAGTGAAATTCAGCTGTCAGCTTTCTCGTGGTGAGCTGCTGGTGGAGTTCCTGGTCAGTGAGCTGTTGGTGGAATCAAAGAAATGTGATTCTTCTTCCCCCAGCAGGAGCTTTGTCTGACCATGGGAAATGAGGGTGCTCTGTGTGGACAAGACTCATCCAGGTTGGTCACCAGCAGGCAGGTGAAGAAAGGCTTGTGAGAACAAAGATCCTTCCAAAATTCTCTCTGTCTTTCCAACCAACCCCAGCCCCCCCAAATATGCTCATGAGCTCTCACAGTTTTTGAATTACCAGCCACAAAACCCTCTGGGGTATTTTGGGTCTGGCCATGGGAGCCCTCAGAGGGTGAAGCAGATGGAGACCCAGGTTTTGGGAAGCAGAGGAGGAAAAACCAACCATCTGCTTCCTGGAAGGCCGGCAGTGAGGCCTTCAGAGGAAAGCTGCCTCATCCCCTCCTGCTCTTCCCGAGACTGGCCAAGAGCCAGGGGGCTCAGGAGTTTCCTTCCCTGGACTGCCTGGGCTTGGCAACTCCACAGGGGGAGGCAAACACCAGAACCCGTGCAGCCTTCCCCAAACACCATATCCAGGGGGGGCTTAGGAGCTTATTTCCCTACAAAGACCAAGGCAGGGCTGTACTTTTGGGCATTTGTTTGTTTTGTCTTCACAGCTCCGCTGCCAGGAGGCAAAAACCAAATCGGTTTGGATTGACACAAAATGAGTTTCTTCTCCACGCACGAATTCCCATTTCACTCAACCATCTGCTTGTGCCTGATGCCACGTGCAGCCAAAGGTGAGAGTCACCAGGCTGCCAAGGAGGGGCTCTCCTCCTCCTCTTTGTCTTCTCCATCATCCTCACAGGTAACTGGAAGGTTGAGGCTCTTCCCCGGGGCAGGGACACCCAGGCTCACCTCTCCTGGGTGCTGTGGCAGGGTGGTAGATGCTTCCTGGGTGTGGCTGTTACACCTCAGTGTGTCCCACTCTGATGTCCCTCAGCTGCTGAGCTGGAAAAAAAAAGGCCACTCCCCACTTCTCTCACCTAATAACGTTGCTGACCTTGCAGAGATGCATCCCAGAGGATCCTGTTGCTTCCTGGCACGTGGTGGAGGGGATGGAATTACTCTCAAGGAATTGTGTCCTCAGAGCAAAACTTGGGATGACATTATTCTGCGTGCTCCCAAGTCCCTGTCCGGAGCCGAGGCTGGGTTTGAAAAATGTGGATTTACTTTTTTATGGAGGAGCATTTATTTTTCACAGCAGAGGGGCTCTCTAGAGTCTCCTGCTTCAGACAGAGTTTGAAAAATACGGTCCTTGTCTTTCCAAAATGTTCTGAGGAGCTACTGCAAGGTTTCAGATGAGGGCCATGATTATACTCTGAGGGTTGTCAGAGGGAAGGATGCTGCTCAGTCCTTCTCTGTTCTTTTTACTGGAGCTGGCATGAAAATGGATTATTCTAAGCCATCTCTCTGTCTTGCTGTCCCATTTGTCAGGTTCCTGCAGTCACATTCCCTGCTTGATGTTTTCATAAACTGGGCTCCCTTTCCTTGGGTTCTGGTGATTAATTGTAATGACAAGTGGAAATATTCCAAAATAAATCTATTTCCATGGCCCTCTGCAAAGTCCAGTCTGAGAACCCTCTGCAGATTTAACAGTTTGGGAAGAGGTGGGGAAGCACAAGAAGTGCATCAGAGCAGCAGTCCCGTGGTGTCCCTTAGTGCTGCAGTTGTTTTGGTAGGGACTAAGGAGCAAATATTTATAATTCTGCCAAGGAAATGAAAGGAAAATAGGCAGGAATCACAGAATCATAGGAATGTTTAGGTTGGGAAAGACTTCTGAGTCCAACCATTAACCCAGCACTGCCAGGCCCACCACTAACCCATGGACAGGCAGATGCCAACAGCAACTCCAGAATTGCCTGGGGTTATCATTTCCAGTGACTTCTCCACATTCCTGTTTTCTTTATAAAGTTCTTCCAGTACCAAGACTGTCCTCTTCTCTGGAAATGAGCCTTCCCAGCCCTGAAACTGCCTCTCCACTGCAGACAGCCCAGTGATTGTATGATGTGTGATTATACAGACCATCCCTTTGCCTTCAGCAGGGCCCTCCTTGCCCTAGATGCTGCACAGGTGAACCTGTGGCCCCTTTGTTTGGGTTTCTGTGTCCAGGGGAAGCTCTGCCTGCATCCCTGCACGCTGTATCTGATGATCTTAAGAGTCTTTTCCAACCTAAATGAACTGCAAAAGATGAATATGAACTCCAGTGATCCCTTTTTCCTGCAGGAAGATACAGGTGGGCACGTCCTTCTGTTGAAGTGCCCTTCAGCCCAGCACCTGAGACACTGCTGCTGAGCTGGGATGAGCTTTATTTTCTCTCTGCAAGTAAAAGACGGGATAAAACTAGGACAAAACAACAAAGAGGGAGTGACAAAGAGGCAGAGCCCAGATTTGAATTGATAGAAACCCCAGGAACTGGTGTGCAGCCTGGTAAATATTGGAATGACATTACCTGAGCTTCAAAAAAATTGACAAATTGTTAGGTTGAATTTATATCTGGAGTGGAACTGGGGAGCAAACACCATGGAGATATCATTATTTCTTTTAATCATTTTCTTTGGCAACAGAATCAGAAGGAAACAGCTCCAGAGTGACTCTTATTATATTTTCCCTCCCTCTGCTATTTCTTTCTGATTCCCTCCATTGTTCCCAGCTCTGTCAAGACTGT
>NW_020955317.1:1663152-1670785 GCF_003031625.1 Empidonax traillii
GCTATGTTGTGCATCACTGACACCTTGCATGGTTTTGTCCAAAACAGCCTGTCATTTTCTTCCTTTTACCAGTAAAAACAAAGCAAAAGATAGAGCTCAAATGAGCACCAATGAGTTCAGGGTGGGGGACATTCATTTGGGTTTCCTGTCTGCTCACAAAGAGCCTAATGAAGATGGTAGCCATGACCAGCCTGTAGCTGGGAGCCCAGAGATGTGTTGTCTGCAGTGATCTTCCATTTGGAAGTGCTGGAATGATGCTGCCAATGTGTGTCCCAACGTCCCAGCACGTGCTCTCCACTCTCCAACAAGATGCAGAATGAAGCAGAACTCAGTTTTCCTGCATTGCACCAGCATTTCTGGAGGCTGTCCCACAGCAGCTGGAGCTGTGGAAAGCTTTCCAGGGAGGAGATGTGTCCTTGCACACTGGTGGGGGTAGGTTAGGAGTGTTCCCATGGGATCAGCTGCGTATCAGGGCTTGGAATCCCAAAGCTGAGTTGCTGGTACCTCGTGTTGTCCCACCTGAAATGCAGAGAGAGAAGCAATGGGCAGTCACAGAGTGGGGTTAGATTTATGGTTAACTGTCTTGTTTTCCTGCCTGCAAAGTGGGTTTAGATTAATGAAGTTCCATGTGAAAATTTGCAGTCTTTTCCTCCCATTTTGAAGCTGCTCCTTGCCCTTAGAGGGCTCTTGTAAATGAAGTGATGCACGTCCATGTGTGCCCTGCCATGGCAACATTATATTACTATTACTATTACTATTACTATTACTATTACTATTACTATTACTATTACTGTTGTTCTTGTTGTTGTTGTTATTATTATTATTAATATTATTATTCAGCCCAGGCAAACCATTGCTGTGCAGGAAATGTCAAGATTTTCCACACACACACTGTTTTCCCCTATGCTCCCTCTCTTGGGAAAGCACTTGAACTGTGCCATGAGCCACTCTACCAACGCAGGGACTTTGCAAACACACCAAACACTGGAGGATTTGTACAAAAAAAGCAGCAAAATCTCCCCAAGCCCCCTCTGAAAAACTGCACATCCTCCTGCAGTATTTTCTCCTGACTTGCAGAGCAGGTTCTGCTTGGAAACTTCTGGGCCAGCTCCTTTCTCCTCCAAGGAAATCTGTTTTCTGCCAGTATTTGTTTTCCTGGGCTCTGCTGAAGCTCAGAGCAGGGCTGGGGCCTCGTGCCAGCTGAGCTCCAGTAAATCATTGCTCTGGGCATGACGTGGCAGAGTTGGGATGAGGAAACCATGGGCAGGCTTGGCTTTGGGCTGTTCATCTCAGAAGTCTCTCATCTGAACCCAAACTTTTAGAAAATCAGTTGAATTTTAAGCCTGGGCTCCTGGATGATGATGAGGCTCATCTGAGGGTGAGGACTTAGCAGGACTTAGGGTGTGTTTCACTGCCCACTAGTCTGGAATATCTGGTTAAACCTAAATTGTGTGGATGTTTGGCACAGCTGGGGCACGGGCCAAACCTCCAGGCTTCATGAAACAAACCCTATTTTGTTGACTTCTAATTAAAGAAAGGCAGCAGATGTGCAAAAGAACCCGAATTCGAAATTCTCTCCTGAGCAAACAAATTATGATTTTATAAAATCCTTTATTTTTCTTTCCTTTTCCTCCATCTAAAGAGAATGGGAAAGTCACAGGAAGAGGTGCTGGAAACCTCCTTTCCCCTGGGCTTGTTGAGTGAAGCATCTACTCTTGCTTTGGGATTTGTGGTCACAGGGAGGGCCAGGCCAGGCTTGCCAAGGTACCTGCTCTGAGAGACCATTTGCAAGTGGCATCTTCCAGCAGAATTCCCAAGTGTTACACATTCCTGTCATTTCTTCCTTTGTTCCATCCCCAACAGCTGAGTTATAAGGTTCTTAAATCAGGCTCTTAAATGAGAAAGTAAGGAACGGATTGAGGCTGTGCCTGATCAATAGCAGGTGTTACCAGGGGCAGTGATTCTTGGGAATGCGGAGGAAAGGACTCAGGATGTTCCTGCTCCTCGGGGAACGATTTTTCTGTGGCTGGCCTGGTTCTCTTACACAGAAAACACAGTCCTTTTAAGAGGTTGTATTGCTACTCAGCTTTTCCTTTGGGAGCCCTTGAAAACAGAGGTGAGAATGGTTTCAAATGAGCAGCTCTTGAGCCAAGGGGGCTCTGGAGAGGCGCTGGTGAGGGATGGCTTTGCTAATTTTCCTTCCGAGGGGAAGTTCAGTATTTTGGAAAGCAAAATAACAATCTTGCAATGCCTTTCCTGGCTGAAATGCCTGTAACAAGGGGCAGCTCTTTCTGCTTTGCTGCTCCAGAGTCAGCACATGCAATTCCTGTCCTTCCAGGGCATTTCCCAGTCTGTTACCCCCACTGTCAGCTCTCCCTGCCCCTCTCACTCACTGATGGGATGTGATGCTGTCCCCAGCTCGGCACCTCAGCTTGGCTGGGATGTTTGCAAGCCCTCTCCTATCAATCCTGACTAGTTTTATTAGCAATATCTCATAGTTTTCTGACATTTCCCCTGTTTTTCTGCCTGCCCTGCCCGGGCTGGGAGGTTTTTGCATCAGTCCTGTTGTATCTTGTGCATGTAAGCACAGCACACCACGGCTCTGACTCTCAGTTAGACGTCAGTGCTGTAAATACAGACTTCACGAATTAAATTATGCAGCAGAAATGACTTATGAGAGCCCCTCCATGACTCCTGGGTTGCTCTCCCCACCCTCAGCACGGTGGCATGAAGAGAAGACACAGCCAAAACAAAGAGGGTTGTAAGGAATGGAGTGAAGAAGCAGAGCGTGAGAAATGTAAACGTGACCAGCTGAGCACGATCCATCCCACCCTCCTCAGCAGCTGGGGAAGTTTGTCTAAACTGCTCATTAATATTTCACATCACTGCTCAGTGACTCTATTATTGCACTTGGAATTTCAGCCTGGTGTGTGACAGGTTTCTGAATTCTGATGGGAATACAGTGAAGAGATCCATCCCTCCACAGACCTAAATATACCACAGATCACCTTCCACCAACAGCCAGGACCTGCTGGAAGTCACTCCATCTCTTCTCCTTTTAGACCACGCTCTGAGGGACAGGGTGGGATTGTTGGGGGGTCTGTGCAGGGCCAGGGGTTGGACTGGATGGTCCTTGTGGGTCCCTTCCAGCTCAGGACATTCTGTGATTCCAGAAGAAGAAATCCACTTCATGAAGCAATTTGTTTATGTTCCCAGTCTGGCTTGGCTGGATCCACATCTTGCTGCTGTTCCCTGGATGTTTCTCTTATTTTTCTTTCCATTCTCTTTCAATTACAAGAAGCCTGTAGGATTAACAAGGAGCTGCTTTCCCCCTTCCAATGGTACTTTTTTCTATCTCTTATTAGACTGTCAAACCAGCATAAAAGTCCATAATGTTTCTTCTGCTTTTCTCCCATGTCAACAGTAGTTAAAGAAAAGACATCAACTGGAAATTAAAGGAATTTAGTTCTAAAACTCATAGGAAAGCACCAACAGGAAAGATCAAATAAAGCAGAGAACAAAGAGGCCAGAAATAAAACTGTCTGACAAACATTAGAATCGATATTAAAAGGGGAGAAAAGAAGTACAAAAGCCTCAAAAAGCCCCACAGAAACTGTGTAAAAAGCAATGCCTGAGTTCTGAAGTGAAAAATGCAAGGAACATAACAAATCATTTCAGATCTCATCCTATCAGAAAAAATCTGATTTCAAAAAAAAAACCAAAAAAAGCGCCAGCAGCTATGGAGACAGTTTGATAAAAGGCTGTGCAATAAAAGATTTGAAAATTGCATCCTCCAACTACTTAAGAGAATGGCAAAAGAAAGGGATACATATTGAAATACAGCAATGCTGCAACATCTAATACAAAACATTCTGTCACTGAGGGAAAAAAAAGGTATTTTGACAGGTGTATCAAGATTTACCACCAATCTCAGTGACCCCCATCAGAAAAAAAAAAAAAAAAAAAAAGCACTGAAAGAATAACTTTAAAATAGCTGTAACAACTGACTGGGAAGATCATGGAAGCAAACAGCTCACAATTATCTCCGTGGCTGGAAAGAGATCAAACCTTATTTCTGGGCTATTTTTACGAGAGGCAAAGTAGGACAGTCCTGTCACACTGCTCTGGATAATGATGCAAACAAAAGGTCCTGGAGGGTGGAATAAAACACCAGCACCTCGTGGGCTGTGAGCAGAGCCACGGCATGTTTCCCTGGAATGCAGGGATTTCTGGGAAAGTCCACCCCAGAGAACAGCAATCCTTCGGGAGCAGGGAGAGGAACTCCTGGCCAGGGCTCACCACTGGAGTCAGGAGCCTCCACAGACCCAGAAAGGAGATTTACAGCAGCAGGAGGAAAAGACTCCTTCTCCTCCCAGGGCAGAGCTTCCTCGAGGATGCTGAGGGATGGCCATGGAGCCACAGAACCACGGACATTGTGTTGGAAATGGGGCTGCTGGAAAACCACTGTTTGCAGCTGATGGCATCAGCCTACATCCAGGTGACCCCACAGTCTCCACCTTCTAACTTCTGCAATTAAAAAAAACCCCCACCAAACAGCAACCCCCCAAAATGGCAGTTAAAAAGCTGTTGGGAGGTGGGAAAACAACGTGTGGATGTCACAAGCAAGTTACCTTTGGTTGCACTGGTGTTATTCCCCAATTTTTCTACATTTATAAGCGATTTTGACTGCCTGGTGTCGTGTAGCCACGTCAGATCGGACGTTTATTTGCAAAACAAAGCATTAAAACTATTTTAGCCCTCAGGCCACCAGTTCTGAAATCCAAATGCAGAATAGTTGGGCCAGTCCATAGGCTGCTGTTGGCACACCAGTGATATTCCTAAAACCTTCCTGAAATTCAGCAAATAACACCCTGTGTCGAAGTCAGAGCCGGAGGGCAGAGGGAACGGCTGTAATCCATTCTGACCTCGCTGCCATTAAACTGCAAATTGAACCACGCTGAAATTAATCTAATCTAATGGTGGCAACACATTCCAAGCACTCTGTGGAAGTTTAAAGCCTCAGAGTTTGGGGTTTGGCAGCTGGAATTGCACTGCCCACAGACAACCTTCATCCAGACCAACTTGCACACTCAGTAACACCCACCCTGCAGACCCCCTGCCAAGGACCATGGCACAGATTCTTCTCTGTAGCAGAAGGTTTCCAGACCTCAAGGACTCTATATTACATCATCATTCTCCCAAGAAAGCCTCTGGCCATGCCGTGCAGAAAGCAGACATCCATTTGGGATCGCTCAGTGGGATCACTCAGTGGGACAGTGGGGAGGCAATCTGAAGAAGTACACTAAAGGTTGGGTGATCTACAATTTAAAAAAAAAAAAAGGATTCAAACCAGCAAATTGCCCCAAGCAATGATTCTTATCTCAGCCTGCAGTTATTTGGAGTCTGCCTGGAAGAAGTGTCTCACTCTATCCATGGACTGTGATGGATCAGTGGGAGGGACAGGACTGACCTGGGGGAGAAGGGTCATGGATGAAGGAACAAGTATCTTAGGGGGATTTGTCATGACTTGGGGCAAGGGAATAAGCAAGATAAGACCCAAAGCTTGGACACAGAGCAGTGCTGTGGAAACAGCACAGGAGGGAGATGAAGGTACTCCAGAGAAGAGCATCACGCTCAAGTTACCCCCTGACCTCCATGGCCAAGCCCAGGAGCTCAGGTACAGCTTTAGTAATTAAGAAATTAAATATCCACACACAAAATTTTAATCACGTGCTTTCTGACCTTTTCCTTCTCATTTGAATTATATTTTTTACTCTGTGTTTTTCCCTCTGGTGAGCTGAGGCTGCTGCTCTGCCCAGCCTGGGGTCCCTGGTAGGTCTAGAGTGGGATCATCTACCAGGCAGTGCCAGGCACTTCAGGCAGTTCAGTGGAGAAAGAGGGGGCCATACAGGATTGGAATAAATTTCTCAAAATCAGATCAGTTAGCATATATGGAAAAATTGTAATTGCTGTGGATAAATTAAACTCAAATGGATTATCTATTATTTCACATTGCAGCGTAACCGTCTCCTTTGGGTTTTTAAATTGTCCCTGCACTGTAGTTCCTGCATCCACTGGCCAAATTTCAATCAGGTCTTACAGAGCACAGAAGAGGTTTCAAAGGTAATTAAATTCTTACAAAAAGTGAAAAATTAGGCAACTGAATAAGAAAAAGGTAGTGTAAGTATCCCAAGTGATGGGAGGATCATTGTGTGAGCTCAGAGTGTAGTAGACACCAGAGAACTGGGGGGAGACTGTTCAGATCCCAGACTAAGCTCAGCCAGGATCTGCAAACAGCCATGAGATGTAAACCTGCTTCATCAGTGTCTGGGGACACATCTGCTGGTGTTTCTCCTCGTGCAGGCTTGGGAGAGTCCTTTCTGATCCCCAAACTGTGGATGGAACAGCTCTACCCCAGCCTGAAAGACCTGACAGAGCTGGAGCGAACGGGAGGCAGGACCTGCAGAGGAGGGGGCTGTCACCCCCTCAAGTGCTCTCCAGACCACTGGAGCACCAAAACTTGATGCTGGAGAGCTGTTGGCCTTACCCTGCTTTCTGCAAGAGTCTGAAGTGATATTTTCTCTTATTCAGGACAAAAAGAGGAGATGAATGCAATCAGCATAGGAACAAATCAGTTATTCATGGTCTGTAGCTGCACACGGTCTGTAGCTGCATTGAGCGCTGAAGATTCACAGTCCTCTGCTCTTCTCAATGCATCTTTTTAAATATTTTTTTTTTTAAAAAATGTTTCTGTGACCTTTCCCCCATCACCCCCAGTGAAAATTCAACGGGGAGTTTCAGAAGACCAGAAACTTCTAATGTCCTGGAAATGTGAATTTTTAGTGATTTTTTTTTCTGGGTGTTTCAAATAATTCTGGCCTGAGTTGCAATTAATCTGTTAGAAATAAACTCGCCATTGCCCCATCCCTAGAAGTGTCCAAGGCCAGGTAGGATGGGGCCCTGAGCAACCTGGTCTAGTGGAAGGTGTTCCTGCCCATGGACAGGGGGTGGAGTGAGATGGTCTTTAAGGTCCCTTCCAACCTAAACCCCTCTGTGATTCAAGGGAGAAGTGTGAAAGGGGTTTGCCATTCCCCCTATACAATATTCCACCTTCAGATCCAAATTCTATCTTTAAAAAGGTAAAACTCTCCCTGGTGTGTGGTTGGTAGGAGGCACAAAGGTGGTTGTGTCCTTTCTGCCCAGCTTCGTCCCTGCCACCCCCAAGGATGCCCCTGGCAGGAAAGGTTTTCCTGGTGGATTGATGCCATCACTGTGGTTATGTCCACAAGGACAATTGTCCTGAGCACAGGATTATTTTCAGGAGCTTACTGGTCCCCCCCCCACCCAGCTCAGTGGCTCAAACACTCCCCTGGTACATCAGATGTGCAAATCCCTTCCCTGCTCCAAGGGATACCTAGGAGGGATATCTATCACAGCACAGCTCCCACACCTCACCACCAGGCCCTGGGGAGCTTGGACCTTCATCAGCTCTCTCTCAGGGACATCATCCAACTCTGCAAACGTGCGGGTACGTGCAGGTTTCCTCATTATCCATCTCCATGTTTAATCCCAACACCTCCTCCTGGGATCCCAGGGAGCACTCAGCCGTGCTAATGAGAAGGTATCACAGCTC
>NW_020955317.1:1670905-1683070 GCF_003031625.1 Empidonax traillii
AAAAAAAAAAAAAAGGGCTGTGACATTATTTTGTATCTGACACAATCATTAGTGGTATTATTTCTTCTGGAGCTGGGAAGGACACTTATAAAACATCTAACAAGCTGCTAAGGAGATTGCCTAAAGCAGCGATTTGCAGAATGTGCTGCTGGAGCCCATTCTTTGTGCTCTGCACATATTTCAAGCTCCAGTTTCTTTTTATGGAGAGGACTTCAGATGATGTTTCTGAGGGGTGTTTAGGACAGTTTGCTGGGTGCCCTCTTCCAATACTGGGCCTGTTTTACCTGCTGATGGCAGTACGGAGGTGATTGAAAGAGGCCAGTGCAATCTAAGCGCGAGCGTTGTAGGGCAGGGGGGCACCCAGACCTCCTGTTTCAGGTTGTTGAAAAGCAACACCAGATCTGTTTTCTGCACTGAAACCAGGCACAGTTAGCCAGGTATGAGTCTCTGAGCGCAGGATGCTGTTGGAAGGGTTTGGATGGTCTCCTATGGGTAGCCCTGCATTTGGGAGTTGCCCAGTGGTCCAGCCTGACTGGAAGTACTGGTCCAGCTAAAAGGGATGCTGGCGGGAGGCAGCTGGTGGCACTTTCTCAGGGGTCAGTCACCTATTTCATCATAGAATGGGTTGGGTTGGAAGAGACCTTAAAAGAGACCTTAAAGCCCATCCCATTCCACCCCCTGTCATGGACAGGGACACCTTCCACCAGCCCAGGGTGCTCCAAGCCCTGTCCAGCCTGGCCTTGGACACTTCCAGGGATCCCGGGGCAGCCACAGCTTCTCTGAGCAACCTGTCCCAGGGCCTCCCCACCCTCACAGAGAGGGATTCCTTTCCAGTATCCCATCTAACCCTGCCTTCTGGCAGCAGGAAGCCACTGCCCCTTGTCCTGTCACTCCAGGCCCTTGTCCAAAGTCTCTCTCCGTCTTGTTGGCCCCTTCAGGTACTGGAAGGCCACGATTAAGTTACCCCAAAGCCTTCCCTTCTCCAGGGTGAGCAATCCCAGTTCTCCCAGCCTTTCCCCAGAGCAGATCTGCTCCATCCCTCTGATCACCTTGGTGCCTTCTCTGTTCTCTCCCCAGCAGGTCCCTGGTTCATGCAGTCACCGTGTGTCCTCCACCCAGGTGCTGGAGAAGGAGCAGGGTGTGTTGGGCAGCAGAGCTCAGCTCGTGCTCCTGACAGCTCTGCTCACACCTCGGGCTGAGCTCCTGCACACGCACATTTCCACACCAGAGACTGACTGTGCCTCCTCCTCCTGGAGGGCAGCAAATCCAAGGATTTGGCAACAGGTGCTGGTCAGGTCTGCACAGAGAAAGTTATTTCTCTGGTTGAGGGGCTGTGGCTGGACTTGAGCAGGAGCTGCTTTTCTCAGGTTATCAGTAATCCCCAGTTCTCATCCGGCACTTTTCATCAGCAGATCACAAAGCACGTTGTGGAAAAAGGTCAAAATCATGATCAGCATTTTAAAGACGAAGAAGCCGAGACGCAAAGTCCAACAGTCTCAGAGAAAGTCATCCTGCAGACAGCTGGCAGGACGAGGACAGAGTCCCACAGTCCTCAAGTCCAGCCCAGTGCTCCAGCCTCCCTGTTCCCATCATTAGCACTGGGATGGTTACCTTTAATTAAGCACTGGGATGGCTATCTTTTAATTTCTGTCAAATGACTGAGAGTGGAAGGAGCTGTCTCCATGGATACAGAATCCACAGGCTGTGCTCTGCCTTGGTGGGAGCCCTGCTCTTCCGCAATAGCTCTGTGGTCATCAAACACCAGTGCAATCATCAGCACAGAAATGGTGATTAATTTGCAGCCAGTGCCAGTGCTCATCCTGTAACACATGGACAGGATAAACTGTGAGCTGGGACCCCTTGGACTGACCGAGCTGGTGGATTCACTGATGTCTCCAGCACCAACTGGAACAGGCTGACAGGACCTGATGGAGTTACCTCCTGTAAATTCGATAAATTTTCCCTAATATCCAGTCCAAACCTCCCCTGGCACAACGTGTCCCATTGCTCCAGGCAGAGGTGGCTGCACAGACATCTCAGGACACCAAGGGCCTTTCTGTCACTGCACAGTGACAACCAGTGTGACTCTGGAATTGCCAGCTGGGGATGTGGGGAGCAGTGGAAGCCCAGAGGTGCAGGGGGATGGTGTGTGGCAGGGACACTGCTGTCCCAGCCCAAACCAGAAAGTGAAACACAGACCTCGGGGCACAAATCACAAATGCTGCTCCTTCCTCAGGGCGTTCTGGGACCAGGGATCCTCTGACAGGACTTTGCTGCTGCTTCAGGGCTTGTCTGGAGCACAGTCTGTGCTTGGAGGGTTTCTCTCCTCTTTGCAGGGCAGACCCCAGGGAACATGCAGAGCCATTTGCACTCTGGTTGCTCTTATGTTCTCTGTTACAGTGACAGCGAACTCTGAGGAGAGACAGAATGTCAGAACCTCCAGGTTTGCTGGATTAGCCTCCAGCATTGTACTTGCCAGCAGCTCCATGGCTGTTAAAACAAATATTTGGCAGCCTCACAAACACCCAAGCTCCTCACCCAAATATCTGCAGGAGGCTGTGATCTCTGTGCAGTCAGGGCCATTCAAAAGCTTTTCTTTTTCCTTTTTCTCACACTGAGTTTACCATTAAATGTGCCCGAGAAACCACAGATAATGACATCTATTTAATGTAAAAATTAGGATCTTTGGTGCTTAGTGTCTGTCATCAGAGAAACTCGATTGTTTGGAACATTCAGCATCCAGAGGCATAAGGAGATCTGCAGGCAGCTGGTCAGAGACACACAGAACATGGGCTGAGAAGGATTGTGGCACCTCAGACAAACTCCGAAATTAAGTTCCCCTTAGATAACCCCAAATCTTATGGCTCATCAATAATCTAGGAACATGATTAACCATTAATCATTAAATATCATCAATCTAGGAACGTGAAACTACCTTTACACACGCCCAGAACTATTGCTGATGAAACGAAGGCACTGACCTCCTCATAGAGCTCCTCCACACAGGGCAAGGTGTACCTGTTTAATTACGGAGTAATTAACGAGCCACAGCAGGCCCATGTCAGACTTATTTCACCTCTAATTGGCCAGGGGGGAGACTGGCTCCTTCCTGCTGCTTCCCAGAGCTGTTAGTCCCTGAGGGTCCCTCCTTACCCCACTCCCCAGCCACTATAAAAAGGCAGAGAGGGGAGAGTGGGTTGTGCTGGTTGGTTTTTTTCCCTGCTGGTTTTGTGCTCCTTCCAGTAGGTTCAAAAGGTACTGTTCTCAAATTTACAGGGTGGGGGGGGGGGGAGGATTTTCAGGTGTTAAAGCTGGAAGTGTTCTGTGAACTCCTGACTTGTGTTTAGGTATTTCTTACCTGGTTTAATCATGGAATGAGTCTTTTAATCCACAGCTGCTTGTGGTCCTGCCTGAAAGGTCAGACACAGCCTGTGCTGGTTTAGGGTGAAGAGTTGGTTCTGGTGGGGGTGTGTAAGAGCAGCAGGATGGTCCTTGAGCTGCATTTCCCCCCAGTCCTGCTGTTACCATCTCTTTTATTTAAGAGTTCCTCGAAGCCTTGGTGGCTATCAGTATATGATGATAAGCACTGTGGTGTCTCTGAGAAGAGCTTTAATGGGTGATGGAACACTGTCCTCCTTGTTCCTCTGATTATCATAAACCACTTGAAACTTAAGTACCAGCTAGGCTTGCAAGCAGCACAGATCCCCTCCTTCTGTAAGACCATTTTAGGGGTCTCCCCTTAATGGGTAGCAAAAAAACCTCTCTTTTTTGACCTCTGGGAAGGGAGAGCCCTCTGGAGGCTCCGTGGTTGCTCTCTTTCCCTAAAAACCTCGGTTCTACTTGCATTGCAGCTGCCATGGCCTCTGCTATGCCTGACAAAGAGGAGGTGGCCAAGAGCTCCCCAGAGGTGAAGGAAGAGGAGCAGGAGGTGAAGGAAGAGGAGCAGGAGGTGAAGGAAGAGGAGCAGGAGGTGGGTGTTCCAGGTGGGATGTGGGGAGTGGCAGCTCCAGGGTGCAGGTATGAGGAGGTGACCCTGCCATGGCTGGAGGGAGCTGAGCCCCCACAAAAAGAGGAGGGTTTCCTGTGCTCAGGCTGTGCCCTGCAGCTTTGCTGGAGACCTGGGGGGCCAAAAAAAAGTGGGCCTAAAGGCCCTGTAAATAACTTCCTAGGCTAAGCAAGTTAGCCTGGCTCTTGGCTAGGAAAGATGATTGTCTAACTCTATAGTCAAGATCCTGGCTTGCTGCAAACAGTGCTCCTATGGAACGATTCCCATGTTTTCAGCATCCCTGAGACCTGCTGCTCTTGCTCTGCTCCCGTGAGCAGCAGCACACTTTTTGTAGACTGTATAGTCTGTCAGCTTAAACCCACCTCAGTCCTGGGATATCAGGTTGTTAAATAACCATTCCAAACGAGATGGAGCTGGATATGGGGACACAAGTGTTGAGGCTTCCCAAAAACTTGCCTGCCTTGTGCTGGAGGAAAACTTTGGTGGATGGTCCATCCCAGAAATGTCAAAGTTCCACATCTTCATAATTAGGTTATAGAGTCATAACTGGGTTATGAACTGAAGAAAGTGTGCAAGTAAGCCAAGCCTTGCTTCCTCAGCCAGACCAGGTGACTTGTGGGGTTGGCAGTTCCCCCCAGACAGGCAGGATGGTGTAGGGAGCTCAGGGCTGTGTTTGAGGCTTCATGGTTGCCTTTTTTTTTTTTTTTTTCTTTGCTCTTCTAGGATGCAGTAAAGCAGGTGGCTAATCTGACCTTGGTCAGCTCTGCCTGTGGTGTGGTTTCCACAGCTTATGCCTCCACCAAGGAGAGCCACCCCTACCTCAGGTCTGTGTGTGATGCAGCGGAGAAGGGAGTGAAGAGCGTGAGCGAAGCCACAGCCAGCTGTGTGCAGCCAGTGCTGGCCACCCTGGAGCCTCATGGTAACCCCCTGGGTGAGGGCAGCCTGGCACCTGCCTCTGGAGGGGCTCTCTGGCTCCTTCCAGCTCTGGGAGGAGTCCTGGGATGAGGAAATGCACCTCCCCATCACCAAAGGAAAAAGACAAATCCTGACTTACTAATAAGGCTACGGCTGAGCCCTGGTCCAAGCAGCGTGGTGGAGGGGTTGCTCACTGCAGGATTAGGGATGGACTCTGATGCTGAGTTTCCTTAAGGGAATTTTGCAAGGTGGAACTTGAGGTGGAATTGCAGGAAAACAAGGTTTGATGCTTTTTTTTTTTTTTTTTTTTTTTTTGTTCTCTCTTCAGTTGTTGCAGCAAGCGAGTATGCCTCCAAGGGCTTGGATAAACTAGGGGAGAAGCTGCCAATCCTCCAAAAGCCAGTGGAACAGGTAAGAATCCAAGACTGTGCTGTCCCTGGCAGAGTGGCCTGGGTTTTTTGTGGGGCTTCTAACCTCGGGAGTGAAGCAGGCTCTTATATAGGGAACAAAGTACCCCTAAGTGCATGCTCCTACAGGAGGAAACGCTGATCTGTCGCTGTGCTAATTGACCTCTTGGTGCAGTTCAAAATCTCAGTGTGCTGCATGACCCACTCCTTTATCTGATACTCTTCCTCTTCCCCAGATTATCTCTGACACAAAAGAGCTGGTGTCATCCAGAGTGGCTGATGTGAGGGACCCTGTGAGCAGCAGGGTGATGGAGGTGGTGGATGTAACCAAGGAGACCCTTCAGAGCAGTGTGGAGGCTGCCAGGTCTGCAGTGACCAGCAGTGTGGGGATGGCTGTGGACTCTGGAATGGGACAGATGGATGGATGTGGAGCAGAGGCTGTGCTGGAGAGAGCAGAAGGGGACTCTCTCCCTCTTGGAAATGAGGAATTAGGTAAGGAAATGATGTGTGACTACTTGTGATGGGAACCATTAGACTGAGGATGGTCAGTCCCATTCCTTGCCCCACTACAGAATGATTTGGGTTGGAAGGGACCTTAAAGATCATCTTGTTCCACCCCTTGCCATGGGCAGGGACACCTTCCATTAGAGCAGGTTGCTCCAACCTCGTCCACTCTGGCCTTGGACACCTGAATACTTCCACTCTGTGCCAGTGCCAGGCTGGAGAGCACCTGGCTCCTAATCCAAGATCTGATGCTTGTTTCCTCTGACATGTCTGGCCAGTCAGTGACAAATGCTGCCTCTTCCCTCAGCCAAGCTGGCGGTGTGTGAGGAGGGCTCGGATGCGATGCCCGTGGAGCGGCAGCGGGAGAGGAGGAGGTACTTTGTGAGGTTGGGCTCTCTCTCCGAGGAGCTCCGCCTGTCTGCCCACCTGCACTCCACAGCCAGAGTGAAGCAGGTCTGGCAGAGCATGAGGGAGGCCCTGGGGCAGCTTCACTGCATCATCGAGCTGGTAGGTACAGCCCAGGCCCCTGGAAGGAGGGGACCAGGGAGTTGGTCCAGTTTCAGCTTCGTTACAGCGATGAAAAGCTGAGCTGTTCACCAGCAGATCTATCTATCTTGACACTCTGATCTTCCCCTGCCACAGATTGAAGTGTTTAAGCAAGGATTTAATCAAAAGCTCCAGGAGGGGCAGGAGAAACTACACCAGATGTGGCTGGACTGGAGTGGGAAGTCTCTCAAAGAGAGTGGAGATAAAAGCCTGGCAGAGCCAGAGGTACCTTCCTGGGGAGGGAAGCAAAAGGCTCTGGGCATCCCCTTGACTTTTATATATTGAATTTTTAAGTGACTCCTTCCTGATCTTGTCCTTCCTGCCTCCTCCCAGGAGATGGAGTCTCTGGCCCTGCTCATGGCATGCAGGATCACACAGCAGCTGCAAATGACCTGCTGTAAAATAATGTTTGCCATCCACGGCCTTCCCTGCAGCCTGCAGGACAAGGTGAAAGAGTCTCTTGGTACCATCAAAGAGCTTTATGCTGCTTTCTCAGTGGCAAACTCCTTCCAGGATTTGTCCAGCAGTGTGCTGACCCAGAGCCAGAGGAAGCTGGCTGTGACCCAGGAGTACATGGAGGAGCTGCTGGATTACCTGAAGAACAACACCCCTCTGTCCTGGCTGGTGGGACCCTTCTCCCCCAGGGAGGGGAAAGAGCAGGAACCCTCTCAGGGGGATCAGTCCTCCCAGGAGAAGGCAGAGACAGCAGGAGCAGGGCATCTGGAAGCTTCCACCACCCTCATGTAAAGGACAAATCAGTGATTGCTGCTGGTATCAAACCCCCAGCTAATACACAGTGTCTTCCTAAAAACTGCTTGTATGGGGTTATAACTGCTGAAAATAAAACTGCTGCATACAAATCCACTTTGTCCCCGGCCTCTCTTGGACAAAGACTGTGTGAGTGAGTATTGCTCAGTGGATGTGAAGTGTGCTCTTCCAATCTAGTCCTTGGTGCTGGGACAATGCAGGAAGGGCAGAGCACTCAGTGGTACTGTCAGGGTCACAGCTGGGATGTCCTGCTGATGCTATCCTGGGAAGTATGAAGCTGTAATTCCTTCTCTCTCCAAGGTCTAATTTGTCTCCTGTTGTCTGCTGCTCCCTGGGGAAGGTTTCAGTTCCATGGGATAGAAGCATGTAGAAGTATCTGCCTGGGACAGAGGTGGACTCACTGATGGAGTGTCATGAGGGTGTAGGTGACCTCTCCTGACCAGGTGTTTCTATTGAGCTCAGAGCTCCTCAAGGGTCATGTGTGACTCTCTCTGGAAGGGGCTGCAGAGCCCAGTCTGCTTAGAGTGGCCAGACAGTGATGTAGCCAAGGCTGATGGACCAAAGTACCTGTGGAACTTCTGAAAGAAAAGCTCTGCTCCTTGTTTCTCCTACCTCTGTCTTCGAGGAGAGAAGTGGAATCTGCTCCCATGTGAGTACAACTGAAAGTTGTTATTCCACAGTGGACAGAAATAGGGACTGGGGAGGGAAAACTAGAAGAGGTGGAACTTCTCCCCTCTCACACAGAAGTGACCACTTTTCCAACAACACTCCTCCTACATTTTCTGTGTGCAATGACTGTGCTGAGGCAGGACCACGTGGCCTCTGGGCTTTATCTTCCTCATGTAGCAACCAGTTTGTGTTGAAAGCAAAGTAATCAGGCAATTCAAGTTGTCAGGCCAAGGTATTGTTGAGATGGGAGGGATAAATTGCAGGGGTCACCTCTCCACTGTGTGCTCTGAGTGCTGCAGAGTGATTCCTCTCTGGAAAAGGGCTCAGAGGCAGATGCAGTCCTGATTTCATGTAACTCCTGCTGGACTTGTAGGGTGGGAAGTGGAGACACTGCAGCCAGTCCTGCTGCTTGGGGGGAAACAAACTTTATGTTGTCTTCTCCCCAGCAAAGTTGTGCACTGCCACCTGGGAATGTCGAATCCTGCTTTTAAACTTGCCTGGTTTGAAGTGAATTTTAAGGAATAGCTGGCCATTCCTGCACTTGGTATTGATTTGTCAGTGGAGGAAATCTGATCAGTGTGAGTTAGTGCTTAGCCCAGCAAATCCTGCTGCTTCTGCTCATGGATCACTGGGGCATGTTCTTGTTTGCTCATTAAATCTATTTTCTATAGTCACTCTGGCTGCTTGTACTTTGAGAACCCACGGCTCTGGGACCCTCTGCAGGGAATTGGAATGCTGTGTGTGGCTGGAATCTCCCTGTGCTGGAGCTGGTGATGGACAGCCCAGCACCTGTAAGGCTTTTGCAGGCCATGGAGGTTGTAGCAGAAGACCCACAAGGGGCTGAAATGTCCTCACAGCAACTCCTTAAACTCTGCTTGGGAAGAGGACTCTGAGTGGGAGCCTCTGAGTGTGTTTTCCCTCTTGCTTAATCTCCAGAGATTGAGGAATCACGGAGATCTGCCACACCAAACAAGACAGGGCGAACTCAGGCCAGTCACAGACAGGAATAGTTTGGTTTTCTTCTTATTTATCTTCTGCTCTCATCCTTACTGCAGAGACAGCAGGGGGATAAAGATGGGAAGAAGTTGGGAATGATGAGTGGACTGACTTTCTGCAGGGTTTAAGATAGAAACTCCTCTGAGCTCTGGGAAAGTATCCAGGTTGTTCTCTATTTTATCCAAGCTTATTTATCTGATTATCCATGCTTATTTTTTGAGTAATTTTGGAGAGAAATAAGAAATATGCTGGTAATTTGACAACCCTAAACAAACACCTTGGAAGGGAAGACATGCCTTGAGGCATCTCTTCTGGCTCTCAGTAGCCCCTGGGAATGATGGAGTGTTCCTTGACTCTGATAATTATAGCCCAAGTGATTATATCTTTACCCTTCCCTACTGCTGTTCCTCCCTGCTTGTGCTGTGGCCCCATGTGACAGCTCAGTTATGGGCTGATTTGAATTTTAAATGCAATGACGGGGGCACTTGCTCCTTGCTTCACTTTTGGTGGGTGCCACCATCTCCCTCTGCCAGTTTGCCTAATGTTTTAATTATTTAATTCTCACGTTACGTACTTCTGATTTTCTTTATTCAGTCCCTGCTGTTCACCGTTCAAATGCCTGCCCTTGTAGGTCAGGGAATGTGCTGGTGTTGGGTGAAGGTTCCCTTGGGCACCACTCCAACAGGCTGTCACTTCTCACGAGTTAAGAGGCATTAACAAACGTCACCTCGGCCCCACCTGGCAGGGGGAGCTGCCTAAGGAGGGTTTCCCAAGCAGCTTTGTCATGAGGGCAAATAGTTTGGGAAGCTGAAGTTCTCAGCAAGTTGCTGAAAGGTAAAAACTCTCTGTTTGCTTGCAGGGAGCTTTATTTCCCCTTGTCACTTCCATGTTTCTTGCAGTGCTTGGATATTGTCATCTCCCCTACAGCAGCTGTGTTACTGCTTGATGTAGAATACACTGTGTTTAAAAAGAGATTTGTGACCTCCCTGAAGGGCTGCTTAGCCAATTCCAATTTCTGTGTCACCTTAAATCCCTGCAGCTGAAGAACTTCGGTACCTTCAGAGCTTACTGGAATTAATTTGCAATGGGAATAGGGTGGAGTTGCTGCCCTCAGTGCTGGAACACAGAGATGCTGTGACTGGACAGCATAGGAGCAAAGCTGGACTGTGGGACCCACTCTGCTGGGTGTTCCTGGCTCCTGATTCTGGCTAATGTGGGCATTAGCAGGATAATATGGGCAGGAATTTGGTTTTGCTGGTTGGCACTTGGCTCTGTGTTTTCCCAGTGTAACTCTCCCCATCCCCTTCCTTTCCTCCTGCATCTCCTCTCCTTGTGTTAGAGGAGGCAGCCAAGTGTTCCTGAGCACGGGAGAGAAACCTGGAGGGGCTTCCCTGTGCTCTGAGCTGCATTGTTGCCAATCTGAAATGATCAGGTGAGAGCAGTGCAGGTTCAGGAGCCCTTCAGAATGTAAGTTTATTTTCTGGATGAGGACACGGGTGCTTCCAGCACCAGCCCTTTGCAGTGACCTCCCTGTTGAAGCACCCGACGCTTTCCCAGCTAAAATATTTGCTGCTCTCAGCATTCAACTCTTCTCTAATTCAGAAGCTCCTACAAGGGGCCTCTTCTGTCAGGTCCTGGCAAGACTTTGAGCAGGAGAGCATTCCTTTGCTTTCCCTCCTTCTATACCTTCTGGATGCTGGGGGAGGGAAGGGGGTGGTCAATAAATCTGCTTCGAACTGCCTCATGAACTCATGACAATCCCAATCTGGTCTTTGTAGGGCTTGTTAAAGCCCCTGATGCCTCCAGGGCTGACAGGCCCCTGACCTGATCGATAGCCCAGCTGCCCTTTCCTGCAGCAAACAAGGCCCAGCACCTCCTGCAGATCCAGAGCTCTGCCAGCAAGTCATTACCCTGTGGAGGTGATTCTGGGCACTGGGAAGGAAAATCCATTGGCAGGAGCACTTCATTTGCAGTATTGACTTCCCACTCTCCCTCTGAGTCTCGTATTTATTTAGATCCAGCGATGGCTTGAGCTTCCCCAGCGGTGAATTTGGAGGGGAGGTGATCTGGAGGGTAATTAACCCACTGAATGCTGACATGGCTGGATTTTATACCACCCTCAGTGTGGGTAGTAATGCCTGCTTTTTATTAAGCTTGCTTCATAAACTGCCAGGTGCTTAATGCAGGAGGCAGGCAGGAAAATTCCTGCCTGGATCTTCCCCACGTGCCCCAGAAGGCACGTTGGCATGGGAGCTGTTAAAGGGGATTATCTGGGAAAGCAAAGTGAGGGCAAGGAACAGCTGGGAAAGGTGAGGAGGAGCTGGATGCTGAATGTGGGGGCAGGAGGAACAGGGGAAGTGTGAGAGAGCTGGATGAGGAGACACCAGGAAGGCTGGGGAGACAAATAGAGAGCAGGTGAGAGGCTGGATGGAAAAATAACGGGTTGGGATTAAATCTGGAAGGTTGGAGCAGAGAGCAGGGGGTGTTGGACAGAGAAAGGCTCACCTAGGGCAGGGCTTGGGCAAGGTGGACAACACTGGAGAGGAAGCAGAGGGCAGGGAACTAGAGGATCCTTTTATTTTTAAAGGCTGTCTGTGCATGTACCTGATCAAGTTGTCTCATTGAGTGTCTTAATGCGAGGCAAAATTTACTGCCCTTTGGCAAGTAAATGATGGAGAAAATCGTATTCCTCTGCAAGAGAAACACCAAAATATGTGCACTGCATATAGCCACTGGATGGACCATCCTGCAGGGTGGTGTCATCCCACACCCTGGTTTTGCAGGAAGTCCTGAGGAGGAAAGGCATCTTGGGCTCTCTCCTTTGAAGAAATACCACCTGCCTGCATCCTACAGGGGACCTTTGCCTCACAGAGGAATCAAATAGTTCAGTTTTGAGTGTGTTGTCCTCCCTAAAAGACCACTCAGCCTTGAATTGGCTGATTTTTTTTGGAGGAACATCTGGCTGGCAGCTCCCAGGCTCCTCTCACCTGGGGAGCACTGTGCTCACTCCCCTCCTGCTCCATCTCTCCCCTGGGATGGATATTGCAGCTGGAAGCTGAAGGTCACTTTAAATGTCATCTTCATTTAGCTGCCTTGATGGGGTAATTATAGCTGAAAATACAAGGTTTGCTAAACAAATTACAAAACAAATGCAGTGTTTACCTTGTAAGAGACTGATTGGGAACACCTGCCATTTTGTGGGAGACGAAAAAAAAAAAAAAAGGCAATTTTATGGTTCAGAAATATCTTTGCTTATGATGTGTCCTGTTGTGTGTGTTGCTTTGTCCCTTCCTGATGGTCCCCAGCAGAGGGGGACGTGACACACAGTCCGTGGTGCTGTGGCTGCTCTGGATC
>NW_020955318.1:0-31308 GCF_003031625.1 Empidonax traillii
AACTTCTGCACCTTTCCAAAGCTGTGTTTCCAAGCAGTTTGCAGGTTTCCCATGATCAGCTCGGCATCTCCCAGGACTCAAGGGATGCCAGAATTCACTACATCTCCCATTGAATCCACCATCCTCTGGCCACCCAGAGCTGCCAGGATGCAAGGTTCTGGCTTCCACTGGCACTCTTCACAGATGAGCAGAGCAGACCTATTGCACAGTAGGTGTGAATTCCTTCACAGGGCTCGCAGCTCCATATGTTACAGACACAATATGGCAGGATTTGCTGTTGCCACACGGCTGCTTTGGATGTCTGTAAATCTGCCGGATGTTTCCGCAGCAGGAGAAACACTGGGAAGCACAAGCTGGCTTACTTTCATCTCTCTGTAAATGCAACATAATTTCTCAGTACCTTGCCAAGGGTTTTGTCAAGTGTAATTTAAAGCCTTGCAAATAACCTGGCTTTTAGCACTTCCTTTGGGAAACGACTCAACAGCCTATTATATTTCACTGACAACCACCCAGCATGAAGGTAGGGCACTGTCACACCCCAGGAGTCTGTTCAGACAAGATGAAACCCAAGGACTTTTCTGAAACTTCCCCATAGCAGATACACGGTTTCCCCACCTCTCAAAGAAGCTGCTAATTTTATCCATTTGCTCACTCCCTCCACATCCCCTCCCTCCCCCATCCCCCCAGTTATTCACAACCCTTCTTTGTACCTCCACCATTGAAATCCTTATTGTGACCGCTACAGATTGTACAGGGGATCTGCTTCCACATGTGACTTCTCAGGCAACTAAACCCCAAGAATATTACAGTATCCTAAAAAATGTTGGGTCATTACAAGTTTTGTGTACAGACCAGAGCACCTCATATACTGAGGATACATGTACTTTGCTACTACATGTTTGGGGATGTTCAGGAATCCAAATGAGTTGCAGGATCCAAATCCAAATAAACTGATTTCTCTCTGCTACATCCCACTGGTCACAGATGCAGTAAAAAAGCTTCTGCAAAGTTTAAAGAAAGGACAACCCTTCCTCTCTGCACGGAGCCATAAAACAGGTCACGTAACTGCCATCATAAATGAACTTAATGTTGTTTGGCACAGATTTAGGAATCGTGGTACTTCAGATTTACAAGCCATGCTTTAGGAACAGACGCTTAAATTCACAAACAACAGATGAACGTTAAACATGTTTATAATACTATATACAATGTCCCCTACATGACAGAGCTTGAAAAGCTGCTGTAACTCACCTCCATATTGGTATATCTTACAGCATACATGGATACATATTTTCTCTATTGCTAATGTAATACAGCTTTTTTTTCCTTTTCCTTTTTTGGGGGCGGGTGGGAGGAAAAGGGGGTCATGCTGAGGGGTAGGAGTGGGAGACACAGATGCCCAGGTAAGGAAACTGCAGGTCTCACCAAAAGATAAAAGCATTCCAACGACACTCTGAACACAGAAAAGGCCTAATTTTTTTAGCTTTAGCAGAACTTAAAACTTTACAGTCAACATTTCAGAATATAGCATTAGATCTCCTTTATTATTAGATAGCAGTAAAGAGCCTTTTTTGTTATTTCATTGTTGGATTATTAAACTAGATTGAGCTTTTGTCAGATTTTTAAACTCGTCTTGAAGCTGCAAGGAAATGCTTAATGAATTCAAAACCAAAACTAGATGAGATACTATCTGAGAAATAAGTAGAGTTTGTTGAGGCAATGGAACTGAATCTCAGAGGGCAGTCATGTTTGTGATCATTTCTGCAATTTCTTACTTTAAGCCTTGGGCAGTCTATTAGTAAGTTAAAGTATGAATTATTTCCAAAATAAGTGAAGCATAATTTATCACCCTGGAACTATGTTTTGAGAAATTAACATTTTTTCTTGGAAATATAAAGTAGAGGTTTTAAACAAAGATAGTAGGTAAGTTTAAAAAAATACCTTTTTGATATGTGAATGACTATTTTTAGAAAAAAAATAGTGTTGACACATTTGCTTGTTGAAACAAAATGTTTGAAATATTTAATGTTGACAGAAATAAAGCATTGAAATACTGGTATGGAGCAACACATTAAAAATTTTCTACATTTATTTTTGCAGTTTCAGAGGATCCTATTTACTGGCATGAACGAAACCATTTCTGGTGCCCATCTGCCACCATGGCTGCTAAAAATTCACTGAACTGTATTAACATTTCTGAATGATCTCTGGGAGAGCAGCCAAGGCCTTTAGAAGTAGAACTCTGCTTCTGGATCTGGTCAGCAAAAGTTGGCAAAGTATTTTAAACGGCAAACAAAACATGACTTAATTGAATGATATTTACTTAGATGAAATCGTGCAATGGGCAATACCACTTTTTCTTAGAAGACAGTGCATGGCACAGCCACAAATGCACCTGAAATTCAGCTCTCTGCTTGGGCTCTTTTTCCTTTCAGTAAAACTCTGTTCAGCAGCATCCAAGAGGTCCCACAGCCTGGGCAGGTTATGCATCTGGGGAGCCACACCAGCAATATACAGAGTCATTGGAGAAGAGATGCAGATGTCCCTGTGCCAGCACTTCTCTTACCCCCCACTGCAGTGATTAGACAGCAGATAGCTTTCACCAGCGGTACTCTGCCCAACATCTCTGCTGCCTTGACCCATAAACCTGGGTACAGAAAACAACTGTTCATATTCCAGACAGTTACTCACAGCATTGAGTGGCAGCTGTTGCCGATGCTGCAGAAGCCAGCAGAGCGGAAAGGACAGTGTTATTCTGGCACCTGAATAACAACTGTACTTTTTCTGAACTCTGGCATTTGACATCAAGGCACTATGCGCAGCAATGAAATCATGATGCCATTATGACACAAGAAACTGCACTGCATGACATACACTAATAGGGTAATTTTCCAGTGCAAGAACTTAAAATGTGTCGTTTATCTCAAATAAGCACATTTGTACTGCAATTTGAGGTAAAAAAGCTAAAATAGGCTCCTGAACACATAAACAGGGAATGCAGCATGTTGCAAAATAGTTTCCACTGTGTTCATTCCAGTACAGCTCTGTAAACAGCTCTGTTAGCACAGAGTCACAGAATATTCTGAGTTGGAAGAGACCCAACAAGGATCATCAAGCACAACTCTGAAGTGCATGGCCTGTATAGTGATCAAACCTACGATCCAGATAAGATCTGGATCTGGCAAGTCTAAAAAGACTTGCAAGTCCAGATAAGAAATACAGAGTATGGAAGCACAGCCTGAATTTAACTTGAATATGTGTCAAGATATTAGCCACAATAAGAATCTGGTATTTTGGTTGAATTAGGTTGGGTATTGAGTGCACCCTTGGCAAGTTTGCAGAGGACACAAAGCTGAGCAGTCCAGCTGACATCACAGAAGGACAGGATGACAACCATGGGGTCCTGGACAAGTCTGAGAAGTGAGCCCATGGGAATCTCCTGAAGTTCAGCAAATCCAAGGGCAAGGTGCTGCAGCTGGGCTGGGGAATTCCCAGACATGAGTACAGACTGGGAGAAGAACTAATTGAAAATAGCCCTGCAGAGAAGGACTTAGGGTTCTGCTGGATAAAAAGCTGGACATGAGCCAATAATGTCAGCTCACAGCCCAGAAGGCCAACCACATCCTGGGCTGCATCAAAAGCAGCGTGGCCAGCAGGTTGAGGAAGGTGTTTCTTCCCCTCTACTCTGCCACATCCAGTTCTGGGGTGCTCAGCACAAGAAAGACCTGAAGCAGGTCCAGAGGAGGCCACAAAAATGGTCAGAGGGCTATAAAAACTCATATGAAAACAGGTTGAGAGTTGGGATTGTTCAGCCTGGAGAAGAGAAGGCTTTGGGGACACCTCATTGCAACCTTCCAATGCTTGAAGTGGGATTATAAAAAGAGGCAAAGTGACTTTTTATATGGGCAAATACTGATAGAACAAGGGGGAATGGTTTTAAACTAAAATATGAGATATTTAGATTAGATGCTAGTAAGAAATTCTTTACTATAAGGGTAGTGAGGCACTGGAACCAGAGAAGTTGTGGGTGCCCCATTCCTGCAACAATTTGATCTACTGTGTGGCATTGCTACCCTTAGAATTATAGAATCAACTGGGTTGGAAAGGACCTCTGAGATCATCAGATCCAACCCTTGATCTACTACCACCACAGTTACCAGACCATGGTACTCAGTGCCACGTCCAGTCTCATCTTAAAAATCCTCCAGAGACAGAGAATCCACCACCTCCCTGCTTAGCCCATTCCAATGCCTGATTACTTTCTCCATAAAAAATTTCTTCCTAATATCCAACTTCCCCTGGAAGAGCTTAAGATCATGCCCTTTTGTCCTACTGCTGGTTGCCTGCAAGAAGAGACCAACCCCCACCTGGCTACAGCCTCCTCTCAGGTAGTTGTAGAGAGTGATGAGGTCTCCCCTGGACCCTTTCCACCTTTCCAGCCACTCTGTGCCCAGCCTGTTGTGCCCAAAGTGCAGGACCCGGCACTTGGCCTCGTTGAACTTCATCCTGTTGGAATCAGTTCAACTCTCCAGTCTGTTCAGATCCCTCGGCAGAGCCCTCCTGCCTTCCAGCAGATCCACACTCCCCCCCAACTTGGTGTCATCCGCAAATTTGCTAATGATGGACTCAATCCCTCCTCCAGATCATCAATAACGATATTAAATAGAACTGGGTCCAACACTGATCCCTGGGGGTTATCACTAGTGACCGGTCGCCAACCGGATTCAGCACCGTTCTTAAAATTAGATGATCTTTAAGGTCTAATCCAAGCCATTCTATCATTCTATGACAATAAACCTCACATTTTTGCAAAAGCTTGTAATACACAAAGCTCTAGTTTGAGTCTTCCTCACAGTTCTTCTTTTTTTCCCCAGGTGAAATTCTGTGCTGTGTACCTGTCTGCCTGTCTTTCTATCTATCATCCTTCTAATGTGGTGAAGAAAAAGCAAGAGAGATAAAAAGATTAAATAATGAAGTTTAAGATGGAACTGGAGAGGGCAAGCAGAGAAATCTCCCTAGATAGCATCTCCTTTGAATATCTGCTTACTGTCTGAATTCCAGAACTGCCAATACCATGTTATCAGTCAGATCTTAAAAAAAAGATTAAAAGAAGCTTCTATATGCCTCTTTATTTTTAATGCTTAAGAATTCACAACTTGGTTTTAGAGAAATTTTAGCAATTTAAAACAAAAAAATTAAATGTATATATACACACATACACAATCCTAAATTTACCAGAATTCAGTGGTTCACTTTAAAACTATAGTCTTAGGTTGATAGCATCTTCTTTTGTTTTACCAAGTTCAAGTCAGACAGCAGAAGTTACTAAGCTTAGTCTACAAACAAAATGCCTAGCTCATAAAGATCTAAATTAAAATACTACACAAAGGCCAAAGGAAGTTAAAAGCAAGTTCAGGTGATGCTGAACAACTTGTTTTTTCTGTCCATCCTGTTCTCATTCAAGCACTTGTTTCCCATTTTCAGTGTTGTGACAGGCAGCAGTTAAAGAACATTTAAGAGATAATGAGAGTACTGAGTGGTTGTGAATACCAAACCATAAGAAAGTTCATAGAAATCAATAAAATCTGACAGCTTCTCTTCTGCGCTGTATTTCTCAAGGATGGGATAGAGAGAGAGATTTATACCAATTTTGTTTTGATATAGCTTTTCCAGCATCATTCAATTTGACATAAAACAAGCAGCCTGGGTAGTCAAATTTTATCAGGTCACCTTCAAGTAGCATTCGTGTATATTTTTCCAAGTCATAAAACTAGATTTTTTTCATAGAGCTGTTTTAGTATTAATGCATTAAGTACATGTAATGCCATTTCCCATACTCCAATTATGTAAAAGTTAAACAAAAAACTAAAGGGGAGGTGAACTTTTCTACTTTTCTGTACCTTTTAAATGTAGCAAAGCACTTCATAAACAATTATTATTGTTTCTACAGATTTGGTTCCTGCCTCAGTTTCTTCAGCCTAATAGGAAACGTGATTGACCTACCCTACACTGAATTGTGACAAGCAAATATAGAAAACTGTCATATGCTTTGTTGTAAAAAGCACGAAGAAACATCCTGGTTCTGCTTGCTACTTCCTGGGAAAATCTGGAGATTAACCTGACCTGTATTTCAGAAATATAAAAAAAACCTAAAAAACAAACAAACAACAACAAAAAAACCACAATCAACCAAAAACAAACTGATTGGGGGTAAGAGAGGGAAAAAAAGAAAAAAAAAAAAAAGAAAATCAAGATGAAAGTCGCTGCCTTCAAAGCCAATACAAGTATGCTGGAAGGGCTAGAAAAGACATTACAGCCTCCACAAGGTGGTGTGTTGGTCATACAGTCACCAAAAAGATACAAAGTAACTTTCTAAGTTGCACTTAAATGACAACCTTTGGAAGCTAGAAAGCTTTCTCAATCCCTGTCAGCTGCCCCTATGCATTCTTTAGATAATTGTTGCACTTCAATGCTCCAGAAATTCTGCAGTTTTAATCAGTCAAAATTAAGCTGGATGTCGTAAGACCTAATATTTCCAAAGACTGAAATATTAAAGTTTTCAAATGTGGATTTTTTAATGCTAAATATACTTTAAATAGAATTAATGAGGATTTTGTCTACTAGTCTGTTTTGTTAGAATTTTAATAATTGCACATTATATACTTACACCAACTTTTATATTATCTTTAGATGAGTCTATATCATAGAAGCCTCAAGGTTTTCACATTATGTATCTGCTAAACACTTTTGAAAGAACCATGCGTGCATTTCAGATGGCTACCTCTTTCTATTAGAAAGTAACATGAGACTCATTTACCTTTATTTTCTTCTAGCATTGCTGCAGAACAGGCTGCCCATAATTAAATCAGCCAGACTTTGTGGTATGTCAGTATTAGTGCTCCTCTCTGAAAATAGCATGCAGTTAGGTGCGTCATGCTGCAGCCAGGGCAAAACATGACATGCAAAGGACTATACTGTGAGAAAGTACTAGTCTTCCATTTACACTTCATCTATTTTAATTTTTTATTATTATGATTATTATTTTCAGATAGATAATATCTGTTTCCTTTATATACCCCCATAAAAATGTTAAGAACTCAGGGAGATGGGAGTTGGTGGGAATCAGTGAGATGCACTGGCCTCATTTAGGGGCGATCCACAAATGAGCAAATATTCATTGCTCATTTTATGGACAGGCTAAAGTCGAGCATGGGGAGTAATGTAACTTTTCTAATACATTTCAAGGGAACTAAAATCATGTGTCAGCTAAG
This sequence comes from Empidonax traillii, assembly GCF_003031625.1. NCBI lineage: Eukaryota > Metazoa > Chordata > Aves > Passeriformes > Tyrannidae > Empidonax > Empidonax traillii. The sequence continues at coordinate 7,272 of NW_020955318.1, forward strand.
GGTTTGCTCAAGGTCAGTGAAAAGCTAGCTAGTATATATGCATCTAAAACAAAATGCATATTCTCTTAACAGCCTTTATAATCAAGTAATTAAAATGGCTTTCAAGATTCATGAAATAGAATGTCATTATGAATAATAATTATTTTGAGAGCAGCAATAACGACTTTAATTTTCCATATTGCAATTTTTTATTCCATTTTTTGGTTGCAGAGGAGCCTGAAAAGTCAAGAATCATATTAAAAAAATATATAAAAGAATCACAATGTGTCATCTTCTGATTATCATTTGAAAGCATGAGGGTCTCCTAAAGATCTTATCTCTTAAACCACTGAAGTCTTATAAGGAAAGGAAGTTAATATTTGCAACTTTTTATTCATTGAAAAATAAAGTCATACAAAAAAGAAAATCTAGGAAGTGAAGAAGCTGGTAGATGCTGCCCCAGTTTGGGTCTGCACTCCCCAGGCAAAACAGGCCTGCAGATACTGCCAGCTTTAGGCATGGTGCGTGGCTGTATTCAAATGAGTTTAAAGTCAAATACTCGAACTCATCTCCTTCTTAGCAAGCTATAGTCACACCCATATTTATTTTATTGATCTATAAAATTATTAAAATTAGTACTTTCATACAGTAGCCAAAGTTAGTAATTTGTTCTGTTTTCCCTCTGTTGTTTTCAGACAGATGAAGCCAGAAGAAGCAAAATACCAAGTGAAGAAGTATCTTCAGGGCAGGGAGTGTCAAGAACTTACAGGGTATATGCTAAATTCTGCTTGCATATCAGCACCGACACAGCAGAAAGTGCTAATTCAGGCCAGTGTCAGCAGAAGTGTAAAATACACAATATGAGACCCCATAGTTGCCAGCTATTTTACATGACAGGCTTTTAAGGGCATGGTGAATATGGACATCTGTCTGTGGGGATGCTGGTAAGATCATATCTCTTAACTCTGTAGCTAAATCAATGGAAAGCTAGATGCTGTAATAATATTCTGGGGCTGTGATCTTCAGCCAAGAGCAGATCTCCAACATCCCTATGTACACAACATAGGAGGGACCAAGGAACCACAAGTTATTCGAGTGTATGGTTTGAGACCTTCAACTGGAACCCCTTTCCTGGAGCTGGATGAGTTAATAAGTAAACAAAAGGTCACACACAGGAGAGAGTAAGCACATCTATGATGAAAATATTAAGAATTATATAAATTTGACATTTGATCAAAGATTTCCATGTAAGGTTTTAAAAGAGAAATCAGGGCAAATAAACAGCATTACATCTCCTTGAATAGCCTTCCATCATCAGTTATTTGTGGTTTAAAGGTAAAAGAGCTTCAATAAATCACTGTTTTCAATAGCACCTAATGTCTTTTTCTTCCTTGAACTTGTCTAATGGTTTTTGAAGCTATTAATAAAATTGTTAGCAGATTTGAACTCCCACATTTAATTAAGCATTATGTGAAAAACTATTTACATCTGGTACTTGATACTTTCATTATTTATTTCGACTTGTCCATCCTGGGGAAGACTGGCAAATCATCCCTGTTTGCTTTCGTCGCTCCATTTGTATGCCAGTGTCCATTATCTTGACTTTTTTTTTCCAAGCACTGTTCTAAACTTTTTAATTCCTCATAACATGGAGGCCGTCCCATTCAAAAAAAAACCCCAAAACAAACAAAACCAGCACCACCATAAATAAGAAACAAACACAACAACCCCCCCTCTGCCTGATATGCCACCTTACCCCCTTCTGATTAATCACATCCTTTCTGAAACAAGTGGACACAATTTATGAAGAGCAGCAGTGATATTTTGTTACAAGCTTCCTTTCTATGAAGGTTCTCAAGGGTATGCACGCATCCAGAACTAAGTGTCTAATTCTGAATACATATATTATCTATTTGCATAATCTATTTATGGTAATTTTATTCTTTTTTAAACTTTCTAATTATTAAGATCTGCAATCTTCTACCAGTATGTCTACTGAGTTTTAGATTTAAACAGGGTGTATAACACGGGGAATTTCAACAAAATTATTTTACCATTCACCTTCTCTCCCAGATAATTTTTTAATGGGGGAAAAAAAGAAAGAATGAATCCTTTCCTATTAATTCTTTTTCTTTTTTCTTTTATTTAGTCTCTTACTAGTGCACTTTCCCTGTTATTCCATTAAAAATATTTCGTGAGAAAAATTATCTAAAATTTTTTCAAGTGCTTATCATACTTTCATTAATTATAGCAAGTTTATCTGAAAGCCTACTCTAAATTCTACCCTAACTGAATTGCACCTAGTGTGCAATTTCTCTGTATAAATAAAAGAAATATTTATTCTTTCCCTTTGCAGAACATTTTTACTTGTCTACTCACTTCCACTTTTTGTTGTTGTTGTTGTTCTATACATCAGATTTATTAGTCTGTAATTTCTGAAATGTTGTTAAAGACCATTTTTACTTTCATTACTTTAGCACTGGAGTCAGTTTAAGCAAGAAGTTATACACTGTACTGAGCAGTTTGGCAACTTTACACCACTAAAAAGCAGCCATGTGACTCCAGCAATTTGTTTCTATTCATTTTACCAACTCTTCCTACATCTTTAAATGAAACCTTGTTTTGATACAGGCATGAATTGGAGGAATTACAGATTTGTAGAAACATCAAGAAGTTATTAAACAACAGGCAAGCAAAATAATGGTTATATGGAAAGTAGACTTAAAACATCACTTCTCTGCCTCATTTGGACAATGATTTCATTCCACATTTCATCCACAGAAGCAAAATCTCTAGCCATAAAGTTAACAGGTTGGTCTGGAGAGTCATTTTTTCTCTCTCATTCAAATAATTCCACTTTTCAGAGTTAAATATTAGATTGAGACAGAGAACATGAGAGATAAGTACGCATTTCAGAGTGGATAAAGTATTGGTCGCCAGTGTAATAATATCTGATATCTCATGTACAAAAAGAAATCTGCTGATACTTTCTTTAAAAATACTGATTTTTAAATAAACTCTAAATTTTTAGTATTTCATTAATTTTAAAATTTTAAATTCAAGATAAGTTTAATGCGTATTAATTCAATATTCTCTATTTAATATTGTTTGCTTCTGTTTTTTATCTCAGATAATAAGGTAAAAAAAGTCACCCTGCTTTTATTGTGTGCACTGTCATGTTACAACAAAAAATAGAAAAAAAAAATTAATATAGCTGAACTCTGCAAGTTTTCCACATTTCAGTTACTATTAAGCTGAAGTCTTCTGAAAGCTTTTGCTTTGCTCCAACACACCTATGAACTTCTGTGCAGTTTTACTTAAGGAAGAGGTATGAGTTAAGGTTAAAATGAAAGAGGAGCTACATCAATTTTTCTGTACTTAGGCCACTATGACACCTGTCAGTGACTGTGGAGGGAAACCATTATACATGGATCACTAACACACATTAAGGCATTAATGACTCCTTTGAAACTATTCCTATCTGACTTTCAATTTCTTCTGAAGAAGCTCATCATGCATATTAACAAGATTACCCAAATCGTTATATCTTTAGATGTATCATTACTCAGACTCCTGACTACATGAGTACACCATTTAAAAAAACCTTCCAAAGTAATAGTTCTGTAGCAAATCATGACTCTGCTGGAAGGTAAATGTAGCAATGGGTAAAACCTCAATCTACAAAGGCTCACAGGACATATTAATGATAAAAATCCCTTTAAAGCACAATGAAAGATAATGATATAGAGATTGAAGGGGTTGGAGCTTAATGTTACTGGTCTCATGGGCTGAGCAAGTACTGAAGTTATGATTGCCTGGAACTAGTCCTGCCACATACCTATTCCTCCCTTTCCCCCGTCAAATCTCAGTCATCTAACTCCCAAATCATGTACTGTCAGCGTGTGAATTATGCAGCTTACCCCAGACCTTTCAAAGTTCTCCCCAAATGCAGAAGAAGCCAGTTTTGGAGAAAGTGAGGGCCCCAAGATGAGTCAATATGACAGGAGGGGAGTCAAGGATAAAGAGGAGGAAGTTTTGGTGACTTATTGGGTGTCTGTGAATAGGTTCTGGAGTAGGACACAGTTGGGAGGATAAAAGACTTCAGGATGATTTGAGGAGAAGGGAAAAGACAGATTACTTCATTTGAAGTAGGCTGTACTCTACCTCCAAGGCTTTTTGAGTCCTGCTTGGACTGAGTGCAAAAATCAAGGCTACAGAATTGTTTATCAAAATATACATGCAACAAACTAATAGAAGAACAGTTTCGATTGTCTGCACTGCATGTGCTAAATCTCTAGTCAGTGAATATACTCAGTCTGTAAGACAGAGGTGCGAGTCTGAATCCTTCACTTGAGTACACACTTAGGAAATTATAACAAAAATATGCAGAAGGAAGTTCTGCCCTCATCACTTCCAAATGATGGGTTTCTCCATTCTGGAAAATGGTTGCTTAATCAAATACAAAACACCACTTAGCACTAGGTACTCACAGGAGCACAGGATACTACATTCATATTCAGATACCTCCTTGGAAGATGTCACTTGCTGTTTGGATTGTGCTGTAACATAAAACAGCTCCATGCCTAACAACCGATTTTTGGTTTCTTAAAAAGTACTAAAATGAGGCTTTGTTCTGCAATGAGAGGAGAACAACCGAGGACTTATCAGAGGGTGGTGGACCTTGGCAGTAGTTGGAGCTTTGCAGCAGAAAAACAAGCAACACCGTAAGAACTCACAAAACAGGATAACGGCTAACTGCCAAACTATCCCACAACCACTGAATAAATGTAACAAAGCCAAGCAGCTGATGAGGCATATAATCTCTGATCTTGAGGCTATTATTCAGAAATATCTGCTGCTGTGCATAGTTTACTGTACATGGATTTAAGCAAAAGGCAGGCTTATTCTCTTTGTACCTTACTACTCCAGAGAATACCACGAAAAGAATATAACTTTATATAAAGACCTATATCTGACTTTGACTAATTCTTCATGCTGCTGAATTTAAAAGGGCAGCAATGAAAAAAACAAAAACAAAAAACAACATACCTGAAAGCTTATGAAAAAAATAAAACAAACAAACAAAAGAATAAATTCCATATTTAATACTGAAGTAAACTTTATTGGAAAAAAAAAACTATAACATGAAGGTGTGATTTGGGTCTCAAGGGGCCAACATGCAATCTCATGCAATCCCTCATCACTGCTTAGGAATAAATAGTCAAAGATATCCTCATAAATTAAGTCATAATTATAAGAATAATTTAACGGTAGGGTTTTAATCAATGCAGTTTATTTATATTTCTACACACACAAAGTTTGTTCCTGTACACTACCATATTTGTGTATTTACCTGAGCTTTGTTTGGCTTCAATATATGAGGGTTATATATCAGAACTAAGTACCTATAAGGGCAAATGTTGTTAGGTCCCAAGTGTTCAAGTTACTTAGTTACTTATCACAACTCCAGATGAAGTTTAGTCAACAAAGCCTAAAAAGGGATGACCATGTACATTCCTGGTTCAGATCTTTTCCCAACAGCTGGTCCTTTAAAGAAAGGTGTCACTCTAAACATTCGCTGGCCTAAAACAATCTTTCAATTAAGAGCATCATCTAAACTGTAAAAAATCTCAGCTTTCTTTTCAGGAAAAAGTGAAATCTAACAGAGATGTATTAAAATAATTAGCTCCTTGAAGGACAAAATTCCAGAGTGTTGAAAGCATCAAGTCAAGCTCCAAGACAAGCCTTGTTCATGGTTATCAGTGTAGAACATTTGGGACTGGGTAGAATACCACTTCCTCTCTTTATCCTGAAAGACTCTGAAAATGATTCTTTCTCATTCCTAATGCTTAACCTTTTCAGGGAATATTCTACCTTTCTACCAGTCACACAAGTACCATGCTTAGACCCTGCTGGCCGGAGAATATCTTCTCCCAAGTTGAGAATAAGTGGAATGGTAGTAAAGTCAAATAAAACAGCAGGAATAATTTCTCATGGACAGGATTTCAAGGTGCCAAGCATTTTTCAGTTATAAGGCATTGTCTGGACAAAAATCAGACCAGGTTTGGGCTCACCAGATATCACAAAGCATCTCAAGTTGGTATCAGCAAATCCTGTTCTGATAATAAGCATGAATGTCTATCTTGCTATTGAAGGCTATTACAAACAAACAACAAATGGTTTTGATTGCTTTGCACTCACAATTTTAGTCGTTGAAAAACCAAACACATCTTCCCTCTCTAGAAATCAGGTCTGTGGTCAGCACATGACAGTGTTCATAGAATCATAGAATGATTTGGTTGGAAGGGACCTTAAGGATCATCTAGTTCCAATCCCCTTGCCATGGGCAGGGACACTTCCCATCAGAGCAGGTTGCTCAATAGCCCATCTAATCTGACCTGAAACACTTACAGGGATGGGGCATCCACAGCTTCTCTGGCCAACCTGTTGCCTCACCACCCATGCAGTAAAGAATTTATTCTGTATATCTAACCTAAATTTCTGCTCTTTCAGTTTGAACCATTATTCCTTGTCCTATCACTACAGTTCCTGATGCTGAGGGAAGAAAATTATGAGTAAGACCACTCTGTAGTATCAAGGAGTCCAACATTATTGCTGTCTGGATCCAGTTAATACTCTTCCAGAAATAAATAAATAAAAATTAACAAAAGTAAGCCCCTTCTTGTTGTCTTTTGTATGATGTCAAGCCACCATTGGTGCCTCCAACAGACACCAACAGGTCCTCATCTGCTGCCTTCTGACTATGCATATCAGCACACCAGGCTAGTTCAGCCAGAGGGGGAATGAGATGTGATGTATGTAACTGGTACTGTGAGAAGCACCTAACACAGTGAGACACATAACCCCACGTGCACAGTAACGTGCCAAAAAACATTTTGCTACTTCTTTAAGTTCCCACTTTGTAACATGACAGCAGATAAAACTCTTAAAAGATGGAGAATATCATAATTAATTCAATATACTAAGACAGTAAAGAACAATGTATCATTTAAAAAACATTACAATTGCTTCATGCAAGATACTAGTAATTAGTTCTAAAAAAAAAAAGGAAGTGAGGAGGGCAGAGAAAGCCAGGCCACATCATACCCTTTTGCCTAAACTAGCATCATACAAGTGGATTTGGGCTGAAATGTTTCATTACACATTCAGAAGAAATAATTTCAAGCAGAGTATAGATTTTTATCCTTTTTTTTTTTTTTAACTTCTCCAAAACACTACCAGATTTGACAAAACCCAAGGTATTTGTGTTCCTCAGGAAAGCAAACAAGACTTTTATTTAGAGAGAAATCTCAGGTGAATTACATTGAAACCCCTAAGAGGTGTCCAACTAAACATCCACATGTTTATGTGTATTAGCAACAAGTCTAAAATTCAGAGCAAAGAGAATGGAGGATTACCAGAGGAAGCCTTTTCTGAGCATGGAGTCAAAAACCACTTAGTTTAACAAGGCAGCAAAACACCTAATACACAGAACAATTTGTAATCAAAAAAAGCAACCTCTGAGTGGAATATAATTTTGTGTTGACATTTGTCAAAAAAGATGATAACTATTTCTTTCTACTTCAAGACACAAAGCTGCGATTTAATTCAAACTACAGCACATAGTGTTTGCATGCTCAGTCTGTGCACTTAATATAAAATATGAAATTATTATATATAAATTATTATTATATATAAATTATAAAAATCTGTTCTTCCTCACTTTTTTATTAGGCAATTTCATATTTACATAACATACCTGAATTTTTACAAAACACTATATGTATTTACATTACAAATATAACAATAAAATTGAAAGACAACAGCTTTGAATTTTTGTAAAACAATCATGTTATAAAAATTAGGTGAGTTTAAAGTAACTAATGACTTCTGGAACTATTTTTCTAAAAGAACTTATAAAAAGACATCAAAGATCACAAAACTTTCTGGTTCATAGCAACCATCCAAGTACTTAAGATGGTAAAAGAAACTGTAATTCTTTTTTCAGAAACAGTCACAGCGTACAGAAAGGGAAGATAAGTTGTTTGTCATTAGACAGGCACCACAAAGAAGCTGAAGCACTTCCAAGAGGACACAATGCACACCATTTGTGGGACAGTGAAGACAACAGGGTGAACATAAACATAAAAGCATTGTCAATCAGTTCTACACTTTTGGTTTGATGAGTTCCCTAAGACAGTGCTGAAGGGGGCCACTTCTGGGCGTGAAGTGGAAGGGATTTTTATCTTGCTTATTTTTTCAGGCATCTTGGCTTGGCTTGTGAGATACCCAATAGCTCAGATATCTCAATATGGCACAGTATAAAGCTATGCAGACATAGTGGCTTCTGGCCCAATGACACATCAACATGGCTTTGAAACATGTTAAGTTACTCTAAACTATGAAGACACAAATCAAAACAAAGGCATGAAAGCTATCAGTGATATATATGAAGATTCTGATATGATGATTCTACAGTGTAGAATAATGGATGAACACATGTTCAAAAATTTCCAAAAAGCAACTACATTGTGTCCATGTTTCAAGGCAGATGTTCAGAGAAGAGTTCCCAGGATCACTGACCCTGGCATCTAACTACTACTAAAAAAATCATCATGTTCAGTTTCTTTCATGAACATACCAAACTCTACCTCTAAAGTAATCATCCTTCTTTCCCTGTCACTAGATGCCCACTTAAGGTACTTGTCTCTTTAATGGTCAAAACCCTGGGTTTATTGACAGCTAGATTATTCTTGGGTAATTTTGCTCTTCAGCTCAATAGCTTTTCCCTCATTACCCTTACAAGGCATCAGAGGCACCATCACGTTCTCTCTCCCGCACAGCTCATGTTCTCTAGGATACACAAACTTTATTCCCCCCCTCCCCTGGTGTTATCTCAAGGAAGAAATAATGAACGTTATAGTTTTAGACAGAATTAAAGAGGATGACTGTACACATTTGAGAAAGGAAAAAAGCCAAGTCCCAATAGTTGGCTTAATGGAGGTGGGAGCCACAGTCTCCCTCCCAGCTGCACTGGAGTGAGGGTAAAGGAGGGGAGAATCTATACTGATTGCTCAAGAAGGTATAGAAACAGATGCAGGCAGAACACACACATTGAAGAAGGTGTCAAAATTCCAGGACTCCACCACCAACCTACCTCCAGTCATTATGTAATACATTCCCTACTGTCTATGCTCCTGAGAGTGATTTTTATTAAACAGTGAAAGTGCTTTTTCAATAGTGTATCAAATGCATATACATCAAATAATATATATATTTAATCAATTCATCACAGAGTAGATATAAAATGTAGATAGCTGCATTTAAAAAAGAAACTTTTCATCAAAGGTAGAAGAAACCTCACCTTCTTTTAAACATCAGTCATCGATTTACAGTCAACAAAAAGGGAACAATAGAAAAGTGGTGTCCTAGCTAACTACATCTACAAGAAATATTTTTAAGAGAGAAATTATTAGGTAACTTCTCCTTAACAAGCTATTATACAATACAGAGATCCATAAAATATTAAGCTGGTAAAGAACTACTGCGTTTATTTTTTTTCCCCTATCAAAGTTCATCAGTCTTGTTGTTTCTGTGTATTCCACAATACCCAACAAAAGCACAGCAGGTAACAGAAACACTTAAAAGAATCTCCACAGTTTTGTTATTTTTACCATTTCTCTACTACCACTAGGTGGTGATAGCTCAACACAGATCAGCTTCCAGTCTGTTGAAATAGGTATAAACTGCAACCGGAGCGTACCCTTTTAAATAAAATTTAAACGTGATCTCTGTGCTCTAAAAAGAGGAACACTTAATCCTTTTAACTGCATAAATTGCTGTAGCAAAGACTTAACTGCTTCAATCGCATCCTTTCACTGTGTTCTTATCTATTAAAACACTTATAACTGCCTTGAAGAAAACGTTTCTCAGATCATTCACTCAAAACAGCCTTTCACCTTGTTTCTGGCTGAGTCACACAGCTTTTATATGCTCTATAGTCTTTTTGTAGCAGATGCTTCTAAAAAATCGTGACAGCTCTATCTTTAAATCCTCTTTCCATAGCACTACTTGTAAGGCTGCTTCCACAAGTCTATTAAAGCCCTCAAAGGTGAGACTGCCACTTTTCATTTACCTCAAATTCTCCTCTAGATTCCTAGAGCAGTTGAAATACATTGCTTTTAGATAATACTCACGTCATTTCACTTTTTATCAGAACCTTCAAGTCACAACTTTCCCTCAGGATCATTCGGGCACAAAACCCCATCAGAAATCTTCCTATCCACACATAGCTAAGCAAAGTTCAGGTGAAATCACTTCTGTTGAAAGGCTTGTCCACCAGGCACACCTGATCCCTGTTACCCTCCCTGGCTGCAGCTGGAAAACACTGATTGGTTGGGACGTGGATGGGATGTATCATCTTACTCTTACTGCAAAGTGACCTACCTGCAGAACTTCTCTATCCAGTTTGATGGTTACAATTAGTATTTTGCATTTTAAAGAATACAGTTTGGCATTTAGCAGGTTGATGTTAATGTTCCTGCCTGATACACTGTCAGTGATGTTTGTACCAAATTCCAACACCCCCTGTGTCATGAGGCTGCAGCCCCATCCTTCAGTATGCTCCCTATGGCCCCTAAAATGGATCATTTTCTTCAGTGCCTGCACCTGTATGAGTTTACACCATACTTGCTCAGTTCTAGGTATTTTATAAGCTGCATTAGGTGCTGCAGCTGGATGCAGTCCAGCTCCTGAAACTATAAAAAGCTGAAAATACCATGGGAGGAAAAAAAAAAAAAAAAAAAAGCATGGCTCCTCTATTTTCATATTGCTTACAACTGTATACATAATTGATGATGCCTCTGAAATAAGATTATGCTTTTTGTATGAGTAGAAACAAGTTAAATTAATTTGATTCTTACCAGGCTTAAATCTGAATAGCTGAAACATGTTGGGTTTAATCATATTCTTAAATATAACGCTATCTGTATTAAAGGAAAATGAGTAACACAAAACCCTCATGAAAAATATAAATCAATATTTCTACCTCTAGCATCATTGTACTTTACTGTACCAGCAAGAACACTCAAAACCCTATATGGAAAGAGCAGTGCTAAAGCTATAGGGTGGAATTTCTTACAGAAATTTATTAGTGTGACGGAGTCACATGGCAAGGGTTAGAACAAAACAAATTACATAAGATACGTGATAGGGAAAACAAAGGAAAAAGGACTGAGTGACTTTTTATTTCCTTTGTATTGCATCAACTTTTGCTTGACTGTGTGTAAGTTATTTCTTAACATCTTTTCTAGAAAAGTTGTATCTAACTCAGAGAGACTTAGACCACAAGTAATCCAAGACAAAAAGTCAATAGGAAATCAGAATTACAAAGCAGTTTAATATATGGATCGTTCCCCCAAGGGGATAGTCTGTCTCACTAGACTGTGAAAGATCCCATGTTGTTCCCAAGTCTGCATCAGACTGTCATTAAATGCACATAAGAGAATGTAAATTCATGGGACAAAAGAAAAGAAAACAAACCCAAATCCTTGATTAAATTAACTTCAACTCCTGAAACCCTGCTCTTTCTCAAGTAACCCATAAAATCATCTGACAGTTCTTAAGGCTTTTCTGATGTTCCACCTTGCCCCAGGGTCCAAGCTGGTGCCTCTTCCATGACCCATGCTACAGGGCATGAATAGTATTGGTGTGCCACAACATGTACAGCCTCTCAGCCTTTCCACTTGGATTCAAAAATGGTTTAAGCTAGCAGCAGACCAAAACTTTGGCCCCAATTCCATCCTGCAGCAAGGAATTCCATGGTTTAATTATGGCTTGTAGAAAACAAAACTAAAAAACAATGAGAAAATTCAACCCCAAGATCAGTCTTGTATTAAAAAAAAAAAAAAAAAAGAAAAAAAAAAGGTGCACTAAGTAAAATCTGTCTTTTTTTAGTGCCTAATCCGTTTCCTTCCAAAACATAGATTTTCTTCTTGACCTTGTATTGATTTAATAACCACTGCAGTTAATAGAACAATTTCTACTAGTGGCAAAGTTAAACTCTTAAAGAAGGAGTAATTAGAATCATTCAACATAGGTCTGAACCATTCAGCACCTGGTTTCTACCAGTGTCTAGTTTCTCTTAGCAATCCTCGGCTGTAGAAGAGCTATTTGATAGTGTCAGAATTCCCTGGGAAGTTTCCCACACAGCTAACCATTTTCACTGGACATGTTTCTGCTGCATTTTTATAGGAACTGTTTCAGGGAGGAAGTTTGTGATGGTATCTTTTTTGTTACCACCTGCCATGTTCCCTTACTTCATTTCAAAAAGAGAAATAGGGGCCAAGTCTCATTCCTTCAGGCTGCAAGATATACCACCTGCTTTCCTGGGTTGGTATGATACAGTTTTTCTTCTGCTGAATTAAACTCACAGTAATGCCACTTTGTGTAAATGAGAAAGCAAAAAGGGCATTTTAAAACATCCCAAGCACAAAAAAATATTTGAATAATATTCTCAAATGACGTTTCAAAAAAAAACCATTGCCAAACAAACAAACCCATGAGGGAAAATAATAATAACCTCAGGCACTGTCCACAGTGAATTGCAAAGTATAAATAGCTCAGCTAAAGGCAGAACAAAAGTTGAGTTGTGTTATCATGCAGCTGAGCCAAAAATAAAGCTTCTTTGGAAACGCTTTAGAGAACCTCGTAATTCTTACAAATCTTTATGCCTTAATCTTTCCCTTTAACCTTTCTCCAGCTAGATAAAAGGAATTAAAATAAAGCTTCTGGTTTGGAGGAACAGAATGTTTGGTATCTATTGTTGATAAAGGGAAGAATAATAAGCCTTTGAACATTGCTTGACCTCTCCCTTTGTATCAATCTAAAGATAGCATTTTTGTAGGTATTACATAATTTCAGTTCTAAAGTAGAAAAGTTCTCCAATAGACATTTTTCTTGGATCATTTTTCTAGAGTAATTGATGTAAAGAAGCCAAGGGAATGAAATAAAAGATACACTTGATTATTTTAATATTTATGCTGACTTTCAGTTGATAAGCAAGCAAAATTCAAGCTACTGAAATCTTAAGGCAGCCACAACTAAAAAAGGACTCAAAGAAAAAATTATTTTCCCTTTATTAGGATCAATATCGATCAGAGAAGCCCAATCCTTTTCATACTGAGACTGCAAATGGCACAAAAGAAGTCAATTAAGAGTAGTCATCCCTGTCCCTTTTCTAGTCTTCTTTCCATCCCCCTGAAGCAAAATTAAAGAAGTTTGCATTCAGTAGGTATAGTCTGAGTGCAGCTCACACTACACCCATACACAACTCAGTGTAGCTTATTCTGAATACTTGACTGATGCTTCCAGAAGCAGGGGGGAAAAAAAAAATTCCTCTTTTTCATCTCTTTCATTTGATATATCTACAATTTTCTGGGATATTTAGGCTATCTTTTTTTTTGATACCAGAAACAGTGTCTCCTCTTACCTTAAAAAATACAGTGGATCTTTTCATTTATTAGCCATGCCTACTTTTGTCTTATCCTTTTCTGAAACCAGATAGCAGAAGATTCTCAGTAATATGATGCCAAGATGTACAGGATGTTACAGAACCTGTTATCTCTGCAGAAGTTTATGTTAGTCCATGAAGAGCTCTGAAAAAGTACAAACTGCTGGACCATCTGATTGGTTCTTAAATCAGTCACTTCATGAACGATGCAAGGTGAAATTTATTACCAAAGCCAAAGAATGTTTAAACAAGAATGTCTCCTAAAAATTCTATGTACTCATTTCTCATCCAGAAAATACATAATGACTCAGCTTTAAAAAGTGAGAAAAAGTTGATATTCCTGAAGGTGAATATTTTGGAGGGACAATTCCTATTGCATTTTCAGAGTTGAACAGACTCTCCTTTACCAAACAGGAGACTAGTCTTTCCTTGTTCAGAAAACTAGCATGTTCAAAATTTCCATAAAAACTCCATTTATTATCTTAGAGCTGTTGGTAAGAGATAAACAGATAGTTTTCTGTGGCAGATGATGACATTGGAGCCACAGGGGCCACCACTTCTTGACATCACTAAAGGCAGGGAGCTTGAACCAAATGACATCGAGAGCTTTTGAGATGGTGGGACCTCTTGTCACAGCTTGAGAGCTGTTGTAGGCCAAAAGGCCCTGTCTGAATATTTCTTATTTCTTTTTAGTTTGCAGAATGATTTTTTCCAAAGTGAATAACTTTCTTTATATATTGTGTAAACTACTACTTGCTGATTTTATGGTGCTTTGAATATATGTGCTGTGGTGGTGCTGCTGTAAAAAGAAAAGCAGAGTAAATAAGTTATTAATCATAATTTGCATCCATTAATTTCTTCCCAAATTCGCTGACCAGATGAAAAACATGCCAGGGCTTTTCTGAAGATGATAAATTAACTACAACTCAGTAAAAAAAAGGTATGGAAAAAGCAGTGTGTATCTAATTCATTAAGGGAGCCATTAATATCATGATAGACTTCAGTATGAAGGAGAAATACTTTAAATTATATCTTCTGAGCATGCCTTACCCTGAATAGCTGCAGTTTTGGTACTTCCACCACCTACTCATTACAACTGCTCCAAAACAGCTTCTAAGAACCTTTTCCTCTGTTAGAAAAACTGACTCACATAGCAGAGGGGGAAAAATTATCCAGAACATTTTCCACCAAAAAATTATTATTTGGGTCAACTAAAAGATTTTGTGCCTCTATGTTCACATCAGCCAAATTTTCTCATTATATAGGAAAAATCCAAGTAATTTTATTTAAAGCTTCTGCCTTTTTAACTCATGTTTTGCACCAAATATCAATTTTCCTAGAAGTTCAAACCTTAAAAACCAATTTTCATAGAACAGTTGGGGTTTGAAGGACCTTAAAGATTATCTAGTTTCAGGCTCCCTGCCACCCATGAGATCAGATTGCTCAAAGCCCCATCTAGGGACCCTAAACACTTGAACACTGGCCTTGAACACTTCCAGCGGTGGGGAGTCCACAACTTCTCTGGGCAACTGTTCCAGTGTCTCACCACCCTCATCATAAAAAAATTTCTTCCTTATTTCTCATTTAAACCTACTCTCAGGTCATCATCCCTTGTCCTATTGCTACATACCCTTGTAAAAGGTCCCCCTCCATCTTTCTTGTAGCACCCTTTAGGTACTGGGCAGCTGCTGCAAGGTGTCCTTGGAGTCTTCTCTTCTCCAGGCTTAACAGCCCCAACTCTCTCCACCTGTCTTCATGGCAGAGGTGCTCCAGTCCCACCATAATCTTTGTGGCTCTCTTCTAGACTTGTTCCAACAGGTCCATGTCTTTTTTGTTGGGGTCTCCAGAGCTGGAGCAGTACTCCAGGTGGGGTCTCATTCCAGGGAAGTAGAGGGGCAGAATCTCCTCCCTTGACATTCTGGGCACGTCGGTTTTTATGCAGCCAAGGACAGAGTTGGCTTTCTAGGCTGTGAACACTCATTGCCAGGTCATGTTGACTTTCTTGTTAACCAACACCCCCAAGTCCTTCTCCTCAGGACTGCTCTCAACGATTCTCCTTCCAGCCTGTACTTCTGCTTGGGATTGCCATGACCAAGGTGCAGGACAGAATCAACAGAATAGGTTAGGTTGAAAGAACCACAGTGGGTCATCTGGTCCAACCTCCCTGCTCAAGCAGGGTCATCCTAAAGCACATTGCACAGTAATGCATCCATTCTTGAATGTTCCCCATGATGTAGACTCTACAACCTCTCCAGACCGTTGCCTTGGTCTTGTTGAACTTCATGAGGATTACACAGGCCCACCTCTCAAGCCTGTCCAGGTCCCTCCGGATGGCATCCCTTTTCTACAGCATGTAAACCGCATCACACAGCTTGGTGTCATTGGCAAACTTTCTGAGGGTGCACTCAGTGCCACTGTTCATGTCACTGATAAAGACATTACACACCTCTGGGGTGCACTAAGCTGTTCTGTCAATCTCAAACCATGTTTTCCCAGCAGTTTTGGATCAACCAGCAGAAGTAGTATCTGGCTGTTTGCAGATCTCTACTCACAGGCTCTAGCAAAGTTGTTACTAATGTCTCAACAATGCTAATTAGATAAAAAGAATGCAATTCTGGGGAGCTACCCAGTTTTAGAGATGACAGGAAAGAAATCAGCTTGCTCACACTCACCAAGCAAATGCAGATCTGCCACTGAGGCCAATCTTATAGCAGTGACCCTTGAGACTCTTCATATACCTCCAGGAGACCCAGCCCAGAGGTGAAAGAAACTCAGTGCCGTTTGTCTCTTTTAAGGTTTTCTGCTTTTCAAAGCAGCCTTCTTTCCTCCACGCACCAGGGGGGAGCTAGATGCATGCAGTTCACTCTGAATAAGCGGTGAGAAGTTCACAGCTCCCAAAAATAGCATTGTGTACAGGCAGTAGCTGTGTCTCAGAAGTAGTACAGCTCTGCTTACATGGCATAATGCCTGCTATAGTTAGCATTGCTTAGTCAGCTAATTAGCCGAGTGAAGGTCCTGCACAAGCACTAGTATATTATTTCCCACTGCAGTTAGCTCAGCTATGATATCACTGTCCTAAAAAACAACTGGATTCCTGGTATGTCTCTATGGTGATGATCAGGCAGATAACTAACTAATATATATACATCCAGCCCTGTCATTTAACCCAATTTCTCTGAAGACGTGTTGTTCCTAAGCTGATCTGATCAAGTGAAAGAAGAAATTGTTTCCCTGAACATGTAACCTAAGAACACAAACATATTTTCAGTTATTATTTTAACTTACATACATCAGAATATATCCTTGCACATAAAAACACAACCTATTACAGCTCCATAAACTTAAACTGTCACTTTTCAATATATTTTTATAGTTCTAAACCAACTACTGCATTTTAAACAAGTCATCACAGCAGAAGTTACTGCATGTTTGAAAGAATATTTGTATTATACAAGAGAAAAACAATTAAGTGTAACCACTGAACTTTTCCAAAACATAATGCTCTGATATTTTTAATTTAGGTAATTATTCAATTAAGATTGCTTTATTACATCCTTTTGACAGGTAATTTACTAAAATAGTACATGATAATGATTCTAAAATATTACCTGGGGAAATTTTTAGAATCATAGAATCATAGAATAGATTGGGTTGGAAAAGACCTCCAAGATCATCAAGTCCAACCCCTGATCCAACTCCAATTACTATATCATGGCACTAAGAGCCATTATCTTACTAACATTAGTGGATATTTCTCTCCTCTAGTAATGATTGCCTTATATGGAATATTTATAAACAAAGGAATTTATGAACTCATACGGTATTTTGACGTCCTTGGTGTCCCCCAAGGTTCAATACTTGGCCCAGTATAGTTTAACTTACTAATCATTATTGTTTAACTTATTCATCAGTGACTTGGATGAAGGGTTTGATGCCTTCTCAGCAAGTTCACTGATGACACAAATCTGGGAGGAGCGGCTGACACCCCACAGTGCTGTGCAGCCCCTCAGAAGGACCTCAGCGGGCTGGAGAGAAGGGCAGAGAACTGTTTGAAATTCAACAAAGGCAAATGCAGGGTCCTGCACTTGGGGAAGAGTAACCCCATGCACCATGACAGGCTGGGGGCTGACCTGCTGGAAAGCAGCTCTGCAGAGAAGGACTTGAGGTCCTGGTGGACAACAAGCTGTCCATGAGCCAGCAGTGTGCCCTTGTGGCCAAGAAGGCCACTGGTATCCCAGCGTGCATTAGGAAGAACATTGCTAGCAGGTTGAGGGAGGTGATCCTGCCCCTCTGCTCAGCCCTAGGGAGGTGCACCTGGAGTGCTGTGTCCAGTTTTGGGCTCCTCAGTACAACAGAGACATGGAGATCCTGGAGCAGGTCCACTGGAGGGCTATGAACATGATTAAGGGACTGGAGCATCTCTCCTACCAGGCAAGGCTGAGGGAGCTGGGCCTGTTCAGCCTCAGAAAGAGATGACTGAAAGGGTACCTCATCAAAGTCTATAAGTATCTGAAGGGAGGGTGTTACGACGATAGATCCAGGCTCTTCTCAGTAGTGCCAAGCGATAGGACAAGAGACAACAGGCAGAAATGGATGTACACAAAGTTTTACCTGAATATGAGGAAGAACTTCTTTATTGTGCACGTGACCATGCACTGGAAAAGGTTGCCCAGAGAGGTTGTGGAGTCTCCCTCACTGGAGAGATATTCAAGAACCGTCTGGACACAATCCTGTGCAATGTGCTCTGGAATGACCCTTTACAATCAGGGAGGCTGGACCAGTTGAACCACAGTGGTCCCTTCCAACCTTACCCATTCTGTGATTCAGTTGCCATCTATTTACTCAATTTGTGGAATACAAATGTATCAATTGTGTATCAATTAAAATTACTCTGATTAGACACTTTATAATGGGAAAGAAAAATCACATGTTCATATACTCAACTCTCTTTGTGCCAACACATTATCTTTGTCCCATTAAAGAGCTTTATGCCATCTGTACCATCTGTGATACCAGCTGGTACATTGGTCCAAAAATATCTTGTCAATTATAGTATACTGATTAGCTTTTAGTATAGAACCAGTTGTAGCTTAACTAAATTATAAAAATAAATTCATATTTTTTTCTCATTTCTGTGATTTGATTTTGGTAAGAAAAATTATATATCATCCTGTTCTTTTCTTAGTATTTGGATATTTTATAATTTGAATTACATAAAATGAAGTAAATAAATAGCTAAAGTGAGGTTATCAGTTAAATAATTTAGATATTGGGACCTCATCCCAACTGAGACACTAAACAATTCTAGAAAAAATGAAATAAGGAGCTCTTTTTCCCCCAAACGCTCCTTCCCAAAAAATATGGTATACATTAAAACGTAACTTTATAAAGCTAACAGATGGATGATATTTTGTTTTCCTACATAACAATGTATCTTATTCAGTATAGGGTTATTTTCACAAAGCAAACCGAATGAAATTCCTGCCACAAAGAAACTCGATGGAAGATTCTTATTCATTCCAGCAAGCCAAGATTTAACACCACACAATTAACTGAAAGGTGTAGATCCTTCTGTACCTCTCACACCTTTCACATTTTGTAACTTAGGGATTGGTGTTTTGATCAGTCACATTACCCCTACTTTGAAGCAGAACTACAAGACAAGATCTGAGTTGTATGTTATAAATCCTTCACACTCAGAAATGTTGGTATATATATTAATTACATAGGAAGTATACATCAAAAGAAGTGTACTGTGATCATAAATCCTAACAGCATTAGTTCAGCCGCTTCCTACATATGCATTATGGTGTAACCTTTCAATGACACAATGATATAGTTTGACAGGAGTTTCTTTTGATAAGTTAATTTAATTCAAGGATATTAGCTATTTCCCAAATTCAAAACTTCATGCTTTCCACATTTTGTGGCCCATAATTTACTTATCAAACATTATTGAAAATCTGAGCTGAAAATACAGTTCTCTCTGATGTTCATCTCTGCAGCGTCTAAGTGCTTCACAAACATTACTAAATTTATACTCACAATATTCTTGTGACATGAGAGGTTATTACTATACCTACTTCATGCAGAACAGTAGCACAGTGAGATTAAGATCAAAGGTACTGACGAATTTGGACACTTGGTAGAAAACACACAGAAGCCTATTTTCACAATGCTTAATACACAGCCTTTCATATATGTTCAAAGTCTAGTTAGTAATGCTCAGTATTCTGCAAATCAAACCCCATGGATTCACTCAGAAAACAAGAAACACATGGTGGTAATACCTACAGTTCATCTTAACTGGCTCCTTTCACATCACATCAGGGGAGCTTTAGATGAGGTATCAGGACAAGGCTTTTCACCAAGGAGTAGTTGGGCACTGGAACAGGCTCCCCAGGGAAATGGTCACAGCACCAAGACTGTCTGAGTTCAAGAAGTGTTTGGACAATGGTCTCAGACACATGATGTGATTCTGGGGGTGTCCTGCACAGAGCCAGGAGCTGGACTCGATGATTCTGATGGGTCCCTTCCAACTCAGCATATTCTATGATTCTATGACATAGGAACTCTGTGGGAGAAGAAATATCTGGTACTCCAATGTAAATTAACCATATGGACCTCTTTTCTTTTTTGCATCCTGTTTTGTTCACTACTTTTGTTCAGTCAACAACTAAAGAATTGCACTGTTTGTTTACTAAAAAGTACAGGGGAGGTTGGTATCAGGCAAATTTGACACCTAGGAAACAGAAAAACAGCTGCAATAAGTTACTGCATGTAATTAAGTTATTCCCATATAATTGAAAACTAGAAGGAGATGTACCTACTTCTGGGTTTATAGACATTTTCTCGCAGCAGATAATATTGAGATTCAAAAACATAAGAAGGAATTTTATATTTTATACTGTAGGGACATACTGTGATGTTTCCCCTCCTCCATCTAAGTTTGATTTTTCTCCTTGGTCATTTTTCATATCAGTTGCATCAGAAGTAGTATTAACAAAGGGACTTAGTTTAAGCAGTCAAACTCTCACATCTTGGGAATGTAGCTCTTGTCAACTGAAAGGTCTTAAATTAAAAAACATCACTTCTCAACCAGCAAAGATGCACAAGCATGTGCAAAGATAAACACAAACACGTGCAAAGATAAACACAGAGTCATTTATAACAGCTCAGCTGATAAATGCTACAGTCAAAAGCTGTAGTCTTTTTATGGTTTAAAATATATATATACATTAAGTATAAAAAGGAGGTCAGATGTAGTGATGCTAATTATATTCAGAGAAACTTGGTGATGTGACTTGACAGATTTAAATACTATGTATTCTTGCTCTTAGTTCATTCTTGCTGTTACATTTAAGACAACCTTAACATATGCATCTGCTTAGGCCAGCAGCAGGTGATAAAATCAGCCTCATCTTACTATTGCCCTAGATCTTGAGTTCTTGCATTGTCAGAAATAAGTTTTCTTTACCGCTAAGAGTGATGACCTCAACTAATTCAACTATCTTGCTTTTACACTCACAAGACCAAAAATAACACAAATTAAATTATATACTTGAAAAGCATTTTTAGTATTATAGGTATTAAAATGTTCCAATTTTTTTCACCTCTTATAATTCTCCTTTTCCCAACTTATTTAACAAAGAAATCAGTTTGGCCTCAAAGATGGAGGTTACAGAGAACAGTACAAAAAAGCATGTAGTTATCTAAATATTTCCAGCACCATATTCTGTGACATGTGAAGTCAAGTGTGCCTTCTGCTTTCCTACACAGTACAGGTTTGTTGGCATTTGGCTGAGGTGATCCGCAAAATTCAGCTGCAGCATTGCCATACATGACTAATATAGTCATTGTGCCTACTAAACATTTAGAACTTCATCTCCTTATTGACTTTTTATTAGTTTCTTGCACATAGAAAGGATGAGTAAGAAAATTAAAGAACAACTGAGAACACGTCTCCTTGCCAAGAAGATAATGCTACTGGAAGAAACAGCAGGGAGGTCCCAGCAGGATGGCATTATTGCAGCAATGAAGAGCCCCAAATCCTCCCACTTACCCCTTTGGGGCTCAGAAGAGGGCAAATCTATCCTATCAGAAGTGCTGTCTGCCAGAACTACGGAGACCACACTGCAGACTCCCATAGAAACAAGCATTTCAGAAACATGACAGCAGCAGTAAATTAAATAGGGGAGGGAAAGCAAACAAAGCAACATGTAATTTTGTTTCCTACTGTTTTTTCCTCCCTTCTTCTTCTCCTCTAACTTTTCACTTCTGAGATATGCTGGTTTTCCTTTTATTTTGATCTTTTGTGAAAAGTTATCCAGTAATAACACTTCACCATGCCTTAAAAAATATTAAGAAAGAAAAAAAGCTGCCTTCGCGTGCATTAAAGAAGCTGCTCCTGTGTCAGCTTACCTGATCTGCAGTAGTAGTGTTCCTTCTACTCACAGGATTTTTTCCAGTGTCAGATGCTTTCAAATGCTGTTGTGTTTTCCTGCACTAACACCCAATACACTTTGGTAAACAAAATGCAGATAACGTTAACTACCACAACAAATTCAGATCTTTATGTGCCATACCATTTATAAAAAGACATTCAGAGCTCCCATTTAATCTGGAATACTCTCAATATATTTAGTCATTTAAATTGCTGGAGTAATGCCCAGATGGAAAGTGGTAAGATATTTAAAGATTGATTCCATTTTCTAAACATGGCATGAATATAGATTTAGAGAATATATATTTCCACTTAATCTAATACACTTCTTTAGCCTATTAGTTTTGGATTGATAAAATGTTTTTAAATAAAAACTCAACAGTTGGCAGACACATTAAAAATCAAAGGCACTGTGAGCACAGAGACTTAATAGAAGCATATATTGGTTTCATAAAGGATGAAGTGGAGTTTCCAAAAGTAGTGATCCTCTACATTTATCATATTCCAAACATTTAATTGATAGAACTTGAATTTAAGCAACAGGTTTTCAATAAATTTCTTTTTTTTTTCTTTTTAAAAATGGGACATGTAAAAAATGAAGGAAAATATGGGCAACCAAAATTAAACCTCATATTCTCCAATGAAGAGGTCAGAACTTCACAGATTGCTTTCATGTTCAGGGCATACAATTTCTATATTGTAGTGCAATGGATAATTTTCAAATATCTGTATGATATTGAAGCAGTAACTCCAATTCTAGTGGAAACCAAAAGAATTAAATAAATAATTATATTTCTGATATAACTAGCTGATTAAAAATGAGTTAATCAGCTATTCCTTTCATTTTCAATCAAAGTCAAGAAGATGATAGGATTGTGTTTTAACAATTTAAACTGATTGAACAATAAGCTTATAATTGATAAGTAGGATTAATGATCTCAATGGAAAAATAAAATTTCATTATGTAGAGTCCAGACTGACATTCCTGGAAAGTTTCCAGTCATCTTGTTGCTTCCTCTTGATTTTTATATGGAAGTAAAACACATATTTGTGATGATTAATCAAAAAAATAAACAGTTAATAAAAAGGGTCTGTTGAAAGTTCTTAATTAGAGTTAATTTAAACTTGTGCACTGTCTCTTTAGGAAGCTTATGCAACTGCTTGGTGTGAGTACTGGGCAGTGGGAATTCAACATGCTCTTCTGCAAATGCAGTTTTTAGATCTGCCATGAGTTAATGCTTCATATTCCAGCATCACGTCCCTCCTGGTAACTGCAATGCCAAGATCAGAAAGATGGCAATTGCAGGAGACCATAAAAATCCATTCTGACATAAAGGAAACAAACCTCCAAAAGAAAAGGAGAAACAGATCTTGTTGTGTAATATTTATATAGCCAGAGAAGCATAAAGCAGAAACTCCATAAAATGATACACTCACACCTTTCTGAGACATATTTTTTCAGGAGTTAACTGTGGAGCATATTTAATCCTTTGAATACCAGATCCTAATAAAAACAAATTCCCATGTAATATAATTCTCCTTCCAATACAAGCATATTCACTGTAAGGAGAACTGACTTCATAATCTGCACTCTGCTACATGCTATCTTTGCATTAACCATTTTTAAAAACTTAGTTATGGACAATACTTTCTTTTGTAGGCACTAATAACTCTTTCAAGGGATCTGAAGAGGCACATATGAATTCTCCCCAAATTGTAAACTAGTCATCATTGCAAGAGTTCTGCCATTTAATTTTTAAATTTGGAAATGTTTAAATAAAGTGTAAGTATAGAATAAAGTAGCAAGGTCTTCTGTCATGGCTATGTCCTCTTCATAAGGTTCATGGGATTTTTTTATGAGAAATATAGGAGAGTGATTGTCAAACTTCCTCAAGCCAAAAATGATGCAACAAAATTTTATACATACAGAAGTGTGTGTAAGAGCCTCACATCTTCATTAGCTATATGCACTACACAGTTTAGCAAGTCTGTACACAAATAAACAGTAAAAGCCCTTTTGAAAACATTAATCATTCTGGAATGAGTCTAAGTTGTGGGAATCACTTTTTTTCCAATTCCCATTTTAATGACCTGAAACATAACAA
>NW_020955318.1:31473-33785 GCF_003031625.1 Empidonax traillii
CAGAAGTGTGTGTAAGAGCCTCACATCTTCATTAGCTATATGCACTACACAGTTTAGCAAGTCTGTACACAAATAAACAGTAAAAGCCCTTTTGAAAACATTAATCATTCTGGAATGAGTCTAAGTTGTGGGAATCACTTTTTTTCCAATTCCCATTTTAATGACCTGAAACATAACAAAAATTCCTGCCTAATACACTTCCATGCAAATTTTTGCCATTAACTGTTACTGCTACCCTGAAGAGGGTATTAGAAGTCTCATTGAGATTAGATCACTCCGTGCTACAAATTTAAAAGAAAATTACATTCGCCAGGGAGAGCCTCTAATTTTATTGCCACAATTTGTCTTTCAGAGTTAGTTTGGCAAGAAGGGAAAAAGTACAAGGTGCCCCTTTTTGCCAGGTAACTTAATACAAACTCCTTTGGCTGAGATCATAATGGGTGAATAGGATTTGGTGGAAAGCAAAAGAAAAAATATTAAAAATAGATTATTGCCTCATTTTTTTTCTTTTCTTTTTTTAGCATTTTTTAAAACAATGTTTTCATACCTATTAAATATATACAAATACATCTTTATTCTAATGTGGAGAATTATTTAGCAAAGAAGGGAACCCTATTTCGATTTCAAGGAAAAATCTGAAATAAATAAAAACATCCACTTAACAACATTTTTACACTTACATGGAATATATCTACATTTTCCATCCAGTTTGGTGACTTAAAAGAAATATATATATACAAGGTATGCAATATTTTTTTCAGAAGATAAAACTTTCATAACATAAAATGGAACATTTGCACATTGAGCCAGAATGTATTAGGCAACACATAACCTTGACTTACTAGAACTTATTAAGAAAACGGTGCTAATAGTTCACTGTAATTTAAAGAAGTACCAAAAGCAGTAGTGAGCAATGTTCATGTGCTCTGAAAAAAAATCACCCAAAGACACAAAGTGAATAAAGTTTTCATCCTGTAACTTTTCTTGAGTCTAGTAGCAAACTTACTTAGCATGTACACCAAGAGCATCTTCATCAAATTGTAAAACATTTTAATAAATATTTCAAATATATGAAGTGGGCTAAACATTGCTTGTTTTGAATTCCCAAGAAAAATTCTCTGCTTGGGCTTTTAAAAATTAAAGATTTTAGTATTGCATTAAAACCATTAAATGTTCCATTTTTAAATGGATCTCTGTCTTCAGAGCATAAAATCTCAGATATGTTAATGTCTTCAGTCATTAATACACGCAATAAGAGACTACAAAACCTCCTTTTTGAGCATTCAACAAAGATTGGATAGGATGTGGTCTAATTATTTACATGCTGACCATCTAAGATGGAAAGGATAAGAGGTCTGGCAAGCTATGTGGTCCTCAGTCTCTCTCTCTGTAACCTCTCCCTCCCTTCCTCCGTCTCTCCTTCTCTCCCTGCAACCACTTCCGCCCACTTTTTTTTCTTCTCTTGGTTGCTTTCAGAGTCAAAATAGCAAAGCCATCTGAACTGCAGTTCTATAGGTACATAGGACAAATTTTTCCTAGTGCCCATATAAAGTTCTATGAAGTCCTCTCATGTAAAGCTGCTATTTCAACAAAAACCAAACTTTGCTCAAAGCATCAGTGAGAAAACTGAGGAGAAAAAAATCCTACAAAAACTACATGATGTAGTTTGACATGACATGAAGTAAAAAATGACACATCTTACAGGCCATAAAAATTCCATTACTGCAAAAGTTAAGATCTGAACTGTATATTGGCAATCTTTTAAGAGAAGACTGTTAATAAAGAGCAGCTACAGGGATGAGGGAATGAACTCAGGAGTATATTGTATTCCTAACAGTGAATATCTACTATTTATTGTTGGTTTTGATCATTTTTATCTACCCCACTTATTTTATATTCTTTCTAGAAGGGTGTCTAGGACCAGGCAAACTTCAGTAACTCACTCCATGCACAAGCAAACAAAATAGAAAATGTTTTTGCTTCAGTAGTCAAGTTAGGAAACACCTCGTCTCATGAGTCACTCTAGTTTCTAGCTAAGGCAGCTAAGGGCTTTGATAGTGGATTACAAACCCTGTATGCAATCCTGCTGGCATCACCTTCTACCTTTCAGATGTCTTTGCCTTGTCGCTTCACTGCTCAATAGAGAAGGTGCAAACAGCCACACAGGAAGTAAAGCTGAGAGACATTAGAAAAATGCTTTAGTCTAAAGGACCCCCTACTTAATATTAATACAGATGTTTTGTTAATTTTGAACAACTGGGAGGAAAAGTGTTCATGGTCTTTGAGAGACCATGAGATGTGACTGGATTTCA
>NW_020955318.1:33976-65069 GCF_003031625.1 Empidonax traillii
TGCTCAATAGAGAAGGTGCAAACAGCCACACAGGAAGTAAAGCTGAGAGACATTAGAAAAATGCTTTAGTCTAAAGGACCCCCTACTTAATATTAATACAGATGTTTTGTTAATTTTGAACAACTGGGAGGAAAAGTGTTCATGGTCTTTGAGAGACCATGAGATGTGACTGGATTTCAAAGTAATGTTCAACTTATTTGCATTACTGTTCAAAGCAGTCTGTATTTAAAAAAACAGTACTGACAATCTTCAGCAGGAATTTTTTGAGTTATCCAAGGTCTGAGACTGTATGAAGTACCCTAGGCAGAGAGGACTTCAACTAGCTCTCAAACAACTTAGGTTATTTTTTTCCTATGTACTTTTTCAAATGTACTATTTGACAAGAAAAAACCCACACAATGATTGACAGCTTGGAATTATTCCTAAATTACTCATATCTCAACTCATAAATATGTGGTGTGAGGAAACACAAACAATATGAAAAAATTATAAATAAACAATTGATAATCTATAATACTTTTAGCAGTATGTAATGCAGCCTCACCAGTACAATGCCTCCAAATTTATCTTTGTGACAGATAACTTGTTGTCCTCTTGGTGTCTCTCATTTGCATTTTATAAAATCTGCAGCAAAATGTATATTCATGGCATAGAACGATCAGGAAAGACTCATAACTGCCCTAGGTTAACTGAGGAGGCTGTCAATTTAGGGAGGGGATACTTCAGGGCTGCTCATTTTTGAAAGTGAACGTTTGAAAGTAAAAGCTTTACAATACACGCTTTAAACTTAGGCTCAGAAATTACTGCAGTATTGAGTTCTCACTGATGCATTCCTGGCCTCAGTTATAAGATATCTGCTTTCTGAAACTACTGTGTGATGGAATTAGTCAAATTACTGCCTTGAGCATTGATTAAAATAGTGGGTTTAGTGCGGAAATGTTCCCCACCAACAACCGTGTTATTCCATTTACTTTTCTTTGAAATACAATAAGGCTTGGGGGTTTTTTATTCTCTTGATCATGCCTTTGAGCAATCACTCCTGCACTGAATTCATGCTGTTTAAATACTGCATTGAAAATGTTGAGCATAATTATCTTTCTGGTATTTATGGTATAACATTCTTCTTATTCCTAGATTTTGAAACAGGAAGAAAAGGAAGACATCCCCAGTGCCAGGATATTCTAAGATTTTATCATGAGAGTGAAGATTATTCATTCTGAAAATAGAGTTAAATCATCTGAACATTGCAGTAAATCAAATATTTATTTGCCTGCTCCAAATTCATAAATGGAAATTGTCTCTGAAAGTATAACTAATTCCATGAAGTTAAAACAACATGTTGAAAAATTAAGCTTCAAGATTATACAAATAAACTAAAATATGAAAAAATATTGTGGAGGAACAATAATATTTGTTTTAAAAGAAAGATTAGGATTCCCAGCTACAAACTGTTACAAGGGCAATGAATTATCAAATAATTTGGTATTTACAGTTATTGTGATTTTTTAAAAATATGAACAAAAACATTTTAGTTGTTTTTTAAGTACTAAACTGCAAGCCTCAACTGCCTAATGACTATTTCTTATACCACTTTATTATGTAAGTTAGCTTAAGACAACCACTGAGGGAGTCTGATTTGTATAAAGGAATACCTAAGTCGGAATGAGCCACCACAATATGATTTGCAAGCCCGCCTTCATTCTTCCAACAGAAAACAGTAGGTATTGGCCAAGTAACTCTGTAGTCAGATGCTCTTAGCTACTGCAGTGCTCCACGAGCACTAGGAGGTGGGTTAAGTTACAGCAGACCTCTTGCTGACTTAGCTTATTCCAGAAAATGGATGAGCATCTCCGTGGTTGAGCATAGGAGCTTTCAGAAATTCCCCCCTTGTTTTTGTGTATGTAACCTCGCCCAGCTGTGGCTCAGCAGCTCTGTGGGACACACCATATCCAGCTTGGTTACAGATGTCAGCAAGCTATTGCACTGCAGTCCAACAAAACCTGTCTGGCCAGTGAGGTCACCTTGGGCATCAGAGCAGTTCTGATTAAAGTACCTCAGGGTGTCAGTCTTTCTGATCCTAATAAATAGTCAAATGTTCTTGTAAAGGTATCCCTGTGGGAATATGCTTTCTATCATTTGATATGACATAAAGTAAAATTATTAGCTTCATTTTGAGTTAAATATGTGTCAGATTCTGATTTTGTCTCTGTTGGAGTAATCCAGAGCAACTTAATTGAGCCTAATTTTACAATAATTCATCTCTCTGTTAATTCACTTTACTAAAACAAAATAAATGCTTAATTATATCATCACCTATTAACTGTTTTAAGACCCTTTACAGAGGTGCAAATTATTAGCCAGTTTAAAGATACTGAAGAATCAGACCTATTAACTTCAGTGCAATTTGCTTTAGATTCACCTGCCATTTCTAGAGAGCTGATTGCTTCAACCTACTGAGACTGATGATAAAAAAGCAAATGAAAAAATTTCCTACAACCACAAGGATGAGTGTTCTGAAAAGGTTAAAGAAAATTTATTTTTGCTTCATTAGCTCTAGTAACAAGGCAAAATAAAGAAAGGAAAGTGCAGAGAATTACAGGTACAACCTGATACAATAATCAGAAAACAAACATGTATTTAGCAAATCATAATATGCATATGATTAAAGCAGCCATGTGTTGAAACTATTACCTTAAAGCTTTAAAAATGAGTGGCCAAGAATAGCTAAATGTTTATGCTTAGATTAAAAGGCATAGGAAACGCTTGTTTACTTGGATAATGCAGGGATCAGGACAGTTTAAAATCAAAGGTAGGTTGTATTTAACCAGCTCACTGTTTCTAAATTTGAAACTAAGCTACTCCAGCATAGCCTTTAAAGTAAATGTGCAAATTAAGTAACCTAACACACACTCAGGTTATGGGGACTTAGCTCTTCACCCCAAGACAATGTCATGCATTTATTTCATTCTCTTTGACACAATTTGTATATATCGAGGACACAGGGTTTTTTAGCTGTCATAAACTGCATGCCAGGGAATGAAAAATGCAAGAGTTGTTTGGGGCAGTGGTGTTTTTTTGTTGTTTTTTTTTTTTTTTTACTTAATGTTGTAAAGTACAATATGATGGTAAAAAGAGGAATCTGTGCTGAATAAAATTCTTAACTGTTTGTATGTTCCTGAGGAAAATAATGTGAAGCCAGTTAACCATCACTTCAGGATGGCTGCTGTTTAATTTGTTATTCATAAAAGAGTTCAACTTTCAATGGTGAGATATTTCACAGCCTACTTCTAATTTAAAAAGAAGCATTCCTTTCAGTATTTATTAATAAATACAGTACATAGCATCATTATGTATAAATGTGGCAGAATGTTACCTTTCTCCATTTTCTCAAAGACAAAGGGATTGATCATGTAATTTCCATGCAAATAAACTCTGACAGTGATCAAAGGAGGTTTTACTCATCAAAATAGATTTTTGGGTTGGGCCCTGATAAATTGATACATCTAATTGCTGGGATTTTACATTTACTCATTTATCTTCTGACTGAAGGATTTTTTTTCCTGCAGACCATGTATTTTTATGTGCTGCAAAATGAATGCTCATGCAGTACAATTATTTTTATCACATTATGATAAAGCACCTCAATCAAAGCTTTACCATTTTTAATCTCTTTGCACAATAGACTGAAGACAGCAAAGTCTTTTTGTACCTGTAACTTGACTGATGCTAAATTCAGTAATACCATTGTATCAAAAATTCAGAATTCTTGGAAAGACAATGATTTCTCCTACACTAAAAATTTCAATAGGAAAGGTACCTTTAGAGCTCAAACTTTTCCAGGCAAAAATTCGCTTTATCAAGCAGCAATTCCTAAGCATTTTCTTGCAGCGTGCAGGTTTCTGATGATACTGTTGCAAATCTTCATTCTGTTCATGTGTTTTCTTCTCAGGGGCTAACACTTCCATCCTAAACAAAAACTTAACCTTTAGTTTTCCTGAAGGATATATACACAAATCCATAGACTGTGGGTAAGGGAGATGGGGGAAGAAGGGAAGAGATGAACTGGGGTAAAGGGAAAAGCTTTAGGATTTGATTAACTATTATTCTTAGCTCATACATTTTTAGTATTAATTAACTTAAATGCAATTATTGTATTATTATTATTTTGTTTTGCATTACTCATCTGGAACATTTATGTATTTATGTATGTATGTATAAATATACAAATGGGGTAAAATCAGATTTTATCTACTATTTTTTTAAACTTTTATTTTTCTTAAATGATATAAATAACATATTTAGATGGTAAATCAATATTTACCTCTTACCTTAGTCAGTTGTCTAGGTAAAGAAAACAATGTAATCCTCTATGCATGAACCTATTATCTTTTCTATCTTAGCTTGCCTTACATCAGTGTCATAAAGGAGAGCTGCATTCCTCTAGCTGTTATTGAAAGACAGCTGCTCTACCCAGAAAAGATGAATAGTTGGGATTCTGTGCTGCCTTAATGCCACTGTCAGTCAAATGCAGAGAAGCAGCTGAGCCACTTGAAACCAACAGTTGTACACTTGGGGACCATTTCTCTACACTACCTTCTGATTCACAGAGGCAGACCAATAATTTCTATGTTACATTATTTTTCTTGATAGCCTGACACTTTGAAGGAGCTGGGGACCATTAGCAACAACCAACACAGACTAGAATCTAACCAAAGACCTACGCTGTTGCTACAAATCCAAGAAAAGGTACCTACCCAATGCTCCAAGACTGTGGTGCTACTCCAAGGTCACACAAGAGTCCTAAACAGCATTCCTGTTTGCTCTTCAGTGAGCTCCAGCCGGAGATGCCGAGGAGGTGACTGAGGACAGAACAGCACTGTGAGCTGTGGCAGCCCTTCAGCCCTTTGACAACCAGCCATAGACTGCACCAGGGGAGCTACTCTGATTACAAACAGTAACTGAGCTCAGACAGTAGCAGGACACCAAAGTGGTCCCTATTTCACTCCCCTCTTTTTCCCCTCACATCATGCTCTCACACATGATCTGCATCTAACAACATTATACACAATTTCTAAAGACAAAAGGTAGTAAAGAATTAAAGGGGAAAAAAAATCAAAAAATAAATTGGCATTGGTCACAGTACATACCAGAGTTTGTGAAACAAAGCTGACTTTTCAATTATAAACTTACTACTTCCTAAAGAAACCAAGTTTAATGGAACACAGCACCTCACTGCCTGCACTTACATCACGAGTTCCTACTAATTATGCAAAACAATCATGAAAAAGTTTCCATTGCCTGAAATTTATTTTTTAAAAGATACTAGAACTGAAAGGGGTTTTTAATCAGTCAGCTTCCCTTCAAGCCGAATTAATCTTCATGCCAGTTACACACATTTGCAAGTTTCATGCATGTGAAGTTCACTGCTTAGATTTGAACTACAGCTTAACTATGTTGCTTTGTGCAAAATGTTACACAAAACCCCACACCTACCTATAACAACCAGAGGCATTTCAGGTCTATCTGCATCAATTCCACTAGGACACCAATTCCACCTTGGGAAACAGTCTGTCAGCAGTAAATTCTGTTCATAACAGCAGAGAAGTATTGACCTTAACAACTGATTTTTAGTCCAGCTAAGTAAAGGGAAGCACTTTGATTCAGATTCATATCTAGGGATGTATTTCAGGCCTGTTGCTACTTAGAACTGAACAAGGCTTGAATATGCAGTCTTGGAACACTTCTTGCTGGTATAAGGTCCTTTGAGTCCCATGGCATGACCCAGCGCTCCAGTCATGGCTGTGTTCCCATTGCAGGCTGCTACTAAAGTAAGCTGGATTTCAGTATGATAGCAGAGTTTTTGAAACTCCTGAAACTTCAGCAGAAAAACTTCTTCTTGTTAAGCATATTTCACAGGTCTTTTATCTTCTGTCTTTCAATGTGATATTCTGAGAATAAATATTAATTCTATATTGGTGTTTTACTGTTCTAAAAAATACATTATCACCACAATATATAACATCTGGATTTCCAGATGATTACTGGACAGAATTTTCAGTGCCAAGAATAAAGCGTGCATGTTAGTTATTACATAGAAATAATAGCTATTTTTAAAGGATAATGCTCTCAACTATTTCTACATCCCATCTTCAAATTAAACTAATGCACTCCAGAAATTAGAGTTCATCCCTCTGAAAACTGGCAGCTCACTTTTGATCGGAGTCTGTGCAAGGCATCCACAGAAAGTCACCCATCAAGTCACCCACCAGATACAAGCCTCTGGGAACGTATACTGCCTAGACACAAAGCAACTGTTCACATGCAATGGGAGGTTTCTGTGTATGCCTCCACATTAGCATTTGAATAAAGTCTTCAAGAGGGACAAAAATACAGAGGACCTTTGCTAGAGATGGGATATATGACAGAACAAATTTGATAACACTACTCAGGAGGGCATGGAGAGGTAGAATCCTTGCTGAAATCTTTTGTGTTTATTTCTGTGCAGCCGAAAACCATGTGTTATTTGCCATGATGTGAAGAGGTTCACTTCAGATATAACTCTAGAAGGAAAACATATTTTCCCAAAAATGGTTCAGAATATGTCAAGAGGTCGAGTCCACACTGAATCTGTTTCCTTACTTCAAACCTTAATCAACCCCATAGCAATTTTATTCTATAATAGAAGTATACATAAATCAAAAGTTCTTTGTGCTGCTAATCATCATGTTACAATTTTGTAGAGTTTAAAATAAACTTAAGCTATAGAATAGTAAAGTTCAAGGCAACATTGATTTTTTCCAAGCAAATTATACCGTACCTCATATACCATAATACTTAATTTATAGAAGGAATTAACATCAAAATCCTGAAGCAATGCACATCTTTCTTCTCTACAAATCATGTTCTCTTACTTTGAGAAAATCAAATGGATTGGTAATGAATTCCCCATTTTACAAACCCAAGGACTTTAAAACATGCAATACTGGAGAAAAACTGGTCATGCTGTAAGTAACATGAAAAAAATATCGTGTGTGGAAAGGACTTTAATCCAGGCTACACAGGATTCTTCCTTTTCCTTGATACATTGAATACATTGAATCATTTAACAAGTTAAGCCAAATGAAAAATGAAGTTAAAGAGCACTCTACAGAGCCTGATCAACCTCGAGATCTGGGGATAGGGAGATCTTACAACTGCAAAGTGAGTAGTAAAACAGGTAAGAAAGTAAATAAACAGACCTATGCACTAATGGGAATATCAATAACAAGATAAATGAGGAGAAACGACCTGCAAAAAATCTGAAATGCCTCGAGTATGAGCCCTTACATGTTACTGCAGAAGCAACTGGGAACATGGACTCTTCCTAAGTACAAGCAAGTCAGAAATAGTGCACAGAGACAGGGACTGCCTAAAGAAAGCTTTTAATTATTTTTTGGTTTTGGATTTTATCTGTAATCTGTTACATCAAAAAATAAATCTGCTTTTCTACATAAAATTTTTTATTTCCTATTGACGGTTAAATAACTGTTTTTATGAGTGATCTAAATTTTACAAGCTAAAAAATCCAGAGAGTCACAAGCTGATGAATCATACAAGTGCTATGTGATGCCACACAGTTACAGACATTTTGAACAATAATTATTTAGACTATAAGGAAATGTCTTTTAACTGGGTGTACATGAGCACAGGTACAATTACAGCATGTATGCAAGTTTTCTCTTAAAATTGCTGGATCAGATTTGATCTTTGTGAAAGTGAAACTGAACTTTAGATAGATATATGGAAAACTATGTAATTCTTCCCTTGATAATGAAATAGTAGTCAGGAAGACCGGAGGCATCATTGTAGAGAAAGAAAAAGCTCAGGGATATTCCAGGTGAAACAGTAAAAACTGAATGGCATCTATATGGAATTTTGGGGGGAATTTTCACAGAACTGACTAGTTGAACTGACTACTCCAGCACAACTATTTCAAGAACCATCTCTGACGACTATGTGTTCTCATAAGAGTCTCAAAGAAAGAAATCATTTAATGTCAAAGATGAAGGTAGGGTAAACTAGTGATGTCTGCTGAAAACTTTGGGCCACTAGAGATTGCAGCTATAAGTTGTGAAATGAAAACTGAAAAATAGGGCAAGCTTAGAGAGAGCTCAGTTCTGGATGAATGTGTGGGTGACTGCTGACACATTAAGGGATATTACAATGAGATGCTTCAGAGACAAAGCAGGATTTAGTTTGGTTTTGTTTTGTTTTTCTCAGCAGAAGCAATTTTCAATAGTATTGTATGATACCCAATTTTGGTAGATGAAGGAAAAGATTTTTGAGTGGAAAAGAAAATTCCATTTTCTTTCTGTAGAATGAAAAATGGAACAGAAAAAGATAGGGAGCAAAAATGTATCAGCCATTGTGCAGCGCTCTCTAAGGCTTTGCTGTTGCATTAACTTGAGCTCTATTAACATATTTTTATCCTTTTCAACATTTGCTTGTCTATTTATAGGCTAAAAAAAATAACAATTGGACAAATACTAGATAACAAAAGCTTCTTGCACGCTTCAGTGTTGACTAAAATTTTGGGTTCTGCTTTTGCCAAGAGAAACCAGGCAAATTTTAATTTTACTTGAACATAGTGAAAAGTTTAGCAGGCCAATCTCTCTGGAAAGTCTGTGGAAAATATTTGAAGATACTCCACAAGTATAGGGAGAACTGGTATCTTAATTTTTTTTTACCTCATAAAGGTCATCCTTCTTTATGTATAAAATATCTTTAGGTCTTGCCTGTTCATGCATGGTGAATCTCTATATTGTAAATGAGGAGAACAGAAAAGATAGGAATAGTGGGACAGCACTGCCCCAGAATTCTTCTGGTTTATTTACCCCTGGACCACTTGCTGGCACAGCACAGATTGATAATTGATTTCAGGTTCCTTGGATTAGATGGAAAACAAATGTGTTCACGTATGTTATGTCACAGTGCTTGTGGGCAATGCAGGTGACAGGAACACAACACATTCTGATACCTCCAACAATTATTTGACTGCAGCAAGAACTAAGAGCAGCGTAACTGAGAGCAAGTATTTGTGGGTAGGAGTTTCAGAGAGCTCCTTCATTGTGCCAGAGGAATTTCATGCCATAATTAGCCCTCTTGGGGCTATAGATATATCGGGATGAGCTCTCACTGGATGATTAAGTAGCCAAACGAAACTGAGAGAAAGGGTTTACATCCTGTCAGATTATAATGATAAGAGAGATGGCAGTGACTCCAATATGGGTAGAAAGGATTTTAATGTTAATCCATTGTTAATGGCAATTAAAACATTCCTGCTTGCCATTAGCATTTGTCTGGGATGCATATATCTACTCCCATTGGTTAAAGTGACAGAGGTTTTTAGATGTTCAGTGGTAATAAATATTTCTCAACAAAAAGAAATACAGTCTATTTACTGTTGGAAATTAGAGTTTTATAGCTGCCAAGAAGCTTTCTTGTCAATATGTCAAAGGCTTGATTCTTACAGGACTTATTACAACTACAGAGTAACCTTTCATTCTCCAAAATCACAGGGGGAAATTTGACTAATAAGAGGGGGTAAAAAGGATATCAAGCCCTAAGAACTTTTTAGTTATTTCTCTGAGTTTTTTTTTCTCATAACTATCAGAACTCCATTTTAGATGGTGATCACTACTCTGGAAAGTGCTACATTTTGCTTTTAGTCAGGCTCCTAATTAGCTCAATATTTGTCAAAATATCCCTAGAAAGTATCTGGAATTTCCTTTCCCTATGGATCTTTAGCATTTATATATAATTTATAATTAAAGAAACATGAAACAAACTGTCCATTCTTATTTTGTGGTACAGAGTTTCCAAAAAGCAACAAAAATAAAGTTTTCCTGGAGACATGAGCAATTGTTTTTTTTCATATCCATAGATCACCCAGCACAGGACAGAGAAATGGCGTTCAATTCTCGTGTAACTATTTAATTAATTTTTTATGATGCCACAGAACTGAGACCATATCCAGTAATCCTCACAGGGACGGTGTCATAGTTCTGATTTTAGCAAGGAATTTTTCTTTCCCTTCCCCCTGCTCTGTGGATGAGCCACCAAGTGAACAAAAGAATCAGCCTGGTCACTAATGGCCGAGAGATTAGTCTCCTAGCAATGAAGGGGGAGGAGTTGGGGGAGGGGACTACGGGTGTGGAGGGGGGGTCTCTGGACAGTGTGGCTCAAGAGTGGTTAACAGAGAGGGGGCATTGAAGGATGGTGTCCTTGAAAGTTGTCGACGTGACAGAGAATGTAGCAAATACGGGAATGTGACAGAGAGAATGTAGCAGGGAGGGAACCGAAAGTCTAAAAAGGGAATTTGGTACTAAGATAAAGAAAAAGGGACTAAAACTCCAGACATAACTTCAGCAATATGTAAGCAATATTAAAGGCCAACCAATCGTGAGCTTAGCTTTTGCAATATGTATGAGCTTATTACACATGTTATAAAATGACTGCCTTATAGATAATAAATCGAACACGCTTATTGATTGCGAGGTCGTTGTGTGTGTTCCTCCGTCTCCACATACGGGTGTGTGGCTGGAAGGAGGTGGAGGCTGGGTTTCAGCTCAGCTCTCGGCCCTCGGGGGAGCCTGCAGGGAGCTGCAGACACTGCCTGGCTTCTTTGTCTTTTCCTGTCGGAGGGGAGTTTTGCTGCTGCTCTCGGCTTAGCTGTTGCTGGCTGCAGGCCCTGCTTACAGTGAACCCTAATCAGCTGAAGTTCGTGAGTTTTCTTCCCTTGGGAGAACTTTCTGTTTTATTGCTGTTGTTTTTCCTTCCCCTTCTCCCCCACCCCCCCACTTGGCAGCAGCCAAGGATCTCACAGCGCCACCCGGTGACGGGCACTGGACATTACAAGTTCTACTCCTCCAGTGACCCAACAGCGCCACCTGGTGAATGGTACGGGACATTACAAATTTTGCATCTCCAGTGACCCGACGGCGCCCCCTGCTGACTGTGGCTGGAACTGCACCAAAGGGTGCTAAAAATTGAACTATTTAATTTTCTTTTTGCCGGTTTATCGGTTTTGTTCTTGAAGGGGATTATTGGTGGGTATAGGAGTATTTCTTGGTTGTTTTACTTGATTTTTTTTTGTGTTCCTGTTAATACACACATACCTTTTAATAAAGGGCTGGGGTTTTTTCCCTTTTCCATAATTTGTTTTCCTTCAATCAGAGCCTCTTAAATTCGGATTTATAATTGCTTAAAAAAAGAAGTTTGGGTCTTTTTCTCCTAATCCATCCTCAGCAAAAGACTCTTATCTCATTTAAACTGGGACAGACAGTAACTTATTTATGAACATCTAAGTAGTTTTGGAAGCAGTGAAAAACACTTACTAGTAGCACAGCACCAGTAACAAGAAAGGGATCCTGCTCCTGTCCAAAAAGAAGCGGCTTATCAGACAGTGAGCTGCAGATGTGGCAATACTAATAAATTAAGCTAATTGAATAACAGCAAAACATTTCCATGATCCCTTCTTTTGCCTCATCATTTTTTTGCGTGTATCTGAAATTATTACTTCTAAGGTACATTCTCTTTCATCTGAGCTACTTTCAGACAGAAAAAACTTAGAATTAGAAATTTTTTAAATAAATCATCTACAAAATTAGTTCATAACTGCTAAAAAGCAATCATCATTGCTGTCTTTTACTCACTGAAGAACGGAAACAAAATTGGAATTATTTCAGATGCTATAATGTTGATATTTACAGTTCTTTAAATGGTAAGAGAAGAAAAAGGAAAAGGGGTGCAGCTGAACAACTAACTGAATAGCTGAAAGGAGAAGCTTCTAAAAATTTGTTTGACCATGAAAACTGTTTTATCCATAATACAGTTACTGAAGAAGGAGCTTGAGGAGACAGAAGAATGTTACTACTTGGGAAAGGAAGCAAAATAGATCTTATATTTAATTTTGGATTCAAATAAAACTAATTATAAACTAGTAGATGAGAAGTTTTATGATTTCATGTTTCGTTAGAACATAACTCATACATTTCCTCAAAAAACACATAGAAGCTTCATTTACCAGGCATGTATACATTTCATGGAGACAGTACACATAAATCAGTATGAACATACTTGTCACTTGGATCTCTGATGAAGTATCAGCTGAACTCTTAAGCAACTTTCCAAATTTTGGAGAAAACAATGCAGATTGGATACAAACTTTCATTTTTAGGCTGTCACATAAA
This sequence comes from Empidonax traillii, assembly GCF_003031625.1. Classification (NCBI taxonomy): domain Eukaryota; kingdom Metazoa; phylum Chordata; class Aves; order Passeriformes; family Tyrannidae; genus Empidonax; species Empidonax traillii. The sequence continues at coordinate 46,207 of NW_020955318.1, forward strand.
TAAAATCATGTTCAAAATTATCATCTCACTAACTTCATGCTTGTTGCATTATGCTCGGCAAAATAATGATAAACATCTCTAGGACAATGGAATAGGAGATAAAAGCAAAAATATTTTCAGAGAGAATTTAAAGCTATGCTTATTTGGATATACATGCAAAGAGAAAAAGTTATGAAGTAGATGAAATAAAAGTAGCAGAAATTTCTGAATTTTAAAACAGGCTTTCATATGCTGTTACAAAATTATTTGCATGAAACTGTTCACAGACAATTTATATTTTGTGAGATACAAACAGTCTCAAAAATTGAACAGAGGTTGAGAGAATATAAATTCAGAATATAATCAACTCCACTATACTGAAGTCTCATTGTGGTAAGAAGAAAGGAACTCAGGAGGAAGAAACAATGCTAGCAAGCAAAAAGATCATTTATTATTTTAAAAGGTAATAGAGGGAGCTTTTTAAATGCAATTTTTGAGTGACTACATTTTATATATGGTATTTAATCATATTACAATTTAGTAAGTTCAATTAATAAATGACCTGTTTTTTGCTGCCTCATATAAATAAATTTACCTGAACTATTGGATCTGTTAACAAATGACAAATCAAAATTGTCTCCTCAGAAACATGTAGCAGCTTTTTTTACCTCTGGGGTTGTCCAGCAATGTTTAGTCTTCACTACATTATACAACATTAGTAGTCAAAAATAGTTGCATATGTATGGACATTAAGAAAAGAGTTCAAGTTGGTTGTAAAGATCTAGAGGCCAAGCTGATCAATACCTGTAATTTAGGTTCAAGCTGAATCAGCATCAGGTAGACTGAATGCCCCATCACTAATCATATGGGCCGCCCATACAATTAAAAATGCTTACTTTGTAAGAATTTACTGTTTGTTGTGAATGTGCCTGACAGCAATGGGAACAGAAATAATCTGGTTTGTCACAGAACAGAGAAAGCACAAGTGCCATATGAAAGCAATATCTTTAGTCTTCCACTGGAACAGCTACATCTAGTGTTTTTTACTTTCAAATTCTTAGTCTAATTGGAGAGACTAATGGGTCAGTAATTAGTAAACCTTATAGTTTTGGTGTCTTTTGTGGCTGCAGTTTCTCAGAGAGAATGAACCGAAAACACACAAAATATGTTACCAAACAATTAGAGCTACAGTTTTACCATTAAAAGAAATAGCTTTCCTCAGTAATTAGCACACAGAATATCAGCACCTAAAGAAAAACTTTTTAATAGCCATGTTTGAACTACTGATTTTCCACAACAGCCTAATGATCCTTATGCAGGACTAAAAGCGCGGATAAAAGAGTGCCATAGGAGTCAGGAGCTTCTCATCAATTTATTAATCTCTATTTCAGATTCAAACACACATTAGAATATTTTTTTAAAAACTTCAGTACAAAAAAACCTGTCTTATACACTTATATAAGTGTACATTTATGCACTTATATAAGTGCACTTCCACACTTGCATAAGACTGTGTTTTCATATTTCTAGCCACCTAAGATTCCCTCTAAGGCACAGTGTAACCAAATTGTACAGCATAGACTTTCTACAGCTGCCAACACTTTCCAGAATTCCCATAACTGGAACACCTGGGAGCCTTTTCTAACTCAAAATAATCTTGAAATATTAAAGCAGAACTTTTCATTACAGAAAGAACTTGATCAGCATGGGCCTTAATCTAGTGATATATTTACACAAGATCACGTCAGGGAAAAGCTGATTATTGTATTACTTGTGGGGGAAAACTAGGTTTTTTAGTGGTTTAGCAGGGCAGCACTATTGAAAATTGAAAGACTGCTGTTCGTGAATATTCAAGACATGGTGTTATCTTTGATTATATACTGTCAACATATGTTAAATGCCTGTCCAGGTGGAGCAGTGACAGTGTATTTACAGTGGTACTGTGAAATCCTCAGAGGAAACAGTGATACAGGGTACTTGGAAACTACAGAAACAGATTCATCAATGACATGCCTTATCCTAACATGATGACAGCAAGCACTCTGCAAGTTTCCACCACTGCTTTCAGAAAAACAAAAGTTGTCACTTCCCAGTGAACTAGTAAGATCTCAGCAATCTCCATACTGTGTTGTTACTGCACAATAGCAGGGCAGGAAAGAGACAGAGAAGCTGTAATTTGCTAGTCTGACACTTTTGCAATGCAGCAGATTTTACATCATTTGGAAGATGTATTTGAGAGACAAAGAGAAGTCTTATTTTTATCTATATTTATTAAATGAGAGAAAACTCAATTACTTCTCATTGTTAATGAACAAGAATAATTTTTTTCCATTTTCCTCTTTGGGCAAATACACACATAAAACATAATTATCTTCCAAAAAGTGAGACTGGAGTTAGGCCATGCTAATAAAAGATGAAAAAAAAAATTGTAAAGTTTAATGTATTTCTATAGTGCTTGTGAAAGCAGCATTACTGGAGACTGTTCATCTTCAACTAATTATATTAAACTTTAGACTCAGTAACTGCACATTTTGACAGCTAAACAGCAAACACTTAGTTTTTTACGAACCCAAGGAGTCGGAAAAGATACCAGCAAGTTATAGGTGTTACCTGTCTTAGACATGAGTATTTTTATGTGTCTTCTCAATCAAGTGATGTAAAGATGTCTGACACAGGACCTTAGCTACATGCTCTGCTGTCACTACTGTGATCTATAGATTGGAACTAGATGACCTTTAGGGACTCTTCCAACCCAGGAGATTTTATTATTCTATGATATCTTCCAGCTTTCATGTCTGTCTTTCAGTTATGCCTCTGTTCATTAAGTTGTACTGTGTCATAGGTAAGTTGCTATTAAACGTGATGGTAGGGGTTACTCATTAGTGATAATATGTCTATGAACAGAGAAGAGATTGGCTCTTCGTCCAACTTGTCAATGATTTTATCAGCAATTTGAAGGATGCTATTTAATTGCTTAGACGGTCAAATGCAAAGATTTATGTAATTAATAATCAAGAGGACACTTTACTGTTATGGGATAAACTCAATTTTTTTTTTTTCAGTTCAGCAAAATGCAAAACCACACTTCTAGGCATAGAGAATAGAGACTATCGTTGTTCAAATCAAAAAAACCCTAAGGCCATACCAGACAAGCATTCTGGTTTAGAGTGCAAACTTCCAAAGAGATGAGAAAACAGAGGAGTAACTTCAAAGGATGACTGCAAAGTAAAGGAAGTAAAGGGATTACTACATGTCTCTGTGAAGACACTCATCAGTGGAAAAGAGATCTATATGGAAAACTTCTGAGAATGATGAGCATGGAGCAACTACGATTTAAAAGTTGATAACTGAAGCTAGAAAAATCTGGAAAATAAGACAAAAATTTAAAGTAATTAAATATTATTGGTTTGTTTTGCTAAAAATTATATTCATATTTGAAACGCAAATCCTGATCCAATTCCTGTGAAAAAAAGACCTCTGCCTGAAGCAGGTCAGCTTAGAAGATTACTGTGATCATCTCTGGATTTTTAAAAATGCTGGTTTTTGCAGATTGAAGGAAAGAGGACTATGTTGTTCTCCCTTCATTTCACAGATTGTTTTCAAGGCTACTTTCATTGTCATTAAAAGCTGAAAATATAACTGTAAAAGCATGAATATAGAACACAGCTCTGTAGCAGTTCTGTCAGATTTTCAAGCAAATTCCAGAGTTGCTGACAATGCTTCTAACACCACCTAAATTCTAGCATGTGAATTCAAGATTAAGCATTTTTTTAAGGATGAAGTCGCTTGTCTGCATTTGCTTATGTTGTACTTCAGCATAGAAGAGTGTCAAAGCTCCACACAAATCTGTATGTAATCAGATGATTATAATTTAGCACTATGTTAAATGCCCAAGTGATTAAAACACATGAATAATTGAAGGGATTCCTAATGGAATAATTACAATAATGTTCTTTAGTATATCCCTATTTTCATAGCTTTAGGCAATATCAAATTGTTCAAATTAATAAATCATCTCACAGATCAGATGACTTTCCAGGACCTACAGTTCAGTACTTTAAACAATTGGTTAGAAAGGCAGTCATAAACATTGCAAACAATAATGAGATTTTTGACCTTCGGTGTCATGTAAATTGATGTGTGCCTGACATAGGCAGACTTTGCTGCTAAACTCAAAACCTTTCAGCTTTGTCATTGTCCCCATCTTGTAATTGGATGTGTTAACTCAAAAAGATGCTAAAATAGAAAAGTAAAACCGAGGAACAGAGTTAAAAAGAAATTATTATTGTTTTTCAAAAAATATACATATATCTAGTTCCTGTAAAAGAAAAATTATTAAATACTTTATATCAAATGAGGGTATATACCACATGCTGACAATTAATGTATAGAGATCCATAATACAGGTTATTATCCAGTACCTAACTTTTCAGATTGTTAAATCAAGTCCAATTAATGAGAAATAGGAATTCACACCACTTATTTGACCTTTTTCTTCCAAGCTTTGTTTCTGATATGCTGATTTTCTTTCTTTCTTTTTATTATGATTTCAATTCACTTTTCATCCATTTATGGCAGTACTGAGTAACTGGGGTCCACCAGCTGAAATATTGTGATTTTCAGAGTTTGGTATAGCCACTTCTGCCATATATCATATAATGGTCAAGAAAACAATGCTGCTTTCTCTTTTGCAATGACAATTGAGCAAATTTTAACTGAAGAGTTGAGCAAGCTATACAGAGGTGGTTAAGTATCATTATTATCCTATATTACAGACCAGAAAACCAAGAGATTAAATTAAGTGACTAGCTTAGAAATATTGTCAGATCGAAGGTACAAGTGCAATTAAAGAAAAATGTTAAGTATATCCATTGGTAGTAGTAAAAAGGACCCAAACCTTCAGGAAAACATGCAGGTACAGCAAGTAATGCCCCACACTCCCAACAGGGAGCACTGCAGCAGTACTTGGTGTGCATGTTCATGGCAGGTATTCCAAGAGTGATGCCACATACCAGTACCAATAGACTGTGTTGATACTGCTACATACTGCAGTGCAATGAAGTGATATATCAACACCTGTATATATTAAACTCTAACACAAAAATAATTTCAATAGACTTAAAGAAAGTCCTGACTACAATTATGTAATGAGGGAGGGAGATTGAAATAAGTATGGGAGGAAGGAGACAGAAGGAAGCAAAAAGCAGAAGAAATGTTGGTGCAAGTAGGATTTCCCATATTAATTTTTGATGAAAAATCGATGCTGAGAATAAAAGCTACAGATTCAGGATGTGGCATTATCAAATTCTTTTTTAAATTTCCCCATATTAAAACACTGATAAGAGGAAACGCTACCAGTCTACGTAATTAATACAGCAGTTGTCGCACAGCTCCCTAAACTCTTTTCTGTTATTGCTGTTCATCTAAGAAGAGAAAAGGGTTCAGCCCATATTTTCAGATATTAACATTTTGCAGAAGAATGAAAGAGTAACTTAGCACTTCCAGGTCTAATTCTGTACCGTGTTAGCATGGCTAAGGATCCTGTGAAGTTCTGATTACTTAGCATAGTTAAGTACCATGGCATTTACCATACTAAATGGATCATTATCACAAAACAAATTCTATTTTAGGCATCTGCATTTTGCATACCTACATTCCTTTGACAATTCCTTGAAACTATACTGTAGCACTGCAAAAGGTTATTTTCAAATAGCCATCACACACTCAAGGGGCCAAGCAGTTATTTAATACCTCTGTAATGATTCTAGAAAGCAAGATTTCTTGATGTATGAAGTTTTAGCACAAGGATGAAAAACAAGGTAACTCAGTCCATCTTCATGAAACAGCACATTAATTTTCACCTTCCCACAGTAATACATACTACTTTTTCCTTATTTGAAATGGCCAAATTAATCTAAAAAGGAACATTTGCATTACTGAATAATCTCCAACTTTGCTAAATGCCTGTCAAAATACTTCATGCTCTCATTTCCATTTAAGTGATACATTAAAATATGAGTATACACAGGTTTTTACACCATGACAAATTACTTCTTTTCAGATACTAATTTTGCACAAAACCAGAACTTACCGTATTAACAAGTCTGTATTAAAAGATTCTGCCAGAAGATTTTCAGAGAGTGTTTCCATGTAAAAACTATTAAACTATTATTTAACTATTCACTACTTATCACAAGTCATCTGCAGGCATTTATAAATTGCAGTTTTTCATACTGGTAACAAATTAAGTTTTTGTGTCGGAAAAATATACCAACCTGAATAAGATAAAAAAAAAATTAAAATTTCTGTGTTAGGGAGACATGAAGACTAGAGAAGCCATCTGATTTTTAGTACTCAACTTCCCTCATTAAATTGAGTGGGTAAATTCCCTCAATTTAATCTCTAGTCCTGCAGAGAGATGTCGAAACAGAGACCAATCCAGAATTCCTGCATGTTCTGCCCCGAACTATCCTCTTCTGGTTACGTTTTTGATCTGATTAAGTGCCTAGAGTTAGGCAGTGTGAACATATTTCCTTATGTCCATTCAATCTCTATCAAGTCCTAGCACTCATAGCCACTGTGGGATCATGAAAGGCAAAAGAGCCATAAAATTGAAAGCTATATTCCTAGCAGTGCAATGGAAGCCATTAAAAAGCCATTACCTACCAATAGTTGATGTATGCCAGTTACTTATAATGCCCTTTTGTAAGTAAGGGTGTTTGTGAGTGGAGAGGGTAGGTAGGGTGGGGAAACTCAAACAATAACACCTCAGGGTGGTAAGTGCTGACAGTACTAATTCTTTACAGCAACTGCAATGGGGTAACCAAACAATAAAATTTATAATCTGTCAAAAAGACAAGGAGAAAGTTCTATACTATTTCACAACTGGTCTGAAGTAGACTGCATATCCATTTCACAGAACACACATTTAAAATGCTCCTGCTTAGAGGCTGTCATCCCTTACTGCATTATGGAATCACCTTATGGCTCCAGTATATGAGGTACTATACAAACACATATTAAGAAATATTTCCTTTTCCTCTGAAGAACAATAAAAACAGACAAAATGAAGGCCAGGCATAAGGATGCATCCACTGTCTCCCTTTGACAGATGGGGAAGGGAAGCCCAGCGAGACCGAATGATTTGCCTGAGGGGGCCTGCAGCAAAGCCAGGAATCTGACCTAGACAGCTTAAGTTCCAGACCAGCGCCTTCTCTCATTAATATCTGTTTCTTTATGCATTTTTGCCATAAGCTAGCAAGAGAAGGAGCGCTGCTTTGGCCTAGGTTTAATAGGATCACAGTCTTAAAATGATACACAGGAGTCAGTAACTTGAAAATTCAGATGATAAATTTTAGGCTGTATTGATTTCAGTTTCTTCCCTCATCTCCTATGTTCTTTAAACCATCTCCAGTAATTTGATTCAAGATTGAAAGGAAATCCTTTGAGAGCACATGAAACAGTATTTCAGTTAAACCACTAATGTGATTTTTCATCAATCAAATATTAAATACTTGAAGAGAAAATATACTTGAACTATGAGAAATGCCTCTGATGGAGGTTCAAAAGATGCACATCTGTGCAGTTCTGCAAATAGACAATAGATTCACTATTGTGTCACAACAGAGTGATTAGTTTTTGTGCCTCATAGATTCATCTTCTGAAGTGTGAGAAATGAAAACAACTGCAAATACGGATAAAACAAAAGTACTGTCTTAGATAACTGCAGACAGCATTTGTACAAGAAATTTCTTTGCCATTTGTTGCAAAAATCTCATATTAAAACACTAATGGCCAAATTTCAAAGTGTTCAGAGAATCATTACTAAGTTGTAAGCCTATGCAATGTAATGAATTATATATTGGTGAGCTTTTTATGATAGAAAGAGTAAGAAAGAGATTTAAAGTAATAAATTAAAAAAATCAATGTGCCAAATATTCAGCTGATAATAACCAGTAGAACTGGGGGAGTGAGGAAACAATACTCCCTAAACAAACACTAGACTAGTTCATGATATAGCTTTATGTAAAATTTCAAAAGAAATTAACTTTATGAGATGTGCTAAAAATGAGACCTAGCTGCTTTTTAAAAAAAAAATAATATTGTTTCTCTGAGTCTTGGGAAATGCATAATACGCTCTGAAGCCCTACTTTGGTGTAACTACAAGATTATACTCTCATCTGAAAAAAGTAATGATGGAAGAAGCAGGGCAAATGAGGCAGCAAAAATAGAGAGGTTACACAATCCTAGGTGTCTATTGATTTTCATAAGCAACATTTGATCCTATTTACTGCAAGTTAATTATCCACACCACTCAGTATATGGAAAGACAAGTCATTACCATTGCAAAAGGAATCAAGAACCTTTGAAAAGAATATAATGAATGCACATTCTGTACATATACTACAAATGATGAGTAAATTTATACTAGAAATGTGAGAGAAGCAATCTGACAATGAAACCCCCAAAATACGAGGAAAAAGTAATCATCTTCTACTTTCTAATTTTATCACAGTCAAAAGAGATCTTGTGGTGAAAGATGTCAATCCCAGAGCCATAGCTTTTTCACTTTGACACTTTTAATAAAAACTATTAATTAATTTTGAGGCTAGTTCATGCAAGAGTCTAGGCACCCAAGAGACTGAATGATCAGAAATGCTAGTACAATAATTGGTTGCAAGAAATATTTCTCAAAACTTTTGGACAATTTGAAGAGAATAATTACCCATGAATAAAAGTACCTCCTGCCTAAGCAGCTCAAAAATAGGAAAATAATTGCCATCAGAATATTATTCACTGGTTTGTTTGGCCTTTTTTCTTCTAACAGTGAATATATTAAGAACCATGCAGCCTTCCAGAGGAAAGTTAAGGAACTGTCACTGGTGTGGGAGGAAATCAACAAATATATTCCTGTCTCCTAAAAAACTCCTATTGCTGTCACGCTTCTGCCTTGCTTGCAAAGATGATTTACTTCCTGGCATACTTGAGCACTCTGAAAAGCTAGAAACAATCCAGTTTTGGTTCTAGGCTGCCGATGTGGTTGGAGAGCAGTCTGCAAGTGTAGCTTGGCATTTAATTGACCCTTCCAGCCTACTAACAATAAGAACACTTGATTCTTTCCTCAGAGTTGAGGGGCTTCTAGTTGGAGACTAATAAGTGGAGACCTTGCTGGTTCTCTGCTAAACAACTGGGTCTCCTATGTGCTGAAAGCCTACACTGTCATCAACAAGTCCATTCAGAATCAAACCTTTCCTGCACATCTAAAAAGTGTAACTCAGCCCAACCTTGACCCATTTTCGCTGTGAAACTCAAATGTTATTAAGTAAAGAGACATTTTAGCTTGACAAGTCTCAACTTTCTGTCTCAATCACATTGCAAAGTTTTCTTTTTACTAATAAGAAAAGGTCTCTCTCCATGCTTCATGAGGAAGGTTGTACATTTTTCCCCTGCATAAAGACCTGTGAAGTTTCATCCCAATGCAATCCAGATTTAAGGAAGTTATAAGTAGAACCTAAACATCCACAGATAATCTTTACATTTCATCAGTTGCACCACCAGATATAGCTGATTACTGGAATTTGAAAATAGAAAATGTAATAGCAAAGTTTTAGATTAATGTAATTATACTGGAATTATTATATGGGACTGAGTTCATTACATTACAAGGTAGTTTTTAACATCTGAGCCATTAAAAAATATAAGCTGAGTAGTACCGAAGTCTTCCTCAAGTGCAATATAAAAAGCAGATTAAACTAACCTTCTGAAAGTATGTCAATATACATTCTACTTTGTAATCTGCTCAAACGTGAAGTTAACAAAATAAAAAAAAATTGGCTTATTCTATTGCACTCATGAAGTCACAAAGACATTTAAAGTAGAAAATATTAAACAAATCAAAACATATTTAGGAAACTATTTAATCACGCTCTGGACTAAGAGCACAATATTGAAGAAATATTACTTCAATTAATGGAAAAAAGTATCAGTTTTTCTCCTATTATCAATCCTGACAATGAGTAAGTTTATTAATTATTAAGTTAGAAAGACGTAACTTCTACCACTTTTCTTTGAGGAGTTTTGAATTCAAGTGTTATGCTTCTGTTAAGACTTCTAATTCTTCATGTTTATTTAACTCCATCACCAGGTGCTGGTTTGGGGTTGTTTTTTTGTTTTGTGGTTTTGGTGGGGATCTTTTAGTGGGGAGAAAAATTTTCTAATAGCATGTAAAGAACATTTAATCCTCTTCTGGTATGTGCAAGATCATCCCAGAACCAGACTGAGTGTATCCTCTCCCCCCTCTGGATCTTACAGCTGTTCCTCTCCTCTAAGGCTTCATGGGAAATCCTTCCATACCTTCACTATTCAGAGGTTATAATGGCATTGATTCAATAAAATATCTGTGCAGAAAAAAACCTTGACTCCAGGATTCAGCAAATACTTAATCCCCACGGATGACAGCCAAAAAGAAACACTTTTCTAAATGCAATCTGAGGTAAAATGAAATGGAGAGTGAACATTTTCTTCATGACTCTCCAATATGTGTTTAAAAAATGGGTTCATTTGAAAGGGGATTGATTTTATAGACTTGAATGCTTGAGGAACTGCAGTCTTAAGGTACCTAGAAAATCTGCAAAGATAGGAAACAAGCAGAGGGGCACTTTTTGGCTTTGGGTGTGATCAGTTCTGAGCACAGAAAATTTCTGAATCATAATCAGCACTCAGTTAACTTTGTGCAAGCTGCCTGATGTTGGCATATAAAATCTCTCCTTTTGACTCACTGATAAAGCATGAGAGGTATGTTTAATGCTGCAGAGCATTAGAATAGTTATAAAAAGAAGAAATAAAAGTTCAAAGAAATATAATTTGTATAATGTCCAGCAGTGCACATTAGTAAAAGTCTTTCATATACTGTGCACTGGATGGTTACTGAATTCTCTTGCTCAATTTGTACTCACATTACTACAGCAGTAAGCCTCAAAAGAAGAAGGTAGAAGATATATAGTAATCTACTGTTTTAAAACAATCCAGTACATTGATATGGCCAGATGGTAACAGGAAATCTAAGAACCAAGCAGCAAACTGAAACACAGCAGTCTCTTAATTTTTGATCTGAACTGGATTTTCTGGCTTCTCAGAAACCACCTGTGGCAGTCAGTTCTCCCATAGTCTTTAAAGAGTTTTAAGAACCTGATCTTCAGTTCTAAAGGAGTTCTGGAAACTAAACTTCTTTCCTTTCAGAGATCAGAATGTTTTTTATCTCTCTTGTTTGCATGGCATAATACTACACATCTCCCATCTTTTCAAAGAAAATACATACGTTTTGTTTTTCTTCATCTAGACCACATTTTCGCCTTTTTTTCTCCCCACATTTGCATGTAAAAGAACAGGAATAATTTACTCTACACACATCACAGAATGAATCAATCATTTCTGTGGTAAATTCCAGACAGTTTTGGTTTTACTTCCATTGGAAATAGGAAATAAACCCACACTTCTTTATCCTAGGTATTGATTTAAATACCTATCCATTCAACAATATTTTTCCAACAATAATAGTGGGGGTAAAAAAAATCCAATAATATTGAAAAAATATCCAATATTTGCATATTTTTCATGGCTATTTTTATATAGTATGTTAACTATCTATAAAAATAAACTGTTCTATAAAAATATTCAGTTTTGAATATAAGTACTTGCTCCATTTTAAAACATTATTTTTAGGGCTTTGCTGCCCATTTTTAACCACACTTCTTAGATTTAAAATAGAGCAACATTTTTGCATTAACTATATATGCATTCATTAGCTTATTAACTCCCTAGATTCTTATAAAGTTTTTGAGGAATTTAATATTTTGCTTGTAAAATTACCAGCATTTTTGGTCGTTCATTTTAAGTTCTGATTGACTAGAAATGCATTGGGGAAGAAAAAGGCATAAATGCACAAGAATTGCATCTTCTATGTCAGCAGTTTTGCTAAATTTAACAGCCACAAAATACGAAACACCAGATTTTTTTATTCATGAAAATTATCTATTACCATTTTAAACCAAACCCTAATTTCATTCGTAAATGCAACTACTATTTAAAATAATAAGCAGGATAAAAATATGTAAAATTATTAAATAAATTTTCAAAGCCCCCAAAGCCACTAAAATCTCCCTTTATATATTTTCAAGCAGTTTGAGAAAGCATTTTCATCTGCTGAAAGGAAGGTAAGTCAGAAAGCACTGGTATTCCTTAAAAGTCATTACTAAAACACAATTTCAGGGTTATCAGACTTTTCTAAACAATGGCCATGTCCAGGAAGGGCTCAATCATTGCCAAAGGCATTTAGTACACAGAAATTAGTTTAAAATCCAACATAGGGATTATTTCAGTCTTTTTGCAAGACATCCAGTACTACTCAGTTATCACTTGGTTAGAAACGTGTAGAAGAAATTTCTTTTGAACTCAGCATTTTTGCTTCCCTGTGGCCTCCACCTGATGAAAGCCAGAACAGGTAGGCACTGGTAATAACAATGGTATCACTTTTAAAAAAATTGCAAGACTAGGGTTGTTACCAGTGCTCACAGCAGTATGAAGCTGAGCACTGTAAAATACTCCTGATCATCTGAGGAAGATCCAAGCGCAGGTACAGAAGCTTTGGCACGGGTCCTGCCCCAGCTTGGCATAAGGCTTGGGAGTTGGAGACAAGTGCAAGGAGCAGGTGACTGCATGTGGCAGCATGATCACAGGATGAGTGACTGTTGTGCTAGTCACCAGGGGCTCACAGCAGCTGGAATTAAGTGGCTGCAGATATGGTTGTAAAAGTGATAAAGCTTTTGGTCCGCTGTGCTGCAGTTTTTAGCTTCTCCCTATTCAGGCTCTCAACCCTGAATTTTGTGTAAATTTTAAATAGTCTTATTGACTGAAAAAAGGTTCTGATGAATTCTGCTGTGAACAATGAATTTCTTATTAGTATATTTAGCATCACTTCAAAAAACTTTATGTTGTCAGGGCTCTGTTAACACATTTACAGTTCTACTAAGTGGTGGTGTTTCCTAGTGATCTGTGTGATCTGGGCAGAATATTTTTCCCTTGTCTCCAAAAAGCATAAAAGCAAAGGAAAAATATCAAACTATTTTAGTATTTCATCCAAAAAAGTACATTGCAGTTTAATCAGAAAATTACGTCAATTATGACCTTCTCTTACTTTTGTGAAATTGCAGCGTGGTTCTTTCTTGCTGTAAAGATTTAATATTCTTCTGAGCCTTCAAAAGGATCAGGCCAAGGAATAGCAGTGGTGTAGAAACAGAGGCTGGTAATTTTCTATCTCCAAAAGAAGTCAAAGCAAACCTTTAAACAAAAGGTTGAACCTGCCATGATTGTAAAAATACTACTGAGTCCAATAAGATAAAACTATGTGTTGTGAATGGATGGTTTTCAAATTGCCATAAGCATTTCCTAAGAGGCAAAATAAGAAAGTAAGTGAAAGATTTTTATTAAAAATAACTAGATGAGACTAGAGTTAAGTAAACTTGTCATAAAGCTGTGATTTGACCAGTAAAAAACTGGTAATCTATTTCTTCCTTATCACTACCCAGTCTGAAAACCTTCAATATTCATTACAAACAACAGACATTTCTCTGTTTGCCGCATTTGCCAAAACTCTGTATACTTGTATGAAGTGCTGCTGAATGTCTCAATAATAAAACAAAACATAAAAACCTTCTGTTGCTCTCACCAGGAGAATCTTTACTTTATTTGAAATTCATCTTACAAAATAGTTAATAAACCCAGAATTCAGTCTCAATCTTCTTTTTATAGAGGGACAATTCACAGGACAATTTAGGACCCTGTAGTGCACATTGAGCAGTACAATTGTATTTTAGAACAACTGCTATTCTCTGCAGAACCCTTGAAATTCGATGTCAGTGAAAAAGAGCAATTATACCTGAAGATTTCCGCAGAGAGAAGCAGAGGATTCAGAATTCTACTCTCCCTTCCAATGCCTACAGTTGTGGGGTTTTTTCTTTTTTTTTTGCTGTTTAAGTAAATTACTGACATTAAGAATAAAAAGAAAACCATCTCTAAAAATTGAATTAATCATCAAGGGAAGTTAAGTGCCATAATGCCATTGAACTTGAGTCAACCTTACCTAAGCTGCTTCATTAGAGTTTGCTGAATTGCAAACAGCTTCAGTAAGTCTAAGTTTGCAAGTCCTCAAGGGTTTAGAATTCTTATAGGAATCCATAAGAGCTCTATGGATACAGAATCTGTAAGGAGAGGACCTAACATCAGTATTTGATTTGATTTGTTACAGGTTGAATTGGAATTTAAATAGAACAGCAATGCATATGGGTTATTCCATCTAACATATTGCACAGCAGTGTTTATCACTTACATAAAACTCAACTTTGCTAGCCTATAGAAAGAAAGATCTTAGGCTAATTGAGTAGAAAGATGGACCAGGCAACCTGGTTTTAATACCCCATCATGCATAGACTGTGCAGCATCAGACCTATGCTCCTTCTGCTTGTTTTCTCCTTTCCAAATAAAGTGTAAATAAACTGTTGTATTAGAATTTTAAAGACTAAGTCATAGAGATATCCAGTCATTGTAACAAGCTGTCATCAAAAAACAATGTCAGTGATGGAAAGACAGACAGGACCTCTGCCTCTTGTTCTTCTCCCCTCAATTATTTTTCAATTTTCCATTTGAATATAGATCTAGTAAGGCCTAATGCAGTGTCTTCATATCAGACACATTTAAACATGCAGAAAGAGAAAGCATGAAAACTATCTATTGTTTCAAAAGTTTAAAGTATCAAACGTGCTTTAAGCAAGTGTTTAAAGCACTCAAAAAATGGAAGAGCTGTTATAAAACAATCACATAAAACCACAAAAAGTGGCTCTTCAGTAAAAACATTCTAAAATGTGTTTCCTCTATTATTGGTTATGAGAATCCTTCCCTAGATAAACAGCAAATTAATCACAGGATAGTGTCCAAAACTGCCACCATTCACATTAAAGTAATTACTGGCTCATTAACTTCAACTTCAAGACACAGGATGTTTAAAAAAAAAGTACACTATCAACTTTCAATACCAATTATGTCCCAACCTGAAAAGATGAACTTGTTTGCAAGACAGAAGCAGCAACGTAAAAAAAATTAATTACTGGAATACTTCTCTGCTCAAAATCACTGTCAGTTTACTAGTTCCAGAGCTTTATAATTGAATTTAAATGTATTTAGCTCCTAAAGGTGATGCCCACATACAACACTTAGCACTAGCTTTAATTAAGGTTTCATGTATTTCCAGATTGCCCTAAGCTGGTATTAACAGTCATTTAATGAATGCAGAAATCATGGTCTGGAAGGGGCTCTACTTTAATTTGTTTAAAAGTAGCAAACTAATATGATCACTCTTCTGAACACCTTTTTCTTGCCATCTAGAGCGTGGATTTCTGTCTTCAGTAGTGATGATCATGTCATGGAGCTTGAAGGAACTGAGCAAGGGTGCAAGGTCTCTCCTGATCAAAAATACCTTTAATACCTTTAATTTTCAAGTATAAATTCAGTCAGATTTTATAACCTCTCTTCTGTGAATGACTCTACATTGTTGAATAAAGGTGTTAATAGCAAAGGAATTCTTGTCTACAAGGAAGAGAAGTCTGAAAAGAACAAACATTTCAGCTCATACTTTTGCTTCAAACATTTTAATGTGTTTTTCATTTAATAGCTAAATGTTCCTTTTTCCATTAGCATAAAAAAAAGACACAGAAACAAAACCAGTATCCCACCTAGCACTAAAGGTAAAATTTCAGGTTAGGTGAAAATTTCCTGTATTTTCAAACAAGGACAAAGGAAAATTTTCTGGCTTCTAGTATGATACAATCACCAAATAGGTTTTTTTATATAACAGGTTAATATTGACCTGAACTCAACTGAGCAGCTCCCTGTGTTCAACTAGTAACTACAAAATTCTTTGACTTGACTGGAGGCATCTTCTCTATGCAAGTTAATGCACAGTCTTACAGCATCTGACTGCATTTCTTAAGTGGGTCATTATATAATATCTAGATGCTCTTGCTGTGGGCTATAACACATAGGAAACTTTCAAAATCACTTAAAGTGAGAAATGCTAAATTGCTCTAGAACCCCTAATCTCTCTGGGTTTTTACTGACTTTGTATATTTTCTCTGGACAAGCAACTGCATCCTGAAACACAGAAGTTACCAGTGCTGCATCAGGATGCAGCACTGCCTGCAACACAGTCAGTCTAAGATGACTGTATTTACCAAGTCTAGAACTGAAACTCTAGTACACATCATATGTATTCTGCTTTTAAAATCTCCAATGTTTATTTTTGACACAGCTATGCATTTTCCTATTCAAGAAGGCTTTTCACTGATGGTAGTTCTGAACATGTGCTTTTCCAGTCACTACTAAACGAGCAGCCTGAGTACACACAAAAAGAATTAATTGTAAATTGTCAATCAAGCAAGCAATAGCAGCTATCAGATAATGAGAAGCAGCTACTGTGCAGTGAAGCTGATGCTTAGTGATGGTGATTAGATGTTAAGAAAATCTCTGACAGAAAATTTGTTTCTAAAAAGGCACAATTTTGGTGATATTAATATAGTAAATCCTAAAATAAGTAGACCTAATCTTTAACAAACATCCCTAAAATATTAGGATGGTACCTAAGCAAGCCTCCATTAATTCCCTGAGCTAGAAAGGATCACATTTGAATTCTACAAAAGAGATAAAAAGTGCTTCAACAAACTCACACAATTTCCGGGCTCCAGAGAACAGGAAAATTCCCACAATGCTGGCTGACATATGGACATATTAGGTTTTCCATTCAGATCAGGAACGTGTTGTCAGAAGTCACCTAATTGTTCACATCTTGGAATGCACAAAGTGGATCCTTTTAGGTGAAAATAAGTGAGTAGATGTGTTCCAGAAGCTCATTTAATGCACTAAAAATATTAGCAGGCATTTAGTCAATGCAACTAGACTAGAGCTACTCTGAAGTGAAACCCTGTAAAAATTCTTATTCACTATTACTTATTAGCCCCATTTCACACTGCTATTCTGAGCTACTATTTCCCATATTTTCCCATATTTGGGCATAGCCCAAATTCATAGACTGACAAAGTTACTATTTTTCTACTAAGGCTTCTCAAATTCATTTCTCTGTCACTTACGAATTATTCTTCAAGACTTCAGAAAGCATCCAGTAATTTTATTTTAAGATAGTGAGAATTCAGATCAAAAGAGTTGTGTACCTATCATCCAAGAATAATGTAGTTCTCCCCTTCTCAGGAATATCACAGGCACATGATTACTGGCTTAGGAATTTAATAAAAGACTAATGACTAGACTAATAAAATGTTATACAGGAAGAGGCACAACAAATAGAACTCACTGCACACTTTATTTCCAGCTAAGGTCAACAAAACTGTTCTGAAGGAATAGGTCAGTGTTATCCTGATATACCTGTAGAACACTTAAAATAAAATTCAAAGGGTGAATAAATGCTATGAAGGCAATGACACACAATGTCACCTAGCATGAAATATACCAGTTGTGATGAATGCTAACGAAGTAAGCAAAGATCAAAAACCAAAATAGTGTGAAGTCACTAAATATACAGAAAAGAAGATGATTTTTATTAATATAAAAATAGAGTGTACTATATGGTGGATTATGTTCTCCATGGTGAGATCTGGACTGATGAAGTGTAGTGGTGCTCCAGGACAGCCCAAGTCTGCAATGTCAGTATCCTTACTGGCCTATGCTCTCTCTAGCAGTGACATCTAATCTGGATGCCTCTGTCTACCCATCAAGAGAAGATCTATTGAGCTTAGAGAAACCCATACACTCAGGCACTGGAAGAAGAGTTTGGGAAGGTGGGGGGTGGGGGGGGTAGGGGAAAGTAACCAAAACTTTGTTTTAAATGTCAACATGTTATTTTTGCTCAGGGTAAAAAAAAAAAAAAACTGAATCAATTAGCTCTCTTGCTAACATCTTTGACAGCTCAAGATGGAATAACTTGAAGTATAATAAGGAATTCTATTAAATTCTGTTCTACTTTTTCTACAGTCCTTGTTGGGACAGAGCAGCAGAGCTGACTCAGGCTGGTCGGGTGTGCTCCTGCCAGTCCACTCTGCCCTCTGTAGTTATAAAGCCTCAGTCAACAAACACGTCGTAAGGAGATTACACTGACAGTGAATTTCACCTAGACACCACCGAGGCCAGAGAGATTTCTCTATGAGCAGAAGTTGTAAAAATGAAACTTTAAAAACAAATGAATTTTCCCAGCAAAGCCAATGCAAGGAATGATGATTGCTTTAAAGCCAGAGCACCAGCTCCATGCCTCCAGAGGGCCACCTGATAAAAGTCTCTGCCTGGGCTTGTTAAAACAGCTTTATCACATCTCGCAACTGAATTCAAATATACAGTTTAATTTATTAACATCCACAGACCAGTTATCACAGAACTCTCCTGGAACTACAAGCTTAAAGAACCTTATCCCTAAACTATCAAACTATAAAAATGCATTTGGAAAAGACAGATAATAAATCCTCTATGGTCATTTATATGCAAGTGCCATTCTAATGGTGCTTTTAATCAGGCAGTGGACAAAACTTAAATACTTTTGAAGTATGTACACTAAAAAGCACAACTAAAAAGGCTTAAGCTGGTATAAAAGCTAAAATATATGCCATCTTTCTTGATTAAAGCCTCCTAGATACATCAGCCTTGAAAAATGAGAGAAAAATGAGCACACCCTATTTTATCATTATAATAACATTTAGTAAAGACACTCATAAAAGCAGAGGCACATCTTATCAAGTGTGAGATGGTACAGCACTGATAAAAATAATCTGAATAAG
>NW_020955318.1:65469-89640 GCF_003031625.1 Empidonax traillii
AGCTAAAATATATGCCATCTTTCTTGATTAAAGCCTCCTAGATACATCAGCCTTGAAAAATGAGAGAAAAATGAGCACACCCTATTTTATCATTATAATAACATTTAGTAAAGACACTCATAAAAGCAGAGGCACATCTTATCAAGTGTGAGATGGTACAGCACTGATAAAAATAATCTGAATAAGAAGTGTTTGAAACTTCAAAAGCTTCTCTATTGCCTGTGACATTGACTTTTCATGTTAAAAAATTGTTTAAAGTAACTGTCTTCAGTTTTTATTTATGGAAGAGAGAACTAAGAAGTTCATGCTGCATATCAAATGTTTAAGAGCTAAAATATTCTTAGAAAAGATAGAGTTCATTAAAAGGTCACTGACAAAGTTTTCTTTCTGAAAATCCAAATCCAATAAATAGCTGGGAAGCAGTGCAAGTTGAAGCTGTGCTTCTGTATTTTATTTATTTGTAATATCTGTTCTGATCATAAAAGAGAAGTTCTGGAAGCCCTTGAGATTCCCTGCATTCTTTCATCAAGCTTCCCGTAGAAATGAGGGAAAGCTAATAGCTGTTATTTCTCGCAAAACAATGATTCCTATCTCATTCCAAATTCTTGAGAGCTGCTTCATACAAAGGTAAAAAATTTGTGCAGTGCAAGGACATAACTTACTCTACAGTGATTGCACCTCAGACTCAAGAAAAACTGGGAGCTGCTGATCTTGTCTCCACGGAAGCAACTTCTACAGAGCTCTTGTTGGATGGGAAGAATTACCATCAACAGGGGCAAGCTGGATTCTCTCATTTGTGTGAGGCAGAAACACCTGGAACTAAGTTGAAATCTGTACCCTACTTTCAATACTCCACTGTAGCCAGTAAAATTCCAACAAGTTTGGAAGTTAGAAGATAAAAAGCAACACTCAAAAATTAGCTTTCATTTGTAAAGGATAATGTACAAGACATCATGTAAATTTCCAGAGAAATAATCTATCTTGTAGAAACAGAATGGAAAAAAACTGTTTAGGTGACAACTGTGTATCTGGGAAGTCTGCCACTGCTGAACATGTTACATCACAGGCTGAGGACAGGTGGAATTGTGCTGTGGAAAGGACAGCAGTTCATACACAAAAATATTAACAAGACAAAAATTTAAGACACACCAAATAATGATTTTGTCCTATTCAGTACTGTATTTTATCCATTTTGGGTATCAGGCTTTAAATGGAAGAAGATCTACTCTAGAACTAGAAAAAAGTTTGTATCAGGAAAGATAAAATCTGGAATAGATTAACTAGCAATGTCATGGAGCACCCAGTAGTAAGTACTCAGAATTGTAAGCACATTAAACAAAAAGCTATGTGAACTACCATATAAATATCTGATCCTGTCTTGGGTAAACAGGAAGACTTCTCTACTTCTCTTCCCAACTATTTCTCTATGATTCCATGTTTTTTATTGCTTTTATCTGAACAGTACAGATGAAATCCAATGTAACAGAATTTTTGAGCTGGATTTTGCATAGCCTTCTGCCCTGAGTCGGCTGTATGGATTACATACAGTTGTATGTAGTCAGCCTGGTTAGTCACTGTCTGCCTAGCATTCAGAGACAAATATAAAGGTAGAAACTTGACTGAGTATGTGTCTCTTTATTTTGTCCTCAGACAGAAAATTCACAGCTTTATCAGTGGTGTTGGGATATTTTTTTAAAATACAAGTTTCTCAAATGAAAATATTACACAAAAATCTCAGCATTCCTTAACAACTTTTGCTTCCTAGAAAGCAAATAATTAAGTGATTCTTAGAAGTTGCAGTTTTGGTGATTTGAATTAGAAATACTCTCCAGTACTTTGAGTAGGTAAACAGACTCTCTTTAGATATCTTTATTTGTTTCTCTTATTCTTTCCCATTACAGTAACATTACAACGTGTATTGTCAATATAGTTGGGTATCCTCTACAACCACATTTTTGGTTTATGAAATTATGAACTATGCAGGAAGAGAGAAAAGCTTTGTGTCTTCCCTTCTTTGTGAGAGGTTTCAGAATTTAATGGGCTAAAATCACCTGTTCAAGCACTTATGAGCAAGTACCTTTCTTAAGTGTAACAGGATGATTCTCAGTTGCAAACGCTACACTGGACTGCAACTGTTGCAAGATCAAGGTATTTAATCATAATGAAACAGGCACTGATGTATCCAAAAGATCTATATTAATTGCTTAAGTGCAAGGTGTCAATCAATATACAGCCTTCCTGGAACACAAACCATTGTTTTAGTGTTATTACAACAAGAAACTGGTATCAGTTTATCTAATGAACTGTGTGTTTACCACTGAATACACATTTAGTCTAACACTACACCTGCAGAACAGAAAAAAAGACTGTCTACACAAGCAGTATTCTAAGTTGCTGCTTACCAAATAGTGGTTTAATAATGTCATTAACTTTTTTTTATTCTTTTCCAGTGAGGAATCAGTCTCCTAACTGACAGCATTTCTGTACACATTCTTTGTGATGCAGCTTACATGAAAACACATCATTAATGTTTTGGGTTCTTGAAAAGAAAACACACACAAAAAAGCCTACTTTCTTCTGGATTCTTTAACTGAAAATGTCCTAATAGATTGTCAGCCTAGTAGTAATTTAAGTGCTGTTGATTAAAGTGCCTGCTGATTAAAACATTATTTAATAAGATCTTAGAAATTTACTGACACCTTCTAGATAGTTTTACATTCCACTCTGAACAGATCTTGCTTTTTTCTAAGTATAGGCAGTTGTTTTTGAACCCTGGCAAAGTAAAACATAGGTAAGTTATGAGTAGAGGTTTGTTTTTTTGAATACATGGAATTTTAGGTGATCACCTTCCACACGTTCAGGAATGAGAAAATTTACTGCTTCTAAAGAAGTCTAGGGTGACTCAAAGACTTTAGATATAGGAAGTGATCTTTATAAGTCTGTGTTGAAATACAAAATTGCCTGACTCTATTTTATTATTAGAAAATTATCTGAACGCAAACGAAAAGTGTAACTGACACAAAGATTTTTATCAATCCAAATAATGACTAAATGCTGTTCAACCCTGAAAGTTAAGTAATTAAGCAAAGTACTTAAGTATGAATCTGTATAATTTTAAGTCCTACTAGCTCATATTTTCAATAAAGATTTAATGTACTGGGGGGAAACTTGACAGCAGAGGTGCCATGTAAAGAACTAGGTCATTATACCCTCAGTCATGTCTGTTTCCTCCTCACCTTAACCTCCACCTACTATTTTTCCTCCAAGTCTATCAGAATTTCATTTAATATAAAACATGCATTAGAGACCCACCAGTTACACTGGAGGCATTGCCTACTCTCCTTTCACTGACAAGCAAACAACCTAGAAAGAAGTGCATAATCTCAAAATGACATCCATTTGAGGAAAAAAATTACACAAAAAAGGTGAGAAAGTGCTCATTTAGCAGAGCGGTTCACATGTACCTGCCAAGTGACAAGGAGAGGGAGAAGCAGGAGCCACTGATTGAAAGAGTTGGAGGTGTCAACATCCTGCATAAGAAATCTTCATCACTATGTAATAGAAGGCAGAAAGGGCAAAACCTATCACTTATATACCAACCCATTCTACTCTTTGACCTCTTTCCCATTTCCCAGGTAGAGAAACAAGCTCAGAGTCGTAGAGACAGAGACTGGAATCAATAGCTCTGAAGCAAATAATAATAGGTCCTTGCTACAGAAGTGGCTCATTTTCCCAGTTCTCAGAGATGACTGCACGATGTTGCATATTTCAAAAAGCAAAACAGGAAAACCCCACTTCATCACCATTGTAAAGATCAAAGAATGACGCAGTATATAAAGTAGACCTAGTTACTGAAACAACAGCATGAAATTCTCTGTATCTTAATCATACTGCACATCCTCACAACTTGCATATCTACTTTGTTGTGGTTTTTTTTTTGTTTTTTTTTTTTTTCCTTAGGCATCTTGGATTTGGTAAACTGCAGATCCTGGCTGTGCAGAAATCAGGGCAGCACCTAAGAGGCAGTGTGTGTATGTCAGTTACAGCATCTTTTTAAAAATAACAATGAACTTTAATGTGTACTTGTCTCGGTTACCAGCAGGTGGATGCTGCCAGCACACAACACCCGGAACAAACAGTCTGGATTTATCTTTCTCTATTGACAGCATTACAAGAGGTGATACTTTTTATTATGCTGCATCAGAGAACACAACAAAATAACCTCAAATGTCCATAAATCAACATGGAAAATAATACACAGAAGAGAAGGAGTGTAGTTAGAATGATTAAGGACATCTGGCATCACCTGGTTAAAACCACCTACACTGTCAAAACTCAAGACCTGTGGTGAGGAAACACCTATCGTACTGCTAAACAGCACACAGTGAAGCAAAACATGATTCTACAGTTGGGTCCCCTTAATATATATCTTTCATATTGCTTCAAAGGATTATTCTTTAAGGATTTTTCTCCTACTTATTTTAAGATAAATAGGATTCAATTATCTCCACCTAAAGGCAACAGAACAGCAGAACCCCAAGTCCACTTGCTCAGACACCACTGAAGCTCCACAAATAAACAGCATTCCTTGGTCTCTAGCCTCCTTTTTCTTTCAACTGCTCAGGCAGGGACTGTAATCCCAGAGTGTACTTTTCATTCTCCCAACAACCATCTGCACTGGGAAACCATATGCACACAGACAAGGATATTCTTGCCAGAAGTTGTCCTGATTGTGTGTGTGTTTGCAGGGGGGTCCCTGGCCCATCCCAGCACCTGGACATGGAGGGAGCACTTGCTGCTGTAAAACACCAAGGAGTGGTTAATGCAACATGCTTTGGCACAATAAACCAAACAAACTCAAAAAAGGTCAGTCCTTTCTAGGGTATTCTTTGAAACTATGGCTTCAACATTCATGTTAAAAAAAAGCATTATGGTATTACTGGCCCAGGTACTTTGATAATATGATTATAGATTGTTAATTCATGGTATTTAGCATGAACACAGGCATTTCTACGTACTATAAAGTTCTAAACCTCAATGTTCATTTACAGTAATGATTGTATCTCACAGATGTTATATACAGTGTGACTTTCAAAAGATCATAATTTCACGTTGTATCACAGAAGTATGTTGAAAAAAAAATCAAACTTTTTCTTCCTTATCAACTTAATGCAAATATTTAGGATATTGTCCATCTAGAATAGATCTTTTCTTCATATTATATTTACTTTTTGTTTGGCACAATGTTGTCTTTCAATATGTTTTAATGGCATTTTAAAAATGAGAAATCCTTATTCATTGCAATTATTCCCACAGGTATGAAAGGATTTAGGAATAATCTTGATAATCAGATGGCTTACAGTGATGAAGTGCTGTTCCAGTTGTTTCTGTGAAGAATCAGACCCATCATCACACTTTATGGCTACTGTCTACCTTTATAATAAATCCTAAATGTTTCTTCTGGCTTATTAACAAAGGTTTGATTCAAAAATAATAAGATTTGCTATACTAAAGCCTAATGACTACAGCAATATTCATCAAAATTCGCTTTGCCGGAAAAGGTAACTGAACATTCTGAGAGCAAGAAAACGTATCAGCAAAATTGGTCTTTTTTCCTATCATTAAAATAGCAAACCCTTTCTTACTGAGTGCATGAAATAGAGCAACAACCTTGCAGTCTATGTCTTAGAACAGTCAAAGCCTTTAGGCTGGAATAACTCTTTCTAAGCTGTCACCACTTAGTCACTTTGTGGCAAACTGCTAGAATGTGTTGTACAGTGCTAGGCGTTTAACTGTGCTTGGGGATTACGCACTGTTTGTTGAAATACACCTTGTATACAAACAAAGATATTTTCTCCTACAATAAAATCCAAACATTTAAACGTGAATCATTGTTCTTAATGGGGCAAAGTGTTTATATTTTAAAATTCCCTATCATCATGCCTTCCACCTCTAGTTCATTTCTCCAGTAGACACATAAGAACCTATAACTTTTATACTACTGTTTGTGTTGCTGCAGTATAAATTATAAACATACAACAGGGTATCACAGATGTAAACTGCACCTCTAAAGAAATTTGTTTTATAGGTGAGAAAGAATATAAAGAAAAACCCTTCATTTATTTTCAGAATTCTTACAGAAAGTTCCTTTTAATACCATATTAAGCCTCTGCTGGGCTGCCAGAAATAAAACACAGTATGTGTTCAGGTTCTATGTTTGGGTTTATTCTTAGAGGTGAATGGATTCAATATACTTTCCACCTAACCCCACATTTTAAACTGTTGCCAGTTTGTAGCTGTCTACAGATCTCCCAAATTCACAAAAGCAAGTCTAGAGCTCAACCTCATCTGCTGCTGCATGCATGAAAGTGATAACACAGAAATGATCTTTCCTGTAGAGCGTGAGAATGGAAAATAAAGTGAAAAAAAAAAAAAAGTCAAACCATGATCTATGATCCCAAGCCTCCTGTAATACAATTACCAAATAATAATTAAGAACATCACAAAATAATTGGATTCCATGCTTTTCACAGTTATATAGACTTCAAAAAACATACATTCCATACAATTTTTCTTCTCTTCCACATTCCGCCTGGTGTCCTCAGTAGGAAATCCAGACCAAATCCTAGCCATCAAAGCAATAGCAAGCAAAGATCTTGCCAGAGAAACTAGGATTCTGAAAAGACAACTACTGTCAAAAAAACTAATGCCTATGTCAACCTTTTGTTCATTTCCTTTTGATGCAGCCACATATTACAGTTCAGGCCAAACATAGAGATGAACTATCTCATCAACCTCACTATTAATTATCTCCACCTGCACTGCCACACTGTGCTCCGAAGAATGAAGGCTTTGATATCTGCACTCCTCATGTCTCAGAATAGGCCCAAGCCTATTAATTAAAGTGTGTGCTAATAAAAAAGAGAATCCTACTGGGTTCAGATTGTATTGACTACAACTACCAAAAAATTGATTTGGCTCCTTGACCTCCAAGACCACAAACTTTTGCCAGTGTTTTCTCTCCCATCTCAAATAGGAGTAATGGCCTCTGCTAATAGGAGACAATAAATGGTCAGCATCTGTTTGGCAAAGAAGATTTCAAATACAGTCTATTTTGGTACTTGAAAGAAAGAGAGGACAAGCAGAATTGGGGAGGGGGTGGAGGGAGGATAGTAGGACAGCCTGGCAGTAATGCACATATCTGTGAAATAGTGAAGCAATCAGGCGTTGTATTTTTAGATACTTTCTTTTTCAAGTGCCAAAGATTCCGAATAAATCACAATGGCAAACTGAGAGGCTGAGATGGGATAGATTACAGCTGAATGCTGCACGGATCAAATATTCAGCTCCAACCCAAAGCAGAAGTCCTAAGTGCTTATCTGATACACTGTAAAAGCTTTCCATGACACACACTAGCTACTTTGATGACTACACTAACTGCTAGATACCATATCTGCCTCTATATATTTTATAATGTCTAAAAACACCTGGAAAGCATCATTTCTCTAAGATAAATATACCTGAAACTTGTCCAGATGTTCAGTTATTTATATATCAACTCTGATTATGGATAGTAACCCTGAAACACAGAATAATGAATAAGAAAGCTCTGTTTTGTGAAAATTCATATTTACATGATATAAAATTGATTTTGATGGAAAGCCAAGGTATTTTCAGCATTTACGTCAAATATGGCTCTCTATACTAGAATTTTGCACTTCTTTACACGCTCACTGAATAGAAGAATCAGAAATGGAGGCAGAATCCAAACTTTATGCATAGGCTTTTGCCTCAGACAGTTCTCCCACCCTGCAGAAGAAGGATGTATATTTTCCACTTAAAATATTTGCATCTATTTGCAAGTACATGATATATATACCTCCTTTCTTAGATCACGAGTCCATTTAATTTATTCCTTCCCTTGTGTATTTGCAGATTTCACACAAAAAACGTAGCATTTGGAAACAGCATTTCTAGCACAGAAATGCTGGTCTAGACAAGATGGTCCAGCACCCTGTCCACATGAATCTTAAAAGTGTCCGATGATGAAGAGTGTTTAGAGAAAACAGATCATTAGTAAAAAAAGTGACACTGACTTTTGACTGACAGCATGTTCTTCGGATGGAGTTCCTAGACTTTGACGCTTCCTGTCTTTCCTGACAGCTTTCACACTGATATGAGTGTTGATGAAAATCACTTGGATAGTCACTGCCTGTTTTTTCAGTATGTTAGATGAATCCCAACTGGGATATAAAGAAATCAGTCCAACACATACCAGCAATACATAATCAATTTTGTGTCTCAAGGTGTGAGATATAAAAGCTGTTTCCTCCTTTTCTTCCTCTCACTTTTTCTTTTTTCCTGTAGTTGTTTTCCATGATATTTTTTAATCACTTTCATGATTTTTCTTAGAAACTCCTTTTCTAAATTTCTATTTTCAGCTTTTCCAATATGAATTTTTTTTTCCTTTTAGCACTGCTTCCTTTGTCCGCTAAGAATGCCTCAAACAACAAGAGTAAGTCATTCATTAAAAGCAAAAGTGAGCACTATTGCACAAGGATCTCTCAGAGGTCTGGCAGAGATTACTTCACTCTAAGTAAACTTAAAGTTGGATAAACACTTCATAATAATACTATTTGGTCCATCTTCTGTCCACAAGGTATAGATTACAGCCTCTTTCCTGACAGGAAAAATTTGTGACTGCCCTGTCTAATTACAGAAAATCTTCAAAACTCATAATAAACAGCACTATGGCTTTTGTAAACATTTTTATTGTTTGAATAAGGATGGGTGTATTGGTCAGCACAATCCTCATTCTGAATTCCTCACACTCTAAAGCAAAGCAACCAGTTGCTGTGATAATGTCTTATTCATATTTGTATTCCCAACAGCTTAAGTTTGTCCTAGATATTGAACCCATGGGACATTTTGTGATTAAACTTGTTCTTACCCACACAAACTTTTACTGATAATCTCCCTCTGCTCTTCACATTTTGCCAAGACACTGCATGCCTTTACCCTGCAGCAGATGAGTTTTGGCTATCACTAGCAAAATGTAGCTATATCTCATTGATAGAGACTGTTTCATGGGACAGGTGGGATGAAAGAGTTCATCCTTAGTATTTAAGAGCAGACACATTCTGTTACTTCAACAGCTCTCAGTGGTGATCCAATTGCCGTTAACTTCAATGCCCTTGAATTAAAAGGTGCTCTGCAACTCGCAAGAGTAAATTTAAGGGGAAGAGCAGCTGAAGGGAGGTGAAGTGAGCTATTACCTGTTAAAAGATACAAAATGTTGTCTTTGTCATTAGTAATTTTCAAAATTTAAGCCACTTGTGTGTTATTTGGGCTTCATTTCATTTGGAAAAAATGAAAATGAGGAACAGTCACACTTTCTTTGGTTTAATTTTCTGATTCTTGTACACTAGCATCCAATCCCTATAACAACTCTACTGCAGGCATTACTATTTAAAAACAACTAACATTATAAACATTGATTCTATTTGAGAAAAAAATCCACCAAATGCTTCCTTATTAAAAATCCAACAGACAGGTGCTCTCAGAAATGCTGGTGGCACTGAAAATTATTTGAAAGTTTAGGAGCCTGGAGGAAGACAGGGAGAGAGGAGAGAGAGGAGAGAGAAGTTTAAATGAAAAAGGGCCAACTGTGGGATGATGAACATAAATGAGTTCTCTTACATAAGGAGGAAGCCCAGAGGAGTGAAGATAGACACTTGTTAGCTTCACATCACATCAAGCCAGTGATGGTTGAGTGGTGATCTAACATGTGTCATTTTCCAAAAGAAAGGAGGTATTTCCTTTCAGCTCTGTCATTTTTATCTTTCCATGTTATTTTTCTGTCATAAGAACCTATTTTTAAGAAATGTTTTTCCTACAGTTTTTCCTACAGTAACTCATGTTTCAGTCAGATTTTGGGTTTTATTCTAAAACAGTGCAAAAGTGTATCTTAACGCCTCTCAACTTTACAGGGTTAAAGCAAATTAAAGCTGTCATTAATTTCTAACAGTTACTAGGCTTGTATATTAAGAGAACTAAAATGGAAAACACGTATAATGTAAAGCTCAGCTGAGACCATTTCTGTAAAAATACCATACATCTATTTTATATTATTTGCATGACATGGATTCAGATCATTTTTCTGAAGTTTCTGTATAGATGCTTTCCTGTTACTGCTAACTATACCTATTAAAAAAAAACCAATAAGCTCTAAACTCTCTTTATGCTTCAACACCTATAATAATGATCCATAAACCAAATAATTCCTCAACAACAGCTGCGCAAATCCATTGTGTCTAAATTATGACTTCAGTTTTGTATAGCCTGAACAGTCCTGCATGGTGATTGCACAGGTACCTAAGAGCCTGCCCGGTGTTTGTCTCTGATGATGTATGTGTTACAGAAAAACAGTTTGACTTTCAGACCTCTAACAGATTAGAGCTGTAAGGCTGACAGTGGTATGTGGAGGGAAGAGCCTTAATTGCAGGGGGCTAATTGGGGGGGGGTTGGATCTGAAAAGCAGTGAGAAGTATCACAACAGTTTAATGGCTATGCCTCTTGTTGGATACCCATAACAACTAAGTAAACAATTGAGCTGATAGCACAGTCAGTTACAAAAGTTCCGTATCCCCATAGCAAATGTTCTAGTATCCTATCTGAAGGGCTACACACCCTAACACACCAAAAAAGCTGGGACATTGAGGAAAGAGAAAAAACAAGTACAATCCAACAGAGAACACGTGTCTCTGAACACCTTTTAGCAAACAAATGACTATTCTGAAGCACCAGAAATAAAGCGAAGGGTGGGATTACACTGTGTTTCAATCAACTTGTTGGTAAGGCTGCTCTTCTACACTGTCATCACAGTTTTTGAGAAATCTAGCTACACAGCAAGAAACATGAAATAGTTTTCCACCTTTTATAAAAAAACAAGTTTTTCCTAGTTTTGATTGCCTGTTTTGCAAAGTTTTTCATTAACTGTCCAACCATCTTCTGCTTAACCAGATGCCTTGAAACGAACACCTTCCTCCACAACATCCTCTTACACACATTGCACCCAGGCAGATTAATCTCTAAATAACTAGGAAAACCTCTTAACGTTCCAAGAATCACAATCACCGTGGAGGACAGCAAAGCACGCTTTCTCTCCTTCCCTAAAATTCAAGTTTTCCTCTAGCCTTTCTCAGGTAAATATGTAACTGATTTTTGTGATACAGGTAAGAGAAAGGCACAACATAGCCTTTGGCTTACCAGAAGAAGCTGGTCTCCATCAAATAGTTGTCACTTAAGCATTAGAAAGGTACAATGGAGACTAAAGCAGGGAGGTGTAAGTGGGACTGACCAAAATTACCTCCTGGGAGTGGGAACTGTGCATGGTTTGCCCAGGAGGTTCATACCTAGCCCTAAGTCATTTCAGCAAAGGCAAAAGTACCAGCTAGGTCAGAGCAGGCATCTTTGGGCGGGATTCGCAAAGCCCTGAGAGCTTCTTAGCTCGAGATCCCAGGTATTAAGCGTTTAGTTACTGTTCCCATAAGCACACGCACGCATTTGCCCTGATTGCACAGGTGCGTTTACCCCAGGCAGGCAGGCAGGGAGTTCCCCCCTCCCCGCCCCGCGACAAGTTGCCAGACTTGCTGCTCGAAGGTGCGGGGCGAGACCCCCAAATAACTCCGAGGAGCAGCCTCGCCCTCTCGCGCTGCCCGCGTCCTACCGCCTGTGGAGCTGGCCTCCTCCAGCTGCGCCGAGATGCTCTCCACTCTCCTCACGTCCATGCTTGGAGGCGGGAGGCGCCGGGAGCCGCGGCGGGAAAGCGCGGCAGCACCGCCGCGCTGGGAGCCGGAGCGTGGCCGCGGCGGAGCGGAGCGGCAGAGGAGCGGGAGCGGGGCCGGGCGCGGCGGAGCGGAGCGGGAGAGAGCGGGAGCGGAGCGGGAGCGCGGCCCCGCCTCGGCGGCGGCGCCTCCCCCGCCACCCGCGCGGCGCGGGGCGGGCTCGGCGCGGGGCTCCGGCTGTCGCCGCCTCGACCCCTTCCTTCCTTCCTCCCCCCGCGGCCGTGGCAAGGCTCCGTCTCGACCCCCTGCCCCTCTGGGAACCCCCCCGGGCTCCTCCTGCCGCAGCGGGGCTGAGCCGGCACCTGCGCCCCTGGCCGGCTCGGGGGAGGGGGCGGCCGCGGGGAAAGCCCGAGCGAGGGTCCGGCAGGGCTGGGTCCCCCCCACCCTGCGCTGCTGTGCGGGTGCACACAGGTGGTTCCCCCATCATCTGTAAGCCGCAGGCTGTCCGGGACACTGACTGTCACCGAGCCACGGCACAGGGGAGCTCCCATCGTAGCTGCGCTCCGCGAACACCTTGTCAGGTTTGCCCAGGCTGAGGGCGCTCCCTGAGCCCGAGGGTACCTTTTGGAAGACTTGGAAAGGGCATTTTATGGCACCTTCGTAACATCTTTATTTTGTTAGTGAATTTGAGGAATAATCCCCTTGATGATGAATGTTAATATTAATATCTCTAATTTATGAAAGCCTACTGTGACATACCATTAGAAAATGCTTCCATAATGATAGTTCTCCTTGATCAGTATTAGACAATTTTTCAGTAGTCTTTATCATTTCCTTTATGAATAATGACTTGTTTCAGAAGTCCCAGTTCTTCTCATTGTGTTCATTACAGTAATATTTTTCAAGGCATATAAGGGTTATAGGCTTACCTATCTATACCATGCATACTATTTTTGATATCTTATTTCATGTTATTATCTTGAATTTTTTATTATTAAAATTTGTATAAGCTGAAATATGAAAAAGTAATTCATATACCACATTGCCAAGTGATGCTTTGGGAAAGTACTTTCATCTTCTTCTGTTCCATGGGACAAACTCACGTCTATTTCGACTCCAAAATGGTGGGATGATTGAAGTCTTGAATGGATAGTGTTACCACAGTTTAGTCTAACACTGGCCAAGAACAACACAGTAGAGTAGCTTCTGCCAAGTGTTCTTTTTTGATTAAAAAACGTTCACTGATGGAGGTTTCAAGGATTCAGAGTACTGTATTTGCCATATGTTCTCAAAATATTTCCCTTCTGTAAGTTGAATCCTCTAGTAGCCAGGATATGGCTCTTCTCATCAAATTCAAAATAGGAAGAAGAGAGATCTTGATTTTATTCCATTATCAGGATTTGAGCTTACAGTTTTCTATAAGGTTAGTTTCAAAGTAATTTATCACAATTTTGCATGAGTCCTTGTCATCACATATTTACATTTTTGGAGTGAGACAATTCAGATTTACAACTGACAATTCCCTTTGCTCTACACTAACACTGTATCAGGACTCTAGGAGTTATGAAAACACTCTAAATATGCTTGAGCAGCTGGTCATGACAAAGTGAACTGAGGCAGGAATGGTAGTAATACATCAAGAATACCTTCGCAGTTGCCACTTAAGCTATACATTCATCTTGTGTCTTAGAAAGAATTGCAGTGCAACACAGAACATAAGTG
Organism: Empidonax traillii; assembly: GCF_003031625.1. Classification (NCBI taxonomy): domain Eukaryota; kingdom Metazoa; phylum Chordata; class Aves; order Passeriformes; family Tyrannidae; genus Empidonax; species Empidonax traillii. Next base: position 78,978 of record NW_020955318.1, read on the forward strand.
CCAGAAGTGCCTACCAGGTTTGTACAGATAAGGTAGCATGTGTCAATTCTACGATCAGTTGTGTCTGAGGCAAAGAATAAAGTGACCCACATAAACTGAACTGTCTTCATAAATCTGCATATTTCTCTCAATCTGTTTTATTTTTCTGCTCGCTCTCCTTGTTTCCGTCCAATTTCTCCTGTTCTTTTTGAAGGGCCTTGCTTGAAGTAATTCCCTCTGCATACTCTTTCCTTTTTGTCCTCTTGAGATTTAAATACTTGTTTTAGAAAAACTTCTTTCTCTAACTTCCTTTTAAATGTTTTCATTTCTTGGTTGTTCAGACCTATTTGTTTTCTCTTACCTTGTAGATACCGCTTTTCCTTTTTACCATCACTGCCACTGAGATTTAAATATTAGCATATTATTTATCATTTACTTACAAATTAGGGTTGCAATACATAAAATGAAAGCCTATTTAAAAAAACCCTGGAAAAATCCTCAGTTTATAAAGATGTACAAAATTTTCTGAGGTCATAAGAATCATAGTAATTATAGAACTGTGCAGATTTTCAGCATCTGATTTAATTTTATGTAACTCCGTATTATGACAATTATTGGCACTAATTGACAGACATAAAGATTAAATACGTGTTATTCTGATATTCTTTGTCAAACAAAATGTACGTCAGAATGTGGGGTTTTTCCAAACTTGCTTTAAAGGGCAAATTCTTTATTGTTTACCAAACCTGATTAAGTTTCCTCCAATTAGCATGTCAAGCCCATGTATCTGCTCTATATAACATTCAGTAAAAATTGACATCAACTGTGATTTCATCCCTTCTATATAATTACATTTCAACATATAATTGTATTTCTATGAGTATAAAGTTTCATTCTAGTTTCTACTTTTCAAAATATGTAACTCCTTCCTTTCTTACTCATTTATTTCAAATATTTATTTTGGAGCTAAAGGTTGATAATACCTTAATCATGTATTTAATATGTCCATGTACAGATGAAGATTTCTTCCAGTCCCTTATGATAAAATTTTAGTTTCTTCTTCTTGAAACTGTTAATGTAGTTTCTATCTAATTTCTTTAATTAGAATCTGAATCAGCATATTTCTGTTTGCCTCAAATATAAACTAATTGGAAAGACTTAACATAATTATGATTCAGTGTGCCCAAATCAAGTTCAGGTTTCCACATCTGTTTAAAATACGTAGTATGTAAAATTAAGCGTTAAATCACAAAGCTAGAATAATGAGACATTTTCTTCCAAAAGAGAAAAACAAATCATCTTTGGTGACTAAAAAACACTCATCATAATTTCTAGTGGTAGCACTTTCCTATTAGGGAGGACCTGTTTTTTTCCTACCTATTTGTGTGGATGAGAAAAGGCTCAGACCCAGTAAATTTATTGCAACACCCAAAGATCCAGTTCTTTCAGCCTGTTCTACTTCCTCACCTGATGTCCTGGGACATCAGCAGTGGGTTAACACAGTAGTTCAGCTACCCAAATTGTATTTGCAGTAAGGAACTGAATAATTTATAATTAAGAAGTTGAATAGAACAAATATAAGCCAAAAGGATTCAACATGTCCATGTTACTTTCTAGGCCTCCAGAGAAACCTTTTGTTTTTGCAGTGCTTCCTCTGCTGGAGAATGGCCCTCCAGGTGGAAGCTTTCTTGATTCCCAGAAGAATTCATCATTAGGTTATACTTTGTGACTGCATGTCACTTACAATGTTTTTCACAAGGAAAAACACCCAACAGCTAAATCAGTCTGTCACTTACTTCTAGGACAAATATTGTTCCTCCTCCAAAAAGTAATAAAATTTCATTTTGCTATTTTTTATTCAGGCATGAGCAGGAAAGTGTTCTTTATGCTACAGTACATTTTAGGAGTATTTTTGTTCTCAGAAATGTATTTTATTTATTTTTAAGTCATTCAGTGCGACAATGTATCCTAAAAAAAAAACTTTATGTGTATTCTGTATCACAAAACATTAAAAGTAATTTGGCCACACTCAAATATTTAGTGTCTGTGAAAAAGTACTTGATAAAAATGAGAAGTCTCTGACACCTTTGGTAGTCCTCTGGCTGCCTGTTATGGGCTTGTTGGGGAGGGCTGCTGAGTAGCGTCTGTGATGAGAGGCTGGAGTTGCCCTATGCCACACAGCTGGTTCTGGACAACTCTCCAACAGATCCACTGCATGGCACAGCTGAGCCCATCAGCCAACTTGGCACCTCAGAGAAAATGTATGTAAGGAGGGCCACAGAGTTCTGAGGAGAGGGGAATGAGAGGGGCAGTGCCAAGGTTGGAGGGGAAGGGAGGGGAAGGGAGGGGAGGTTTTCCATTGTGGAGCCCTTCCAAAGGGACTGAAGGCCCTTGGAAGACCCACGCTGGAGGGCGTATGCCATGAAAGGACTATCACCCATGGATAAACTCACGACAAAATAGAACAAGCAAATACGATTAAAGGAGCAGCTCTTGCAAATGAAGTGTTCACAACCTGCAGCGTGAATAAAGAAGGGAAAGAAATGACTGGAGTGAATTTGAGCCTGAGAAAGGGGAGAAAATGTGCTTTCCTTAATTTTTTAGATGTTTTTCTTCTTAACTTCCCAATACTCCACTAAGTAGTTAAAGTTGCCAATAAATTTAGCTAAACTTTCCAAGTCTGTTTGGGCCATGACAGTAACTGCTGAGTTTTATCTCTTTCTTTTGACCTGCAGGTTTTCACTCTCTTGTTCTTTCGATTTTCTCTCCTGTCCCACCAGGTGTAAGGGTACGCAAGCAGGTGTGCAGGTGCTTGGCTGCCAGCTGGGGCTGACCCACCACAGGGTAGATGTGGGAGAATTCAAAATACAAAATGTGACGGTAGGTGTAGGAAAGGTGTCACAGAGTACTAACAAACTATATGTCCCTGAAACAGTGGAGCTTCAATACTTAAGATTTCCTACTAACACACTCTAGAATTAGAGAGTGTGCTTTCAGAAAGAGTAATTTTGAATATTCTCATTTTTGTGCCTATTAAACCTTAACAAGACACTTCTTCAAAGGAACATTATGCATAGTGTATTCCTATCCTTGCACAGAAATAAATACCAAGAAACAAGGAATGTCAACCCTTGAACTTGGCAAAAAAAGGCTTTTAGTAGTACCAGATTTTATTAATAAAAAAAGTGAAAAGAAAGGGTAAGAGCCTCCTTTCCTTGAGGAAAACACGCAATTTGTTTTTCTTTAAATAACATTTTGTAATAAATTCTGTAGCGACTGGACGCAATTTGACTTACCATAAATGAGTAAAACATCAGAATTTAGGTGTGGCAACAAAAGATAGAAGATAAAAAAATTATTTAACAACCTTTCAATTTAAATATTGCCTTCATATGTACAACAGTCAAGATATGGGTTGACTTCTTTGCTGTGGCTTTTAAAACAAAACTCAGGGAAGTAGGGTCTCACCATTCACTCGATGTCAGTGGAAAATAAGTACATTATTTCTGTTCCTTCGGACCTAAAATCCAGATTTTATTTTTTTTCTTTTCTCTTTTGTTCTGCTGTTGTATCTTTGTTTGCTGGCTTTACTTCATAGTGCTGCAGGTGACAGGAGGGGCTTTATTGTTAAATGTCAGTATTTAGACATTTAAGGTTTGATTTGTGAGAGTCTTGTGGTTTTACGTCTTGTTCCAACTGTGATTCATGGTTTATAATAGCCATGCTGCAGATATTTTTAAAGAAAGTCATTACAAACTAAGACAAGGTTATATTTAAAAAAACCCACATGTAATATTCAACACAACTTTGATGTGCTGCTTGAAGACTTCCTTGGCATAATCTGTATCACTTAATCTAAATTGTTGTCAAATTGTTTGTTGTCATTATTGACTGTCACTGACATTATTTCATTAGTAAACCTGAGTCAATGTATAGTTCCATATTTACATAAATTTCATATAAAAAAATAGCACTCTGCTTTTTGAGCACCTCATTCTTAACCTGACAACCACAGAAGACTTTAAAAATAAAACAATACCGCAAATTCACCTGCTGCTGAAATGAAGCCAACTGCAGAGGACACAGAGCTGAAAAACAGTCCATTAGACAGGTGCAGGCTGAGGAAAAAATTGGGTACTTCTACAATATCTAATATATGTTCTTAGGGGGAAAATCTATAGTTTTTTTATATAAAGTTGATCATAGACCTTATGATCTCATGTGAAATACCACCTTAGTGATCTGCCCTGTGCTCAGAAGAGACAGAAAAAAGAAAAACCTAAACAAAAAACAGCAACAAAACCCCCTGAGCTGTCTCTGGTGTAGGAGACTGCCCAGACTGAGCCAGTTTATGGCAGAACGATTTTCAACACTATTTCTGGCAGTTTTACATCTAGCTGTATGTTGGCTTCCCATTGCTTTTCATCCTTCATTCTCATCAGGTAATTCTGCACTCTGCTCCAGTAAAACCTTCTCCCACTTCGCTTTTCTGTCTCCCCTTCATTTCCTTTTCCCTTTCCTATTTACCTCACACATCATTTCTCATGAAAAACTGAATAACAGCAGAAAGGATAATGGCTTTTATGTTCGGCTAGTGAGATCAGAGAGCAGCAGTGCTCTGTACAGCCGACGACAGGATGTAACTGAATGCAGTGCTTCATATTTTCCATTTTTAAATCTGCATCCACAGAGTTTCCAGATGATAGGGCTTTAAGAAAAAAGTCTAGGGAGTCCTAGCTAACTCAAAAGCCAGTTCATAGAATATCAAAGAATAATTATTAATGCAAAGTTAAAAAATTTCAGTTCATTTTGTTCCTACAATCTTTCCTCTAGATTCATGGCACTAATGATTCATTTATGGAAATATGGAAAGACAGTAATCTCATCTTTTGTTAGTGCATCTAAATACTGAGACATAAGGCCAAATTCTCTTTTCAGTGCGACAATACTCTTTTCTGAATCTATATGGGGAGACTAAAAGAGCTCGTTCATCCTCATATAAAAAAGAAGAAGAGGGGATATGGTTGCTATATAAATACATCAGACAGGTAAAAAGAGAGTAAAAGAATAAAAAAGCTATTTCAGTTAAATGTCAATGCTGGCTGCAGAAAAAAATGATATAATCTATAATCTATAAATTTAGGTTCTACATTAAACAAAAGTTGCTAAGCATTAAAGAATTCAAGTACTGGAATGCCCTTCCAAAAGGAATGGAGGGAAAGGCAAAATAAATGTTCTAAGGCAGAACTTGATAACTCTGATGGGAGGCCTATGATAACAGAGAGCTCTATGAATATAAATCATATATATGATTTCTTTCCATTAACAAGTAAAGCTCTTGAATAGAAGACCAGATTGGTAATACAGCATGAGTCATAGGAAAAGGGCGAACATACTTATGCAGAGATTATATAACATGGTATATTTAATAAAAGGAGCCTCTACAATAAACATTTATTTCTGTATATAATATTATGAAAACTTGCAGGACAAGATAAAAGTCCTTCACATTTAAATGGTTGCTTCAAGGAAGACAGTAATTGATTGATTGTTCTCCATGGCCAATGGCAGTGCTACAGGAGTAAGGTACTTAGGCTGCTAGGGTAAACTTTCCAACTTCTAAGGCAGGCAAATATTAGAAGAGTTTTATGACGAGGTCAGTGGAATATTCATCATTAAAATATTTGTTTTAGCTGCTGTATAGATGACTGCTGAAGATAGTCTAGAGCTTTTGATCCTGTCACAGCACAGCACTACCATAAACCTTGAGGTATGTTCTCTCCGTACACATCCTTAAATCGGTATTATTAAATAGTACTGATTTAAGTGAGAAGGGAGTTTGACCAGCAATGGTCCTACTTTCTCAGCTCCCCATTCACATTTCTCCTACAGAACCAGTGCTCCTAAACTGTACAGGTTTTATTCTATGAAGCAGAGGTGTATTTCCTGATTATTTTCTAAGATGCTTTGTTTCTTAATTTGCATACATAAGTATTCTGTTGTCATGGAAATCTCTTCTCTGAAGCCCTTGAAGACCAGCTCTCTTGCTTCAATTCTGTTTCAGATTTTCTGCATCAACTAATTTTAATTCTTACTCCAAGTTTTTCATACATGCTTTTGCCACATCTAAATGACACAGTCTTACAATTTCTTGGGACAAAATCTTACGCTGTCCACCTGTAAGAATACAAGCTTCACTTCAATCAAGTGTACTAAATCTAGTACAATGACATTTGCTGACTAAAATGAAACCAGATTTTTAAATCTTTCACTGAAGGAGTATCCATGTTGATAGATGTTTAGTAGCTCAACAAACAAGCAAGAAATTATAGAGAAAGGATACAACTATAATGAAATTCAAATAGACTTGTTCGAATAATCACAGTATATGTCTTGTCTATGCCTGTCGTTTTACACTGGTGGGGGGAATTTCACATTCTGTCCTGAAAGCTGGAATACTTGATTAAGGACAAAAATTAATCACTTCAGCTTTCCTTCCATGTAAAAACCAACCTACCCGTCTCTTGCTTCTCATCAGCTGCAGCCAAAGTGTGTTCAAGGTTCTTCAGTGATCACAGATAGAAATATTGAAGAGATTTGTCAAGGTCAGGTTATGACCTTCATGATTAGTAAGCACGTTATTCCACTGAATATTACTGAAAGCTTGGGAATAGTGTCTTTCACAGACAAAACATATGCTTTATATGCCTACCGGAGAGACTACTTTATGAAGAAACAGGCCACCAAGCTAACAAGTTTTAGTTTCTGGAAGAATTTTAGAAATTGATTCACACCAAGTTCAGCATATAGTCAGTGGAAGTTCTGCATCAAAAACAAATAATCTTTCTCTCTAAGCACCAGAGAAAAGGCATCCCTGCAGTATAAATGTTCAAGAAGCTGCTACAGTCAACCTTACAGGCAATGACCTAAGTCAGCTAAGAGCAAATATATGTCCTGGATGAAAGATGCAGAAATATACCTACCTTAATGTCCAGTTGTTTCAGCAGTTAACTCACAAAATGTCATCTTGATTTTCAAACAAATTGCGTTTATTTGTGTCACAACTCCTGCAGAAAGAGAACAATGTAATCTTCTTTCATCAGGATTTGGAAATGCAGATAAAACTGTGTATTATCTGCATGCTGAAGCAAGACCCGCTTTCTTTTTTTTTTCAATAGCCTCCCATATGTGCATACTACTTGATTCATTAATGGCCAAAGTATAGTATTAGGTAATTTCACTCACCATAGGGTTTTTTTATTATAAAATCTATAAGGCAGGCTTTGGTCTCTTAACTGCTGTCATAGCTTTCCCATCCACCTGATCTGATCCACTAGATTAGGCTAAAAGCCAGAATTCTCTCTCTTAATTACTTTGTTCCTTTACTGTAGAATTCTAACTGCTGCAGATAAGTCAGTGCAATGGTAGTAGATACTTAATTTTGTTTCCATAATTAAAAAAAAATCACAGTGTTCTAAAATTGAAGTTATTATCATAACAGAACACTAGCAAATCATTCTAAATTATTATATTTATGAAGTTGTGCTTAGTTTTCCGGTTTTAAACACTTTACTTCTCCATTACATGTATTTTACAGGCTACCATCAATATGCTTATGCTATTGCATCAAACTCTTCTTATATTACCTTTTCTGTCTTCCAATGATTATATATGCATTTTATTTTTACTTCTTTTGGAAGAGTATTAGGATCTTAAGAATAAAAAGATAAATTCTCAAATATGCCATTCCTGCCCTAATATGTCCATTTATAATTAAATCTGAATGTCAAATAACTAATACTACATATTAAGAACTTAGTCCTAAATATTGCCATTCTGACTATCCAAAACCACGAGGTTATTTCCTCCTTTCCTCTGTCAATGCATGGAATTGTCTGAAATACTGTTGTATTTTTGTTCCCACTTGAACATCCTTATTGCATGAAGAAATCATGTTTTCATACTTCTATGTTCTTCTCAACAATTATAACAGATAGAACCTTCATTTTCAATAAGTTAAAGACAAAATTGATCTGAGTATAAAGACGCTACTGGAAGAAGAAAGAGTATCATGACTTGTATGATACAGTTTATGGGAAAATGAAATGCACTTTCTGCTTTTGAGATTTGAGAGATGTAGTTTGTTAGCTACCTGTGAATGTTTATATTTCCAAAAGATATGGGAAAGAGAAGCAATTGCCCAGCCACAGGCTATGTTATCATGCATGGAAATCCTAGTTATTCTTCACACAAAGTTGAGGTCATTGAATTGCATGTGCAAGGTACAGTTAGAGGTGTTGCTGAAGAAAATCAGTTTATTGCCAAGAGTTATCTTGAGAGATCCAATAAAGGTAGATATCCCTCACTGTTTCTTGTTTGGGGGGGTCACTAAAAAGAATCTTCGTAGGCATCATTCTCCATGAGTTACATGATTTAGATCAGCTCTGCCAACTCCAGATTCACATCTCTTTTCATGTAAGTATCAAACTTGATCCTAAATTGCCAGTTTGAACTCTTAGACTTCCTTTGCTCTTGGAAATACCAGGTTTTGATTATCTCAGATTCACACCACTTCATATGAGGCGTGTGTTTATAGTAGTCACACAGAATAATTCCATCTGCATCTTCCTGCATGAGAATGTTGGGGTTGAGGGACCAGATTATACCGCAATGGGTTTGCTTTTCTTCAACCCAATTCCTATTTAATTATTATAGAGGAAAATTTGTACAGTAAATCATTCATTGTGCCAATTGAGTGACCAAGTACTATCAACTTAGATTAGTTCTAGCAAAATAAGGGCATATATAAACTCAAAAACTGCATAGGATCCATGACAATCATTTCCAGACGTGACACTGACCCTGGTAGGAGCAAGGATCAGGAAGCCAGGAAACCAAAGGAAAACTTAGGAAACCAGAGCTAGGAAAGGACTACAGCAGTTTTCCAATTCCTGAAATCATGTTTAAACGTTATGTGAGCAATCTAATTCACCAATAAGAATTATTCAAGAAGAATTAATTCTTTGCCACTTTGAACATATAGCACAAAAGCAGATAACCTTAGCTACTGATAACTTTCCAACATTTCAATAATATATAGAATATATCATAATATTACATAATAATACATAATGCTATGCCATAGCATTCCCAGCTTTAAAGGGAAGATAATGTGGGAAGAGAATCCCTACTTTCAGGTTCAGTTTGGTTTTGAAGTATGTCAGCAACAGAGGCAGCCCATGAAGACGGTTCACTTCTGTTGGACTTCCCTCCCACTAAGGTTAAAGGGAGTATATGGATAACCTTTCCCCCACTTGCAGCAAGTAGTTCTTAGCAGGACTTGATTCATGCAGCTAGGGTTACTGTAGGGTATAGTGAAAAATAGCACCTGCTTTATTAGCAAAAGAGTTAACATTTGTTACCTTCATGGTATTCCTTTTGCATTTGAGCCTAAGGGCACATGATTAGTCATCACATTTCCTTGTCACATGAAGTACTTCAGTTCTGTCACCAAAGTAACCACCAGTCTCTAGAAAAAGCAAGTATATCTCCATAAAGCAGACTTTGGGACTTGTTCTGAATAACACCCAACAAAGACTGTTTTAGGAGTGATAACTATATAAAGAAACCACTGCCGCACTTACTAGGGATGACCTGATCTAAACTACTTACTGTATATGACTTTTTTAAAAAAAATGGAGAGAAGTTATTACTTTACTTTTGAATCAGAAATTAAATTTGCAGGTTTATGTTCTTTAAAATCTGTTAGAACATTTCATCTTCTCAGTCCTACTTTAACAGGAGAAACAGAAGGACAGGTTACAGAATAAATAACTTTTTAAATGGCATATATGCAAATTTAATACCGTTAGGGCACAAACCGACAGACAAAATGGACACAAATTGACAGATAAAATGGAATCAGAAATGGAGATCGAAAGCTACTATCATGGCCATGGCAAGTTAGGTCAGGAAATGAGGAAGAAATTGATTCCACAAAGTCAAAGGTCTATGCAGCAAATATTGCCAGGAACTGTGCCAAAGTCTAGGAAAGCAAAGATTAGATGGGGAGATCAGGGCAAGCACCAGGCAACAGAATTGCACAAGACATAAATTTAGCTAGGGAACAAGTTTTATAAGCAACAGAAACCCGTGTAATAGGCTTGAAAATCTGGCAAGTTTATGGTAAACCAGCAACCAGTCTCTCACAGCTATCTTCAGCTGCCGGGATTTATCATGCCTTCATTCTCCTGTGGTATGGACTGACCCTGAAAGATAAAAAGGCTGTCGGCCACATGGATCCTGATGTATCAACAAAGATGATCAGCAAACCAGAAGAAGAGATCATGAGCTCATGTTGGCTATATAGCACCGCACCCTTTAAAATCACAAGAAAAACTTCTAAATATAACTCTACTGCAGTGCCTGCCCAGACACTGATTCCTCAGCCAGCAATAGGGCTATTATAAGTCTTTCTGCATGGCAAGATTCTGTACCATATAGAGCTCACACTACCATTTCTTGTATTCTGATTAATAAACCATTAGAAAACAAGTACCATAATGCTAAGAAGAAAGTTCAGAATCCATGGATATGTACAAACATCTACTTAACTTGGACACCTAACATGAGAGACAACAATTTTAGTATCATAGAATCATAGAATCATAGAATAGATTGGGTT
>NW_020955318.1:91071-99905 GCF_003031625.1 Empidonax traillii
TAAGCAGGACTGGTCCCAGCACTGATCCCTGGGGAACACCACTGGTGACCGGCCGCCAGCTGGATGCAGCCCCGTTCACCAGCACTCTCTGGGCCCGGCCCTTGAGCCAGTTCCTGACCCAGCACAGTAATTAATTCCTATATTAGGATTTATAAATCAAAACAGCAGCTTTATACAATACATAATTGGAAGACTATATTTTATAAATTTGCATTATCAGGGAGTTTTATTCTTTAACCTCTGTTGTGTATAACAGTATTCTAAAATTCTTATGTTAGTATTCTAACTATGTTCAATCTTCACTTGGAAGTAACACCCTTGGTATTTTTATGATAGCTGACTGATAGGTATGAAACTTTGCCAATGACAGTAAAGCATGACAGAATATGCTGGAAGGGCTTTTTTTTTTTCAGTTGGTATTTTTCACCCACATTCAGGGAGACATGTTCTCAGTAGACTTTCATACTGTGATTACAACAGAGGAAACATGAAGCATCATCTGCCATAGTTCTCTCATTAGACTAAAGTCGCCAAACAAGAAAATCACAGGGAAAATAGACTAGACTAGGCAATGCCAAAAATGCAGTGGTTGAAAATAAGTGTGCTCACTAATATCATTCCCTGAACATCAAACACTAGTAAAGTAGCTAGTATAAATTCTGAGATTTTTACTTGAGTATCAAATAATGCTTTCTTGTTCAGAAAACTTCTAGCCCTTCAGCTACTTCCAACCAGTTGATGACATTCATCTACTAGTCTTCTTCCAATACCACAGCTTTAACCACATATTTCACAAATTAATTGTATCTTAGGTGGCAGATTGTGGCTATATTTCACTAAGAACTAAAATACATCACGTACCTGGATTGGTGACCTTGAGAAACAGTTTAAAAAAATTAGAACTCTCAAAGTGATTCCATCTCCAAAAGACTGCAACATTTCAAAAATGTATGAGACAGACAACAGATCTTAAGAAATAGCATGAAATTTATTATTTGTTGTTTAGCAAGATTGTCAAACATAAAAGCACAGATGTCTGAATACTGCTTGAAGGGGAAGTTTTGATGCCGTCTCCTGAAGGGAAGACCTAATAGTGTCCATCAATTACTGAGTCAGAGATCCATACTAGACTTTCCAGTCAGTTCAGAGACGGCAATATGAACTCTTTGAAAACTTACTTGACACTAAGAACAGATCCAGTATGTGCTTCTTAAAAATATGCCTCTGTGCCACAGTAACATACAGCATAAGCTAAGTCCATAAACATAAATCACTATCCAGCAAGAAAAATCTTCATTACCATCATATCTAACTACCTCCTGAGAGTTAAAAAATAATAGGAAAAACCCCACAAACTCAATATAAAAGGAGAAATTTCCTTTTAAACAGCATTTTTCTATGGGAATAAATTCTCTAACAGTTAATAGAGTTATAAAAAATGCAGGTGTTATTGTTTCTATGCAATGAAAAACATTCAGTGAAATTTTTTATCTTCATAATAATCTTACAGTCCCCAAGATTAACCACATCTGTGATTTTTTAAAAAGATATGCAGACAGATTTTTTTTTTTTTTTAGTCTTAAGCTGTATAGAACTGTCACTGGAAAGGGAGCTATAAAACACCTTTGGTTTCAGTGCTCAAATGCTGTTTTAGGCATTTTACACAGTACTAAGAAAAAGCAGCATAGATATTAATCTCAACTCAGCTTTGGTGACAGGCAATGTGTTGCCATAACTGCTTGCAACATGCTGAGTCAAACTCAGAACATCATTATAATTGTGCTTTATCATGTAATTTTGAAGAAATTGAATTCTGGAATAGGTGTAAAAGTTTAACAACCCACAAAGTCACATACACAGTAACACATAACAGAGAAGGCAGTAAAACCTTCGTTTATGTCAGATGTATCAGTAATAGGTATCAGAATAGCAAGTAATTTTAGGTTTAATGCATTGGGAAATTACATCTCTGTAACAATAATACCCAAATAACAAAAATCATTGCTTTTTTTCCCTCTGAATATAACTTTTCACCTGGATTACTCACTATCAATAACATTTTCATTGGTGTTCCAGAAGTAAGCAGATACTTTATTTATATTTGCAAACTTTACTAATTAAATCCTCTGATTTACAGAATAATCATCTAACAGTGTTATAGATTCAATCTGGAGGCATTTCCAATTTCCTTAGTGAATACTAACAAGTCTTACCTACTGTGTTTCCTTGTCTGTAAAATGAAGCTAGTTTGAGTGCAAGCAGAAAAAGATTTATAAATTTTATTGGAACATTCCTGTTAAATGTTTTTGAATATATAGAGAGCTACTCAAGACAAAAAAAGGTTGTTAGGCTTCTGAAACACAGCACAGAGGATATGTCACAAAATGACAGCAAAACAAAGTCAGTTATATTGTTTCAAAATAAATTTCTTTTAACACTGTTTTGTTATTCAAATCATGCAATAAAAAACAATTATTTGTTTCATATGAAAGCAAAAGCCCTTCTGATTCAAGTAGATGAATGGGCTTGCCTGAAGTCTGTAAGTGTTGATTCAGTATTGAGAAAAAAATTAAACCCAACTGAAGCCATAATTTTTACTTTTAGTACTCTGGCTCAGGCCAAACAAAAAGAAAATGAATGAAAGCAACTTGTCATACTGAAAACACATCTTGGATGGAAAGCATAATCTAGCTGTTTATCTCTATTCAGAAAATTTTAGGGCATTTCTATTAACTTTTTGATGTATCCAGAAGACAGTGCAAAGCCCATCCTAATATCTATGCATTAATTTATTTTGTCTTTGGAGAAAGAATACTTAATTTCTCTTCTGGCTCGAAGGAATACAATTTTCCAGAGGGACCCCGAGGTATAAATGAAAAAATCCACCTTCAAGGAGCTTTGAACAATGTTGAGAAGGAGTGGAAATTCTGAATTGTGACAGTAAGATTGATTGTATTTCTGTATATCAATACACAGGAGTGAGATCAAATATAAACAGCACTAATGGATGACTGTCATAGTATGTAATATTGGCCAATAAAAGAAAATTAAAATAAAAGCAGAGACATCTGCACACAAGGCAGCTATATCCAAGTTCCTTCTCTGTCAATGAGTTAGAACTCTACCTAACTTCAGGTGTGGCTATCTGACAGAATGTACGTACATTTCAAATGCAAGTGCAGATACACCAATTTCATTTGCAGCTCTGCTCATGGAATAGGTAATTTGATATGATGCCACTGCTTCAAGGACTTAAACTATTTTTTTTTTTAATGCAAGCAATACACTTTTTAAAGTTTACAGAATCATAGAATAGTTTGAGTTGGAGGGCACTTTTTAAAGGTCATCTAGTCCACCCATCCTGCACTGAGCAGGTACATTTCAACTAGATCACGTTGCTCAGCATGCTATCCAACCTAACCCTGACTGCTTCCAGGAATAGGGAATCTACCATCTCTCTGGGCAACCTGTTCCTGTGTTTCACCACCCTCACTGTAAAAAAGATTTCTTTCTTATATCTAATCTAAATCAACACTCCTTCAGCTTAAAGAGATAACCCTGTGTCCTATCCCAGCAGGACCTGCTAAGAAGTTTGTCCCTATCTTTCTTATAGGCAGCCTTAAAGTACTGAAAGGCTGCAATAAGGTCTCTCTGGAGCCTTCTTTTCTCCAGGCTGAATCCCAATTCTTGCAGCCTTTCTTTGTAGGTGATATATTCCATCCCTCTAATCATCTTGGTGGCCTCCTCTGGACTTATTCAACAGGTTAATGTCCTTCCTGTGCTGGGGACCCCAAAGCTGGATGCAGTACTTCAGGTGGGGAGTAGAGGGGCGGAATCACTTCCCTTGACCTGCTGGCCACACTGCTTTCGATGCAGCCCAGGGTACAATTGGCTGTCTGGGCTGTGAGTGCACACTGCCAGCTTTCGTCAACCCTTTCATCTTCCAGCACCCCCAACTTTTTCTCTGCAGTATTGCTCTCAAACCCATTCATCCTTCAGCCTGTATCGATACTTAGGAGTTGCTTCAACCTTGCACTTACCTTTGTTAAACCTTGTGGGGTTCCCAAGGGCCCGTTCCTCAAGCTTGTCCAGGTTCCTCTGGATCACATTCCATCCCTCCAGTATGTTAACTGCACACTCAGTGTCACCAGCAAATTTGCTGAGGGCACAATAATCCCACTGTCTATGCCATTGACAAAGACATTAAAAACCAATGGTCGCAAAGACCCCCAGGGAACACCACTTGTCACCAGTGTCCATCAGGACACTGTGCCATTGAACACTACCCTGTGGATGTGACTGTCCCACCAACTCCTTATCCACCAAGCAGTCCACCCATCAAATCCATCTCTCTCTAATGTATAGAGAAGGATGGTGTGGGGGACCATGTCAAAGGCTTTACAGAAGTCCAGAAAGATGACATCTGTAGCTATTCCTTTGTTCCCTGATGTAGTCACTCCATCATTGAAGGCCTCTAGATTGGTCAGGCTGGACTTTCCTTTACACAATAGTGTTGAAGATGGAGTAAAATTGTGATGTCAACTTGTATGTTCTATTCTGTAAGCATATTTCTATTGGTTATTATGCATTAGTTAGTATATTTTTATTAGACTTATAAGGTACATGCTGCTAAATATATAGTCCTAAATCAAGTTAAATTACTCATTTGCCTAGAAGTTTTACTTGAGAAGGGACTTCGCCCTACTATGGATTTGTAGAAGTGCATTGGTCAGTAATAGTTTTACGGGTAATTCATATGTTTCAGAGACTGACTTCTATGATCACAGCATACTTAGCCAAAATGGAAGCATTTTTAGTGTGAGTATAATATGGGAAAATAGATCAACTTTAGGCAAATATCATGTAGGAAGTCAATAATTTTCAGTTTTGCTGTCCTTGTGGAGTAGTTGTCTAGAAATTTGTCTAGAATTTTACCCAACCTATGTATTAATATACAACAGGAAATTCCTGGGAAGCTTTGAAAATGGAGTACTGAACTTAATTACCTAAGACACGTGAAGAATTTTTAATAGTAACCTCTACAGCATAAACTATAGTTATGGGGAATATAATTTCTTAAGCATTTTGTTCTTTCTTTCTTCTCTGACATCAGGGAGGTTTCTGCAGTTAGCTAACAGTGTTTACATGACCCCAGAACTCAAATTACTCTTCTCTGTAAGAAAGAATCTCAGGATAAAACGAAAGAAAAAGGCTCATTTCACATGGCAGTACTGCAGAGCTCAGGTTTTAATGTAATAGCCATGTATAGCAATCAGTGCTTGAACTTACTGATATCAACTCTTTAGGGTGTATACTTCAATCATTCACTTTTGAAAGCTGGGATTTATGTCTACAATCTATTAAGAACAGAAAAAAATTGTTCCAATTCTTCAGTTGCTCCCCAGTCCTTATTCCCATTCTGTCTCACTTGTCTCTGTGTTGTCTGTGAAATAAAGGGTTGAACTTTAATAGCCAAAGTAATAGAATTTAAAAAAAAAAAACTTGCCTGGGAATGTAATTGTGGCACTGTTTGACAGCTCAAAGTTATAATTTTCTTGTTAATCTTGCACTTGACAATTTTTTGTGCATGTTTGTAAGGAAAAACACAGAAAAGAAACATTTCTGTGCTATGTATTTTTAAAAGGAAAAATAAACCTGAGATGAAGCCTTTGGCTGAGTCACAAAAGGTCAGGCTGCTGTGCTAAGCAGATGAAAAAGCCAGTGTGCATACACTGCTCTAGCTGAAAACTGGGAGAGATGGGGAGGCACATTTGGATGATTGTGTCAGGCAGCTGGAAGGATGAGCCTACAGGTGTGCCTTACAAGGAAAAAAAGAAATTAAATCTCAGTTTTTTGGTGGAACATGAGGTAGAGTGGTTTATAAAAGAAAAGCAGAGCTCTTATCCAAAGGGGAAAGGGGAACAACTGATGAAGTCATAGGTCTTTTTTATGTGTAAATACTTGGCAATGGATTACAGTACTGTGGTTATGCCAACAGATACAAGTAATGTAACAGAGAAACAAAATCTATAACAATTTTTCATTGAAAAATTAAGATATTATTTTATGGGTAAACTTTGATACTACTCTGCTTATAAGTTTGGTGATAAATTCCCTACCAGAATTCTGTTATAACATTACTGTAAGCAGTTTTTAAGTACTCATTTTTATTTTATTTAACAAATGAAGGCCTTAATGTCAAAATAAATTGTACTTTCCCATAAATATCAAGGGTAATACAGGATTTTCTAAGAATGAGCATTGTGACACTCCATCACAATGAAAGGGTTCCATGACTGCAGACAGGGAATATTTTTGCAGCCTTAATGTTTTAAGTTTCAGCTATTTTGCATTTCAATTATGTCACTGATGGTGTCCATCTCCATAATCTCTAATAAGCTCAAAATGAAAAAGAGAGGGTTGGATTAGGTTATGTTTACCATTTTCATTAAATCATATGGATTTTTTCCTTGAAAAGTTATGAACTTAACAAAAATAAGACATTAGCTATCAAGTTTTTTACAACACCTATTTGAGTTCTATATTGCTGTAGTTGTCATAACTATAACATTTTGTAATCAAGTTGTGATTCAGAGATCTTCAGTGGGTTGGAGATGGGGGAAAGACTTCTTGGCCAGTGCTAGCAAGTTTCCTTCAGATCATAAGTTCATGTTAAGAGTCAACATGGTTTTGTAAAGCATAAATCCAAAAGATGAAGGCATATAGTATAATATTATTTAACCAAAATTCTCTTGTAGTAATATTTTAGCCCAGCTGTCAAAATGAAGTTGTTTTTCCTGAAATCTAGATGAATAATTATGAGACACTGCTTCATCCCTAATGATTATTATTATGAGAGCTATAGTGTCTCTAAGTGTCTCTAAGCTAAGAGTGTCTCTAAAAACTGTCATTAAAACCTTCTTTATTATAAATATGTAGTAATACCATATGCTTAAAATGTCTTTTTCCCTTTTCACATGGAGAGCATCTGGATATTTTTTGTTCATGCATGTGGTTGACATACAGTCTTTTTTTGCTTGTTTTTGCACATCAGAGCTAGGGTTTCCCTAAATTTATATTTCTCTTTTTTTTTTTTTTCCCTCATTTTTGGAGGTTTATAAGACTGTAGTTTGATTTTAGAAAGCTGTGTAGTTCTGATTCACAATTAATGTAAGGGTCTAAGAGTCTTCCTAATTAGAATGTGAGTAGTAGAAGTAAGTAGACACCTTTCACAAGACTCAGCTCAAGCTCAAGGGAGCACAGCAACTCAGTAAATCAGCACTCAAAGGCATCCAGCAGCTCTTGCTAAGGCTTTCTATATATTTCAGAGTGGCTGAATGGAATCATTTGGAATGGAATCATTCAGAACAAGAGTAAGGCTTTTTTTTTTTCCCTAATTGAGAAAGGGCCATCACAGGAGTGGTCAAGAGTCCAGTGTTCCATTTAGTTATCCTTTTTGCTGACACCCAAGAAGCTTAGAAGAGAACAATAAGAGTTAGGACCTTCCAAAGATAATCTTGTACATTTAATTTAATGATTCTCATTAATCTGAAAAACATATTTCTATTGCTTTGCAACAGAAAAGATGCGTCACGACTACAGTGCACCACATAATATGTTCCTCTTGGAGGACTCTGGTATTTTGTATAAAATTGTTTAATAGGAAATCTAATGCCAATCTTTATATTATACTAAATAGCAAATCTGTATATTATACTAAATAGCAAACATTGCAATACGGATTGCAGTTACTGGTAGATGTGACATATGTATGCATGGCAAACATGTATAAACCAGCTATATACTAATGCTATATGTAATCATATAAAATAAATATTTTGATAAAATAGTCTACAGAGAAATACAGAATCTAAATGACCTTGAAAAGACCAGACTAATGGGGACATCATCTAGGATGAAGAGAACATGGATCCTGTACCTCACTGACAGTAAGAATTACTAAGATGGCTGTACATCTTCAGCTCCTTTGGAGACACAAAAAATACCCTGAAATGGAATAAAATAGTAAACTATCAGTAAAGCAATTCGTAGACAGTTAGAAACCCCCTAGCAATATTAGCAGTGTTAACTAAGTTGAAAGAACTTGATCTCTTGATATTGATAAATACAACAATGAAGTTAATGATAGTTTAAAAAAATCTATTATGAAAAAACAGGAAAATAAGAAAACAAATTCAAATAAATGCATGTGGATTTAAATGCTTGAAGTTGTTTTGCTATTAGGTAATTTTGCATAATAGGCTTACTACTCACAGAAGAAAACTGATCATGGAATAAAGGTAGTTAATGAGTTGATAAAGAGTCAGCGGAGGGTTGCAGATGCATTTATTTGGTTGGACTGCGCTTCCACCCCTCGGGCAGTTGGTTCCAGGTACACTACATGCCCCTCCACGTGAAAGCAAACTGCGGCCTGCACTCTGCTGCCAAGGGAATGGAGGAAAACTCATTTGCAATGTCAATAGTGGCGTATCACCTCACTGTCTTGGACTCCAGCTTGTACTGGAGCTCCAGCATGTCTTGGCACAGCAGCACTCATTGGTGGTGTGACTTCATTCAAGCCATGATAGTCCACTGTCAATCTCCATTCCCCTTCAGATTTACATACAGGCCAAATGGGGCTGTTGAAGGGTGAGTGAGTTTTACTGACCACCCCTTGAGTCACCAACTTCCAAATCATCTTATGGATGGGGGTCACAGCATCTCGGTTCGTCCTATACTGTCGCCTGTGCACTGTTATAGTGGCTATTGGCACTTCCTGATCTTTGACTCGCAACAGTCCCACAATGGAAGGATCTTCTGAGAGGCCAGGAAAG
>NW_020955318.1:100241-106904 GCF_003031625.1 Empidonax traillii
GAGTTTTACTGACCACCCCTTGAGTCACCAACTTCCAAATCATCTTATGGATGGGGGTCACAGCATCTCGGTTCGTCCTATACTGTCGCCTGTGCACTGTTATAGTGGCTATTGGCACTTCCTGATCTTTGACTCGCAACAGTCCCACAATGGAAGGATCTTCTGAGAGGCCAGGAAAGGCAGACAATCGCTTGGATTTCTCTTTAGTCACCTTGGCTACATCAAAAGCCCATCAGTACCCCTTTGGGTCCTTGAAGTATCCTCTTTTTAGGTAGTCCATACCAAGAATGCATGGGGCTTCTGGGCTCATTACAATGGAATGTTTTTTCCATTGGTCTCCAGTCAAACTCATTTTGGCCTCTACCACTGACAACTTCTGGGACCCTTCTGTCACACCAGAAATGGAAATAGTCTCTGTGAGTCTCTCTGGAAGAGCTCTTATGCTCTGATGGCATCAAAGTACACTGGGCACCAGTATCTATCAAATCTCAGTATCTCTGAGGATCTGATGTGCCAGTCCATCAAACCCACACAGCCCAGTAAATCCTATTGTCTTCCTTGTCCCTTTCTTTCTCCCAGCAGAAGGCAGGGCCCATCTATTGGTCTTGGTCAGAGCCTCCGCTGTCGGATTTTTGTTTTGACTTATCAGAGGCCTTCCTGTCATCACAGAAGCAGACTTCTGTCTTCCTGTGTCTTGGAGATCGCAGTTCTTTTCTCAGGACACGTGGACCAACCATTTAGACAACTTTCTTATCAGCTTCCTTTCATTTAAACTCTCTTACTCTGTATTCCCATCTGGAAGTGGGTTCACCATCCCACTTTTTCATGTTTTCTCCCTTACTGCACAGATAAGACCACAGTTGATTATGTGATCTATGTCTGCAGTTTCCTCTCAATCTGCGTGTTAAGGAAGGAGATCGTGAATGAGACTGGGACCAAGATGAAGATCAAGATTGAAACAGTGGTCAAGATCATTCTATTGGTCTGTTTCTATAGTCTCTATAGTCTCTATCATCTCTGTCTCTATAGCCATCTTCATATCTAGAGTATTCATAAGGCCTCTCCATTCCCTCCCTAGAAGGGGTGGGTTGGTGCCGGACATCAGAGGAGTCTCCCCAATTTTCCGCTATAGTCCATATGCATGAACAGATGGTGTCCATGTTTGGTTCATCCATCTTTGGATTGTATACTGCTATTAAGCAGTTGACATATGACACAGGGGCACCTTTAATTACTTTCCTCCACATTGGCTCCATACTGGAGATCTTCTCTGGTTCTAAGCAATTGTAATAGTCTGGGCTACAGTAAATAAGTTCTAACATGGCTAATTCTTGTAGGTACTGGAAGCCTTCTTCTGCAGTCGTCTACCTTCTTGAAGAACTCATTAAATATTCTTTAAATGGTTATTTTTCCCTCATAGCATGGAGGATCAGAGACAGAGACTGAGATTATACGGTTCTCTTGTAATTTCTTGTTCAATTTCATGGTCTTGAGCGAGGGATCCTAGTTGCTGTGCTTCTTGACCTTCTAACAAGTTGCTTCTAGCCCCATTATCCCAGCATCGTACCAGCGAGGTGAGAATTCATTCATCAGGCCGGCGGCTGTAATCCCTTTGTAGATCCCGGAGCTCTGCTGGGGTCATTGTTCGCAATACTTCACTTGTTCACACAACTTCCTCTCCAGAATAAGAGTCTCTCCTACGTGAAACCATTTCCACTTCCCTTCTGCTGCCTCTACACAGAACTGCTTTCTTTCTCTCTCTGCCTTTCTCACATGGAGGCAGAGACTGAGCACATTGTGGGGATCTACTTCTACTCTCTGTCTAAGCCCATGGGGTGGAGGTAGAGGATAGACCTCCAGACTCCAGGGTGAAGGTCTCAACCATTCTTCCTTCTCCTCCGCTAAACAGTCAAGAAGAGTACAGATGGGTGTCTACGTTCTCTTTGGTGATTTATTGGCCATCTGTGCTGCTGCCCCTTCTTCCTTTGGGTGCGCTCCCTTTTCCTTTCGGCACACTCATAATTCTTTTGGGCACGCTCCTTCTCTCATGGCTTCTTCCTCTTTTGCAGCCGTCCATTCATCCACTACTACATACCCGGATGGGATAGGTTTAATGGGGATGGCAAGTCCCTTTGCTCCTTCTTCTTTTTTGTCTTCTTCTTTTTCTTCTTCTTCTTCTTCTCCTTCTATATGCCTTAGTCATGGAACTAGGCCTGTAGCTTCTGCATTATCCTTTATCCATATCTTCTTCTTAGTTAGGGGGACAATAATGATTATAGGGTTGGTAGTTTGGGTCTATGTCTCCATTGTAGCCTTAACGTTAGATGTCATAGTTTGAGTTCCAGTGTCCATGAGAGCCATAGCTCAGACTCCAGTTTTAACCGGTTTAGCAGAAGCTGCGCTGACTTCAAGTTGAGTCTGAGTCCCACATTCAGTTGACTTAGTAGAGACAGCGCTGACTTCAAGCTGCATTTGGATCCCGATGTCTGTGGTCCTTATAGGGATGGCACTAGTTTCAGCTGGCATAGTTTGAGTTGCTGTCTTGGCCTTAGCCTTTTGAGAGTAGTCAATGGCAGCTCTATAAACCATCACTAGACCCAGTACAAAGCAGAGAATTGCATATTTGGGTCATCATATAAAAGACATCCTTCTGCTAAACAACGTACTATCTCATCAGGATTGAACACTTGTTCTGGCATGAAGCCTCAAGTAATGGGAGGTGTCACACGCCCTACTAACTTGCCAAAATTTACCTATGCTTCTTTCAATCCAGAAACTTTCCAAGACCCTTCCCAAAGTTTCAGCTAATCCTCTCGATCCTTTTCTACAACAAGGAAAGCAATACAACACCACCCTTCCAATTTTGAATAACATTTCCATTGCCTTCATCAGTAATAGCACCGTTGCTAAATAATTTAGTTAAGGGTTAGGGCCAATTCTAATCCAGGGGATCTCCGTTAGTAGGCCTTTGATGTCAAAATTCAGGAGATGAAGAAAATGGTACAAACCATTGCCCTCTGGGCAGCTTCCCACAGGATATTGCAGAACAGGTACAAATATGGCTAGAATAATGAAAAAAAGTGACTAAAATGGCCAGTGTTTATATATTCTTTCTCTCTGTTCTTAAACAAAAGGTTTGTTTATATAAACAAGCCTCTCTTGGCAGCTTTCCTGTTAACTGTTCCAAAACAAACTGAGATAAACCAAAACTATCCCGCTTCTGACACCAAAAAATCTGTGATGGTTCAGACTCGGCTCCCTGCCAAATGCCCGAACTCACAGTAACAGCCCCTTCCCCCTCCCTTCTTCCCTTAGGGCAAAGGGATAAAAAACAATAAAAATTGAAGAACCCGAAACCAAATGAGTTATATAAAAATATATATTTTTTATATTAGTTATATACAATTAAAATACTATGTACACAGCAAAGGGGACCCCCAAACACCCCTAAAGGGAAAGGGAAAGGGGAAAAAGGGACAAAAAGAGGCAAAACCAGAATAGATATGCACAAGCAAACCCAAGAACTAGCAAAATAAAGAACAAGCAAAACAAAATCTCACTACATCCCTCAGAAAAACAAGATCGCCAGACACGGCCAGCACTCTCCAACCTCCAGCATGGCAGAACAGAGGTCACTGCAGGCCTCAGCCTCTAGATAAGCGAGACCAATGCAGGGATCCACTGCTCCTGAACCTCGCCAGAAGAGAAGAGAGTGAGGTCTCTAATCTCCAACTTATTTATACTCTGGTTTACATAAAAATTGTATGGAATACTGAGTACATGCCCACTTCCTTGGTTATGAGCTGGTTACCAGGAAGGCCTAGACTAAAACCATCACACAGTTTTGATATGGCCCTCTGTTAAACAACAGACTAGTTGATTAGATTAAATAGTTAATGAAGAGCTATAAAAATTAAGGGCAAAAGGACCATTTTGCTCATCTTAGCTTTAAGACAGTGTACAGTGATGTCCACCAGGTACACTCACTTTGAACTGACCCTAAAGTCTGCCAAAACCCTAAGAACCTAAAAATCATACTGGCTGCACTCCCTATACACTATACTCTGGTATCTGATTAGTCAAGGGCTTCCCTCCCAGTCCAGGCAATTTAATACTGACCAAAAAAAAAGACTGTCCTTCAAGTCCAGCATCTTTTTTAAGATGCTTGTATAGAGATGAAATAATCGGCCAACAAATATGCATTTGAATTTCACATATTGTCATTGTTTGTGAGGACGACCATAATAATAAAACTGGGCACTTATGATGATGGCCTAAATTCAGCTTTTATTCTCTTCACCCAGTATATTACATCTTGACTTCACACAGCTGCACTCACACACTGTTCCACTAGCCTTCACATATGATTGGATGTTCACCTCTTATTTACATTCTTTTCCATGCTGCCAGGCACTGCGGCCTTGCTGCATCCTCCGACAACGTATGATATTTTCTGTATTAGAATAGGAATGAGTAATTATTATTTATTTCTTACAGTACTTTTAAAGGCTCACACTGCCTTCAAGTCACAGATCCAAGCCTACATCCTGATCAGGATAAAATTATGGAAATTTAGGACCTATCTCTCCAGATGGACATAAATTAAAGCCTTGGTTCAATGAAATCACCAGCTAGAAAAGTTGGTTTATGCTGTAAGGCTATAAGTTTCAGCCCTTTCTAAATTCAGGTGAGTGGATGAGATGAGATGATGACCAACAGACCAAGAATCAAAGATAACTAAAAGCAAAACTATACTTTAGAAAGAACCTGGAAAACCATGTAAACAATAATTGAGTTAGAGTAGCTGACTGGAAGTATAAAGCAGCCAAGATATTTTGATATGCAAAAATTTCATTTGACTAAATGAAAGAGATGAGGTGAGGGAAGTTGATTAACTCAGTAGAAATCAAATAATGCTGAAAAAAGAGTTAATTTACAAATACGAAGAGGAAGAGAATAAAAGCTTTAGAACTCTAACATACCAAAAGAAATATTTATGGAAAAAACCCAAACAATCCCTGGGTTTAGCAACATGAAAGTGCACCTTGAAACAGCTGCTACTGAAGTATTTAATCATCCTGCAAAGATGAGCACTTCCTAAAACAATGGGGTTGAGTTTTTACACATGCAAGAGACAGAAAGCAAAGCTGAACTTTTGGCAATCGCAGTACTCTGCTCTTGCAAAAGGGGGCAAACTATTATTACATGCCAACTTTCTAGCCCATCTTAACACAGCTCCATTATTGTACAAAATGTTGACTGAAAATATGGCATGTTCGTTCCAACTTACAGATACTCAAGTTGGTATATAACTGTTGCAGAATGCAGCAAGGCCTCAGTCTGGCAGCATGGAAAAGAATGTAAATAAAGAGGTGAACATCCAATCATATGTGAAAGCTAGTGGTAAATATAGATATTAGAGCTAAGAATAGTGTTAGTATGTAAGATTCTAGGAGACAGTGTGTGACTGCAGCTGACTGTTAAGGCTGTTACCAATCGTAAAGCTAGGTTACACAATAATAATTATCTCATTATGTATCCTATATAAGCTGTACTGTATAATCAATAAACAAAGCTTGCTTGATACTCGTATTGAGTGTCCCTGCTTTCCCTCGTTGCGACATATAACTAAGAGAATTCTCTGAATCACTGAAAATGTATTACTTTTCTGTAATCAGTAATGACAACTATGCATAGTTACAAAAGTGTCAAGTTATTATTTTCACCATGAAGAGGTTAGGAGTGTTGCTGTAGAACTTAACTGCAAATGTATCTTTCTTTTATTCAGCTCAGCTACCTTTCTAACCACATTTTGTACATGCTTTAAATAATTCCTTTGGTGATTATGGTACCAAGTTTACTTCAGAACTGTGGCTTTAGTAACTGGGCCAGTAATATTTTGTATGTATTGAAATACTTAAAGAAACATTCTTAGAAGCATTTGCAATAGAAGATAACTTCTAAACTGCTTCACACTACTTGTAATGTTATAGGTTTTCCTATATTTAATGCTCACAATAAACTCAATGCTCTTGAATATTCATCATTTTGTAATAGTTTACCAGTCATGTGCAAGTGGAAATAGTACTGTGGAGAAAAGGAAATGTACTAGAAGGGTTTCTACTGATAACAAGGTATCCACCATTAACCTCCTAAAGAAAATTCAGTGCTTTCAAAAATTGTTAGACTTGTGTAATACTATCTCTCTGAATGATGTTATGCAAGTGGGCAAAGGTCTCAGTCATCCTTAGTGGAGAGAAATGGAGGTAAAAATTAATTTCTTAATTTTTTTCATATAGATAGCTCACAAGCTCTTGAAGCTTAATACTTCTTAAAGCATGAAAAAAGGTATATATAGTGTCTTTCCTTCAGCAAGTTTAACCAGTGCAAGTTTAAAATCCCCTCTCCTTTTTCTGATAAAAGGTGTGGGTAAGCCAGTATTTTTCATATCATCTTAGGAAAAAAATGCAGTTATGTCTAACTCTTTAACCCACTTGCCTAAGAAGGTATCTCGTGTACATGGCCACTGCCATGACCCTGTACTGTAGATGGGAGGGGTAAACCCTATCAAATCTAACAGTCCAGACCCTACAGACCACATCTGAATATCTTTGCTATAAAAATCAGCACAAATAAGAACCAGGACACTCCTGTCAGAAAAAA
>NW_020955318.1:107728-289762 GCF_003031625.1 Empidonax traillii
TTTAACCCACTTGCCTAAGAAGGTATCTCGTGTACATGGCCACTGCCATGACCCTGTACTGTAGATGGGAGGGGTAAACCCTATCAAATCTAACAGTCCAGACCCTACAGACCACATCTGAATATCTTTGCTATAAAAATCAGCACAAATAAGAACCAGGACACTCCTGTCAGAAAAAACTTGTGCTAAAGCAGCAGATTTTCTCATATGTGGAAATTCAAGATGAGTATTGTCTGCTTTTAAAGTACACAAACAGATATTATTAACATTCACTCGAATAAAAAATGTTTTTCCTTAATAGAATAAAAATCTAGAAGAATCACAGCTGCTGCTGAAATGTTATTAGAAGAGGTTACTGTGCTAATATCATAAGTGTAGATCTTTCTGCCAGTTAAAAGCTTTGTTAAAGGAGGATAAGAAAAAATGGATTAAAATTAAATTTCCCATCTTCTTGTTCTAGGGAATTTTAATTCCTACTGCAGAACATAATAAATTACATTTTTCATGAATAATATCTATATTTAGTGTGTTGAAACAGTATCTGGCAAAATCTAATTAGAGTTAGGATCACAGTAATTTTAGTGCCCATTTTTCATTCTCCTCTTACATGATCTATGCAATTTAATTTTTTTTTAAATTTTGTTCCAATACAATAGTGCTTCTGTACTCTTGTAATCTACTTCTTTACCATAGAAAATTGTGCATTATCTTTAATTATGAGTTGCATTCTGAAAGTTTAAGTTTTTACCAGTGTCTAGAAAATCACTCATTTGAGCACAAATTAACAGACAAAATTTTAAACAGATTACAAGAACTATTAAATGAAAAGTATGTTAGAAAATGCTGTGAACAGATTTCTTTGGGTAACTCAGTAGCTTCCATATTTGGTGGGGTTCTGTTAACTGCATTAAAACCATCTATTTTTCCCCTCTGTTTATCTAATAATCCAATGTTCTAACTATTACTATTTCTTGTTTTAAACTGAACTCATAAATGCAACAGAAGATTATTAGGGTGAAGAACAAAGTAAAAATGAATATTTGTTTGAAACGCTTGGACTGAAATGTAAGTGATTATCCTGTTTTCCTGACGGTGGTTGACTCTACGTCTGAGTAATAAAGACAATCTTTGTATACAAATATTTCTACTCTTTAGTATCATGACTGCTAATATAAATGTATATGCAATTCCTAGACCATGGATTGAAATCCTGACCTCTGTTTTCGTAGGCAAATATTTAATATCAGTTGTTTGCAGACACCATATCTTCGAACTGCAAGTCTGCTGGCTTCTTTCTGCAGTGTGTCTTGACATCAGTGATAGAAGTGGAGAGTTTCTCATTCTATTAGTTGTTTATTGCTTGAGCATATATTATGATTTCTTGTGATTCCCCCTAAGCTGTTGATGATGACCAGAACATTCAGAGTAAACACATAGGTTTAAGTCCTCTAGAGGAAGGAGGGAAAGGAATTCAGTCCTGCTTCCTGAGTACATGCTCTACCTAGTATGCAATTACTGAAAAGGTCACCTTCTCCCCCAGCATTTTAAAATGAAAAGTTAACACTTATTAGGTGCTACAACAATACTTGTAGATACATATACTCATGACATACTGCAGATAATGCCCTTGCTTGGCTAGAGTTATCTTTACAGGCAATCTAGAAATCTAAGGCTCAAATTTTACTTCGGGCTCGTTTATACAGTTATTGTAGCTTAACTTGCAGAAATCCTGAACCATTTATTAGCAGGAGGCCTTGACATATTTGACATATTTGAAAAAGTCAAGATCCATGATTTCAGAAGAGGGTTAACCTACTGAATCAATAGCAAAACAGAAAGCCATAGCTTTATTTTGGGACATGGCTTTCCCTGAAATAATTGTGTGGGCGAGGGGAGGTGTCTTTTGTGAGCCTACAGTTTTAAAAAAAGGGAGCAATGACTCAACATCTCAGTATCTGTATCATTACTCAAATGTAGCATGTTTTCACTTTTACCCTCATGTTCCATCTTTCCAGCTCATTACAGCTTCTTTCCAGCTTGCCATCACTTCAGCTCTGATCATGATGCTGTTTCTGCAGAGACAGCACTTCTATATTAAGTTTTGTTGGTTTCAACAGATTTCTTATTCAGAGCAAAATGTTCACTTTTGCCATTAAGACTCTACTTTGTAGTCTTTTCCTCTCCTATTAGGCAGTAAATAAATTCAGTAAAACTATAGTGTCTTGTTCTAAGCTGTGATTTCTTGATAATATTTCAGTGAATATAGACAACACCATGAATTACAGATTAGTTTAGAAAAAACATGAAACAAATCTCAATTGATATGACATTTGAAATATTAGATGACAATACATTGGTTTTTCCTCTGATGTTTTTTTAACATTATTCATTCCCTCTTCTCTATACTCTTCCAGGACAAATCATAGAATCGTAGAATGATAGAACGGTGTGGGTTGGAATCGACCTTAAATATCACCTAGTTCCCACCCCTCCACTGTAGGCAGGGACACCTTTCACTACACTAGGTCGCTCAGAGCCTGATCCAACTTGGGCTTGAACACTTACAGGGATAGAGCATCTATAAATTTTCTGGGCAACCTATTCCAGTGTCTCCCCACCCTTACAATAAAGGATTTCTTCCTAATACCTAATCTAAACCTATTCCCTTTCAGTTTGAAGCCATCCCCCCCGTCCTGTCACTGCATGCTCTTGCAATAGTAATGTATATAAGGTTAGGGTGATGCTTGGATATGTAACAAATTACTTTTTTGTTTACTTCATTATCAAAAGGACTCTATTTGTATTAAACAAAAAAGAAATACCTACATCCTACTACCAAAACCACATTAAAATAAATGGGGATAATACTGGCATTACTAGCTTTTGCTGATGCAAGTTTAAGTTGCCAGAAACATCTCAGCATATGACACCATTCTGTGTCCTGTTACATCATGGAAGTAAGTGCTGCAGAAAGATTTGCCTTCAACTGTTTTCTGTTCCATCAGACCACCATGAACTGCAGTTTAGCAGTGCCTGGCAATTTTCTCTGACAGAGAAGACAAGTTCCAATACCAAGCTTCAAACCCATGAGATACAGCATTATTTGTGAGGAAATCGGTAGTGCAACACTCGATATATGTGGTTTGAGAGCTCTGTCGTTAATCTGAGCTTCTGATTGGTTCTGCAGCTCTTTTGTGTTGCACTTCTAATGAAAAAAAAAAAAAAAAAAAGATCCACACTGAATATATTTGGGGAAAAACCATTTGTCTTGTGTAAAGAAAACATGCCTGGAAAAATCTTCAGTCCTTTTACTATGGCATAGCTTGTATCTATTTGGGGTGAGTCATAAATACATATTCTGTTATATATGTGCTCTTCATGATACAGAATATACATTTTTCCCTTCCACATCCCATTGAGTAGTCATATAAATATCAAGGGAAGTTTTTTAAGACTTCTAATTTATAGTTCATGGACATTTAAATTTTTCTTGTGTGCATACTTCATGCAGAAACCTATTTAATTTTATCTGCATCTAAAGGAAAATTTTGAAATTATAAACTACTCAGTTTTGATTTATACTATATGTCATGCATCTCATCACTATCAATAAGAGATGGATTTCAGAAATTAATAGAAATAATTCTCACCTGAGTGTCAGGTGATAATAATCAGCAAAAACCATTTGGAGACCTGTTAGCTGCACTAACATTAGTGCAGAATTTGATTGAAAAAGCCTTTTTTAATTTTATTACTATGAGATTAATTTAATAAAAAACTGCATTTGTTGAATTCAACCTACTTGCTGCAGCTACACTACTTTATTTTCTGGATTAATTTTATTTCTTATTTCTCAAAAAATACTTGGTGCTGAAAGTCAACATGCAAGTAAAACTAATAAAACACTGTACTAATTCTTAATTTCATGTTTTACTTTCTTATCCCCTGTTGTTACTGTTCACAGCCACCTAATTGCCTAAAACAAGGTAATGTTAAACGTCATTCATATATAAAATTTCTAGTTTTAGCTAGAAGTTAGAGAAACCAGATAGCATGAAGAAATTGGCATAGTTTTGACCTAACTTACCTGAAGGTAATATAACTTTACTGCTAATGCAATCTACAATAAATGTTCTGTAATAAATACTTATGAATAAATATCATGTCTCAAGCATCAGTATTTTATAGATAAATTTATTTTACAAATTTCTTTCAATTAAACTTGAGAAAGCAAATAGTTACTTTGTTTTGAGAGTTGCAGGATTATAAAAGTCTAGACTTCTATAGTGCCTCTCCCATAGCTCTATGCACTTAGTGCTACATAAATATGTAGCATTTAGTGGTCTACAAGGAAAGCTGAAGTTATTCTGCTATGACAGAAGATTTAACTGCTGTTCAGTGTCCTATCTGGAATTCCCAAAGCCAAGAGGTAGAAAAGATTCTTTTTCACGATTAGAAAACCTACAACTTTTGCTTTGCTCTGTTTCACTTCCCCTCCTTTTGTCTTTTAATTGCTTAGGGAGATTAGCAAAAGTAGCCCAGAGCCCATCCTGCAGTGCTTCAGAGTGCTCTCTGTTCTTAGTCATGTAGCCAAATTGACTTTAGCAATAACGTCTACTTTCTACATGTTCTGATCCTATATAGCCTCCAAATTTATGATTCAATTTGACTTTATTTGGCTCCAGTTCCTGAAAGGACCATAAATTTGCCATTAATCTTTGATTGTATTCCATCTGTTCTCAAGGTGACTTCTGTTGCTTCAGTACATACTATGGAGCTACCTGCCAAACCATCTTTCTGCTGCTAGGCTACCTGTTTTCCAGGAATAGTTGTATGTGGACATTTCATTCTTGTTTCAAAAGCTCATTACCAACAGCACTGGATCGTAACATTCAATTCATTTGAAGCATTATATTTCTGCTTTGGCAATTACCTTCAACTTACCCTTTTCTTTCAGACTGAGTTGGCCCAGTATCCACTATTACCATCGCTGAAGAAAATATAAGTATTCCTCAGTATAGCTAACTTCTGGTCTCTGGCATAGACATTTTCCTGGGTTTCTGTTAGCTACTCCACAGTAACTTTGTCTGTATGTGCTCATTCATACACATCAGAAGGCACCCTGAGGTGTGGGCGAAACTGCCTGCAGTTGTAATCCAAACCCTAACCTTATCAATCGCATTCCATAGCATTCCACACAGGTAAGCAACATGGTACCAATTATGAATGAAAAAAGCACTGCCAATGAGGGGTAACAGTTTCTGCTTTGCTTATAGAGAATTAACTGAAATTCAGTAGTTAGTAAACAGACCCTCTAGAGCCTTTACATCAAATTCTTTTTCCTTCCATATTGGCTTCCACAGCTTCCACATAAGCAAGGTACTAATGGTCGTCTAAAAAGAGAAGATAATATATTTATACAAAGTGGCAAAAGTTTTTGTTGTTTTTTTTTAAAGTATGAACTTATTTCAACACAATAATCTGGAACCCACTCCTAACCCTAATTATATACTTACTATTTCAGGTAAGCAAGTAAACTGAAAATTGAAAGGAAGTTTCTCCTGGACACAGTTTTATAGTCACCACTGAATTTATCTGTAGAGGTAAGCCTAACTTTCTGAAGTTTTGGATGGAAAGAAAACTTTGACTTCAGCCACAATGTGAGCTCCAACTTGCTAGATAGGCAAGGATTTGTGTATTGAGGAAAGAAATGACTCATATGAACCAGCTCTGGTCCACCATTTGCCTCTGACAGTTGCCAAATAGAATTTCTACATGGACCACATTCTGTGTAAACAAAACACTTAAGCTATTACTGGACTCATTCATAAGAAGAGGTCTCTGAACACCTTGAAAACTGAGAATAAGGATTTTTTTATTACCGTCTAACATTCTTATGCCTAGCCTACTTAAACTCCTATCAAAATCACAGCTCTTAGTCTCCAGGATTTTATTCCCAAGTATAATCCTAAATAATAGCTTCCAGATGGGTAGGAAACCCATGACTACCAGAAAATTAATGGGAAGTGAGTCACAGCTGCAGGTAGCAACTCCCAAATTATATTTTCCAGCCCATCTGAATTTATTAAATTCATTTTAGCAGCTACATTAGCTCTACAGAAGCAATTCTCTATAACTGTATTCCAACCATAATCTTTTTCCTAAAAAGAGAAAGCTGCCTTCAACTCCTTGAAATTTCAGAAAAAGCTGTTCACAGTAATCAGGAATAACTTGTCTTTAGACTCTGCGTTGGTATGTGGCTTTGCAGACCCTTTTTGAAACTTCATTATACTTCAGCAAGATACCCAGCATGTCGCAGAGGTTGGGAAAGTGATCTTGTGTAACCTACTATTTGCTTCTGGCGTTATCACTGTCTAACAATTGATGGGGCTCTCTACTATAAACCTAGACATTCAGATAAGGATGTTAATCATGAATGGGTGAAAACTTAGGAAAAATGAATTCCCAAGGACAGAGAGCAGCTGTGGTTGGATCAGACCTGATGAGGAGAACAGGGGATCAGATACAGCCCTGGGCATCAGGCACTGCCCTGGAGAGAGGAACAGGCCACGCTAGGGTGCTGTGCAGGGTCTGGCTCAGCCAGGTTCCTGGCTGTGGGAGGTGGAGACTAACCCTGCTGCAAGCTCCACTGGGGACTGACAGAGCCAGGAGAGGAGCCAAAATGGGGTCCTGGACAATGTGGAGATCCAGGAGGGCTGGCACAGACAGTCCAGGTGGGCAGTGCCCTCAAAGTCTGGACACCCAGTTACCTAAACACCGAGATTTTCATTATATTCAGTCTTGTATTTGCCATCAGGCAGCAGGATGCTCATAAACATCACTGACATTGGTATTTCAGAAATTTCTGACTGTGATAATAACGATTTTGTCTTTATGCAGTGGATACTTGGAAGCCTTTTGCAAACTGATAGGCTGTCCCCCCATTCCTTCTATCTTCTATAACTGCTCTAAATTTATATAAATATAAATTGTATAACCTATCTAAATTCAGCCATCTTTAGGTCAAATTTCATCATTTGCTCAGGTGTCTAATTCAAAGCCCATTTTATTTAGTGTGTAATTTTCCCAAGACAGGGTCCATCTGTAAGGAAAGAGCTAATCCAAGCTATCGCTTGGCCATGGCCTCAGAGGGCTTGAAGTGTCACAGTCTTTGGTGGTTGTGAATGTTCAGAACAACAGTTTTAATTCCCTCCCAAAGAGCAGTACCTCCTACCAAGTGATGTTCTGCACTTCAGCTTTTGCAGGGCAGATCAAAGATGAAAAATAACCATATTTTACCATATTTAAGTCCAGGACCAGCTGGATGTTTCAGTGTAATTTCTCATCCCCACCTCAAACCAGAGTCCATTTATTAAACTGTGTATTGAATTCTTACTATAACGTTATTTTTCTACACCTGAGAACACTGCTTATGTATAAATCATCCTGGAAAGATGTATGCAATATAAATCTTTTGTTGCATTAAAATACAGAAATTAAGACAGAATCACTTGCTGATTAAAAGATAAGATTCTTTCTGAATAGAAGACAGTTGTAATTACATTTGCCTTTTTATATATATAGTTAAGGTCTATGCCATACCCACAGATATAACAGTAGTGGTTTCCTTAGCAACCATTAGGTTCTGAAGAAAAACAGAAATTCAATATTTCTAAGTAACAACAACAGAGAAACCCAATTAATTCCAGAATATTAATTTCCATCTATCTTAAAATTATTATAAAACTATTCTAAACTGAATTGCAGTACACATTATTATCCTTCAGAGAATAAATCTCTCAAAATTAGTTTAGTACATTTTCCAAACTAGTTCATAAAATTAAATGAAAATTATTTGCATATAGTTAGCAGTAAACAACTTTCCACTTTCCATCTGCTTACTGCAACATTATAAATTTCAGTTAATATTTTAAACATAATTAAAACCTATTAATGATAACCAAATCATTTGTGTTTTGCTAAAGCAGCATTTGCCAGTGTTTTGCTCATAAAGAGGAAAAGCAGACAACAAGCTGGTTTATAACCTCAGTTTGCCTTTGTTGAATCCACTAACTTGAATTTACAAAAATTCAAAATAACATTGCTGATTTCCATCTATCTGAAGATAAACTTTCGAAAAGGAATTGAATGTGCCATTCATAATGAGATTTTCCTAAGTGTGCAAACAGGATGAAACAATAACTGTTCTAAACTTTCTCAGTGCATTTTAACCCACTTCTGACTTTGAAGCCACAAACAACAGATTATGTTAACTCTTTGTTTGCTGAGGACTTTAGTAATCTGAGGAGTTTACTAAATTTAGTAAGAACTTATTTGGTTTCATATCAGGTAAAGGAAATTACAGACATTTTTGTTTACTCTGAGAAATGTAGGATGTAGACATTGATATTCTTTCCTCAGCATTTTGCGCTGCTTAATTTAGAAATTAAAAAAAAAAAAAAAAAAGTTGTTCTACACCAAGCCTCCTGTGGAGACTAATCATGAACATCATGAAAGGCTTTGCTGATTTTTATCATTCATAACCCTCAATTACAGAATTTCTTTTGTAATACCCTATAAGTAATCCAGCACATTTCCTCCATCTCTGCTTTGTAATCAAGTCATTATACCTCACTCTGTGATTTTCAGAGAAAAACTTTCCAACCCTCAGCATGGCCTAAGCTGGTGTCATGCTCAAGGTCTTGGCTTCTACAATCTCGGGCATACCTTCATGAAATCAAGACAGTTTGCTGATGGGGCTTTGCTGCCCAAGTGGGGTAACAGTGTCCTGGGCAACAAGCTGGCTGGACTTTAGCAGACCTTTAAAGTAGATTTAGCAGGGTGAAGGAGATGGAGTTCTAAGCACTTGAGAAGAGTCAGGGGCTGCTAAAGCATTAGGAAGCAACAGGGAAAGACCTGTGCACTGCGTATCATACTGGAAAAGCTGAGACACACTGAAGTTCTCAGTGACTGGAAAAGGGGAAACATAACACCCATTTTTGAAAAGGGGAAAGAGGAAGACTACAAGCCAGTCAGTCTCATCTCTGTGCCCAGCAAGATCCTCCTGGAAACTATGCTAAGGTACATGGAAAACACACAGGGCTTTCATGCAGGGCTTGATCTAAGATAATTTCCAGTCAGTGGTAACACTTGTTCCGATTCCTTTTGAGTTTCAGTTGGTGTTTTTGGATTTGAAACCTCAGATGTAAAAGCATGGAGATTGCAATTTCTTGGGACAGGATACTTCAAGTTATAGGATTCTCATTTGTTAAATATAAACATTTTCCTTTTTTTTTTTTTTTTCTTTTCCCTTTAATGCAAATCTGGTCATTTGCTATGAGAATTTGCTTCATAATTCATAAAATTAAAATGCACAGCTATATGATATCTAGAGCTTGATGCTCTCAGAATGTGGCACCATGTTTTAGATGACTTTAAAGAATCAAAGGATTCTCCCCCATTTCTCCTTCAATTGACTTCATGAATCTAATCTTTTTCTGTGAGTTAAAAAACATGTTCATATAATTTTGATGTCAACTGCTGATTCTTCCCTCTGTCTCAGATACATGTGGGATGGAAGGAGGGGCCATGAAACCTGTTGCACAGCCACCCAAATCAGTTTTTATGAATTTCATACCACAGATAAGGCCATACATCTTCCGGTTGCATAAGATTTCAGGAATTCATGCTGATATAAGATGAAACAAAAGAGTTACTATCCCATATCTGCTTTTTCCAAGAAAAACCTTTCCTATCTTTACATTCAGTTGGGTATGGCACATAAGTTCAGCTACCATTTGAATGTTCATTTGTGTAAGAAGCAAGAAGAGTTCATATGTCTACACAAAAATAATTCTGCAATGACCTTCTGTGAATGTTCTAAGACCAGTTTGCACCGTTAGTAATCCAGCATGAGGTCATACCTCACAAGTGAAGGCCAGTGGTTTAGACAGATAAAGGTTATTCTGTACAAGCTCAGTTATTGGAAAACTTGCATTCAATGTGGCAGATGATATCTTAGCAATGTAAATATTAGAAGCACCAAAGATTAAAGAAGTCGTAATTTTTGCGGGCATAAAAGTGTTAATTTTTTTTCACAATGTAAATTCTGATCAGTTTACACAACAAGACAAGGATTTTTAATAAATGTAGTTACCAATTTGTCAAACTTTACAGAAGACTTCATTCGGACAATCACAGAACACAAAGTGGGCAAAATGTAATTTATATTAGTACAAATTTCTAATCTCATAATGAAAAGAAGATACTGGAAAAAAAAGACAGAACTAGGTCACTCTTCACAAGGGTGCAGTAAAATGTGATGATGTGTATGCTAACTGGTTTAGAACTGGGAAAATAAGGTTAGTGGCTATTTTTGCTGCACCTGGTTTCATATATCATTCAATACATGTGTAGTTCACAAAAACTCATTATATTTCTGGAAGTAAAAAACATTCTGAAATATTTTGTGTAAAATAATGGATTGAGCTGTTCCCACTCATAGGCGAGATATTTCAGCAGATCTCAACGTTTTCCCCAAGGTACCAGGACTCCATGAAAGAACTAATGCAATAGTTATAATTAATTTTCCTTTGTTCAAAACCAAATTATATAGTGCTTAGTCAGTGGATGCCAGAATACAGACCCTCAAAGAACTTT
Organism: Empidonax traillii; assembly: GCF_003031625.1. Lineage (NCBI taxonomy): Eukaryota > Metazoa > Chordata > Aves > Passeriformes > Tyrannidae > Empidonax > Empidonax traillii. The sequence goes on from NW_020955318.1 coordinate 118,388, forward strand.
GATACGATACAAATACTTAAAAATTACATAGGAGAGGACAGAAACCCTTCTTTGTAGGATAAAATTAAGTAAAATTAATTATACGAGGACTAAAATAAAATTGGCCCAATTGCTATTCCTGCCCCCACACATTTGCAATGAGGTATCAAGTCAAATCTCTGTTCATCCTTTCAACTGAAGAAAAATATTTTTGGACTTTCTTTCACCTTTATATTACCGACTACAGTTTTTCAGAAAACAAAAAAATTTATATTCAATAGAAATAATTTTACTTGTCATATTTTCTGCAGAAAATACCAACACTTTGCCTATTTTTTAATGAAAAAAGTGAGAGGGGTTTTTTAAAAAAATATTGCTGTTTTCTTGAGAAGGATACACTTTCCAAATAAAGTAGTTTTGTTTATTTTTTTTTTTTAAATTAGCTATGTTGAACTTGATTGTTAAAGAAGAAAAAAGTTAGAGAGAGGCGTATCTCGATTGTTACATAGTGTAGATGGCCCAGTTTTCAGACTACCAGAAAATACAAATACTCTTCTAATTACTTTGGACACTTTATGTACTGAGTTTAATACTCAGAACACTCAAACTTCGTGTACCTTTTTGTGTTCCAAAATGCGCACCCACTGAATTAATTCAGTCTGTTATTTATTATGAGAACCAGCAGTAGAATCAGAAACAAATATCTGTCTTTTCAGAGTTACCTAATTAACAGAAATAGCTCAGTGAAGTGAGAGAGGATAAAAGGACCAAGTTAGAAACACATGAGTTGGGAAGAGACACTTGGCAACAACAGCAGTGATATGCTCATTCAGACACAGAAAAGCCAAATCTTCTCTTAGTATCTCAGAAAGGGACAAGGGATTTATCATTTGTTGCAATTAAAGTTTAACAGCTGGAAGTAGCAGTTGGAAGTAAAAGTTGGAAGTAACATTGGACAATACTTGTAACCCAGAAGAATAAAACTCAACATTTTGTATCAGCCATAACCTTCATGTTTGTGATTCTTAACAGGCACACTGAAGTAGTCTCCTGACCACAGCTAGTGGAATCTGTTTTCCCACAGGTCGTGCCTCCTGTTTGATTGTTTCTTTCATAGATGAGGTATGTATAATACCCATTTTCCCATGAAGACTCTCTTAGTGGCTGATGTGATTTTGTGGCTCATCTGTAGCTTTTCCCTCACTGAAAGCCATTTGTGCATCTCTTTTATGGACCAGAAAACTCTTTTTATGAAATATGCATAAGTGTTTTTAGAACTTTAGTCCTCTACCGTGTTTGGTTGAAATTGGTAAGCAGATTGAAATTGGTCAGTAGATAGATATAGAACGTATTTCTCAAGAACCCAAAACGAACCAGAATTTTCAACTCCTTCATTATGATTATGATGTCTTCCAGAACTACCAAACACGTAAGGAAAAAAAGTAAACCCCCTAAAAGCTATTTCAGTAACAACCAGCTCTGAGTATTATTGATTATTTGAAGTAGCAAATCTACCCAAGTTTCCAAGTCTAGTTCAAAGATCAATGAAATGCAGTTGTTTGTGCTGTGTTCATAGCCCATTCATCCAGTAGAGTAAGTGTGTCATTTAATTTCTCCACCTCAGTTAATGTTCCTGGATTACAAGCAAAAGAAAACTGACATAGCAGTATAAAATATAAACTTCACATCCCAGAGTAGGTATGGCCTCCCAACCAAAAGCTATTGTTCAGGGTCATGATATCTTAAAATTTTTATTTGCTAATATGACAAATATAAGTCAGGAGGAGCTTTGAACATGTCTATGAAAGAGAATTGTCATTAAGTGCACTTCTCAATACCTGAAATTCCAGCTATAGTAAATGAGTCTCTCAGGGACTTATTCTGATGCTGAGCATAAAAGACTGACAGACTCCTTCACATGTCTCCTATATCTTCTTTACTTAATATTTAATAACTGAAAGACATATCAACATTCTCACAAGACCACTATCATTATTTTGCTTAATGAATGATATTTCAATCTTTTAAAATTTTCTTTCTTTTTTTTTTCTTTATTTTGCTATATCAGAGAAATTATTTCATAAGCAGATGTTCTTTTACTCTAGAATAGGCAACGACCAAGATAGGCCAGCTTATGGAAATGTAAGGTCTATTTTTTCTGCATTTTGATCATGCATAAGTGAGCCTCATTAGGCTGCCATGTTAAAATTGCTTCCTGCAGTGCAGGGCAGAAGTTAATAATTTGCCTTAAGATGACTCACTCTCGAAGAAAAAATTAAAGGAATCAAAAATATACAATGCAAAAAAATATTTGTCTGCTTACTGCAATAATGCAAAAGGGTAAGAATGCTATTTACTTTACAAGTTATTAATTCAGCATTGTTTGTCTACAATACTTCATAGCACTTTGGGAAAGATTCATTTTATCATGCTGCTTAATTTTAGTGTTTAGTACTAGAAAAGAAATAATTCATCAGCAGTTAAAAGAACAAATAATAATATTTGTGAAAGTGTACAGAAAGTGGAAAGAAACTGTACAAAAGTTTGCTAGAGATGTAGGTAAAGTTGAAAAGAAATTGAGTATTTATCTGCAAGAAGCAGTTTTGGCTAAAAGACTTGAACTAACACAAGATTCAAGACCCTATTAAGACATTACCTGAAACAGGGGGTATCGCTCTAGTCACCTTCATACAGGAAAGATGAACAGAATGAAGGCTATCATTATATATGTTGTCTGCAAACTGTTTGGGGGATAAAAATATGAAGGAAGGAGCTAAACTTGAGGTCGGGGATAAAGCTGGCACAGGAACATATGTGTGAATGACACATTACTAAATTGACGGTGAAATTTCAAGACACTGGAATTATCAAATTTGCTGAAGAAGAAATTTGCTGGAACAGAAATTTGCCTTTATATAGGCAAAGATTATTCCATAATTCTGTTTATTGTCAAAAGGCTAACAAAGTTACATATGAGAGCCAATAGATGTGCAGAGCTAATTCCTTTACCTGTTTCCTGTAATCTTCACAAAATCACAGAATTACAGGATATGTTGAATTGGAAGGGACCCACAAGGATCACCGAGTCTAACTCCTGGCCCAACACAGGACCATCCCCAAGATTCACACCATGTGCCTGAGAGTATTGTCCTTACACCCTGTCATGCTTGGTGCTGTGACCACTTCTGTGAGGAGTCTGTTCCAATACCCAATCACCCTCTGAGGGAAGAAAGAACCTTTTTCTAATATCCAAGCTCACCTTCCCTGAATTCCACAAGTCCTGTCTCTGGTCACCAGAGAGAAAAGATCAGTGCCTGCCCCTCCCCTTCTCACAAGGATGCTGTAACTGCAATGAGGTCTCCCCTCAGTCTCCTCCAGGCTGAACAGACCAAGTGCCCTCAGCTGCTCCTCATACGGCTTCCCCTCAAGGCCCTTCGCCATCTTCATTGACCTCCTCTGGACACTCACTAATGGCTTAATATCTTTCTTATTTTGCAGTGAACCAAAACTGTACATAATATTTGTATAATAAGCAGCTTCAGTTTAGTGATATCCATACACAAACACAACATTGTATATCACTGCTCCATACTCTACTTCCCAATGGATTCAGTTTATTAACTTGTGCTTATGAATATTTATAAGACATATGACATGACTGGCTTGACAAGAACAAAACCTATGGAGCATATCAAGCTGTAAATATGAATAGTGAGATGGTGAAATCATTAAACTCAACAGCACTTTGCCATTGAATTCAGGCTAAGTAAGTACAAGAATCAGGCTTCAACACATGGCAGCAGTAGAAGAGCTGCATATGTCTTTGTAATAGTTCCCACCTATTTTAAAAGCCCTATCAAAGTGCAGAAGAGCAACAGTATTGCAATGCTTTCAAAGACCTGAGGTTCTGCTGGCAATTGGCCAGCTATTATCATGGTGACAGAGCTACACTAAGTGCCACTGTCTCAGGCTGATACACAGTCTTTGCTACCTGGGAGCCAACACATGTCTAGTTTATTGCCAAGATTTTCTGAGAGGACTCACTCCCATCTTTTTATATGGATAGATATAGTGCATTTGAAATGGAGTTTATTTTCTTCACAGCAGTGGCGTGGTGCTCTGTTATGGATTTGTAGGTAAAACTGTTGAATATGCAGCAGTATCTCAGCTATAACTGAGTAGTGCTGAAATAGGCTGGAGTTTTTCTCTTCTTCACATTCCATCTCTGCTCCCAGCAAGTGAGCTGAGGTTGGGCAAGAAGCTGGGTGTGGACACAGCTGGGACAGCTGAGCTGGATTGAACAAAGGCATATTCCATACCCTATGTTGTTGTGTTCTGCCATAAAAGCAGAGGGAAAGGACAAGGAAGGAGGAATATTTGTGGTTATGGCACTTGACTTTCTAAGTTATCGTTACACACAGTGAGGCTCTGCTTGCCAGGAAGCGTCTGGACATTTGCCTGCCCATGGGAAGTAGTGAATAAATTCCTTCATCTGCTTTGCTTGTGTGTGCAGCTTTTGGTTCACTTATTAAACTGTCACATAAGTCTTCTCACCTTCTTCCTACTTCCCCAGGCCACAGGAGAGAGAGTGAGTGTCGTGCAGGTGCTTGACTGCTGGCCAGTGTCAACCCACTACAGACAAACACAGTTTATAGGGCTGCTCATGATAGAACAAAAGTAGCTGATGTCTGTGTCAGGGAATCCTCTATAAGGTTGAATTACTCTGCTAAATCACACTTTAAATATTTATTACAGAGCAGTAAACTGAATTTTATATAAATTATATTATGCCGAACAATATGATTTTTCCCTTCAGCTGTATGGTTCAGTTCCATACTCAGATATTTTCTACAGAAAGCTGCTTTATAATTCTTCTGCAGGAAACAGAGGCTACTGTTCAAAAGATTACAGGAGGGGTTGCAAAATGTAACTCATGCTACACATCTGTTCAGGAGAGATGATGAAGTAATATTCTAGACTGTTGATTATCCTTACTCAAATAGGCCTTTCAAACACATTTGGGGGGCCACACACTTATAAGTTTCTTCATTTTCTTATTGTATAACAAGAAAAGGCCAAAGATCATAATAGCTGATGTTACAGGCCACCTCAGCTAAAATTAGATGTGCCCTATCCCTGTTCTCAGTATTTTCCCCTGATACTTACCACAGGTTTCCTGAGCCATGTGAGTACCAGATAGGATGGATATCAACTAATTGCAGGGGTATTAAAACGAGACTGTGATGGCTGTGTGATATAGGAGTCTTCTGTCTGGCATTAAAATCTGTAAGTTTGTGGCTACATGGCAGAAAGTCAGCAAAAGCATCTGAACATTTACTTTGTAAAGTAAGGTAGGTATCTGTTTAGGAAAAATTTTTAGAATATCCTGTAAGCATGCATCCTATTCACAACAACCTTTACAATCTTTTGATTTTAGCATTCTTATTGTTCACATTTTCTTATCTAACCTTACTAAACATTGTTTTAATTCCATTAAAAGCCTTAGCTTCAAGTTCTGCATGAAACATCAATATTATTGATTCATGCTTTTTGTGTCCTCTGGGCATGGTTTAATTTCACATCAATTTGTATAATGAAAAAATGAGTGAATCTGCCAGAAATAAATGCTAACAGAAAACGCTAAAAATCAATTAAAATACCTTATCAGCTACAAAGATAGTCATATCCTTTTACTAATGACAGAAGATATATTGCAACAAAGGAAATCAGAGCTAATCTGATACCTGTTTCCACTAGTAGATTTTGTCCTTCAATTGGCTACAATGATTTTATGCTGATCTATTAGAATTTAATTTGCCCAGTATTAACATTAAATTAATGGGAGATTAAACAAACTTCAATTGAATGAAAATTGAATTATAAAATTAAATAATCAAAAATATTTTTATTCTTTTCTATTTTGTTAGGTATCTATTTTTGTTTCATCAGCATAAACCATTTGTACAGTATGACTTCTACTCACAGCCAGGAAAATCAAATATATACAAAAAATACATGTAGTTTAGATACTCCAGAATCCATTTTAAAAGTAGTATGTACTTTTTTTCTCAGAATGAACTCTTTCTCTTGAATAATTGTTGAAAGACTTGCCATTGAATTCAGCAGTGACAGTTTACCCTATAAAGTATGCATAAAATATGTTCATCTTGTAGAACCACAGAGATGCTGGTTGGAAGAAACTTGTAGCCCAACTTTCCACCTGATGTAGTGCCACTTGTCTAGGTAAGTCTTGAACACTTCCAAGGTTGCCATTTTTGCAGTCTCCCAGGCTAACTGTAAAGAGTGCTGCTGGATCAAAGGGATGCTATTTAAAGTCTGACATTCAAAACCCTTAACACTGGGAATTTACATGAAGTTAGGAACATCAAGTAGTTAGCTTTTCTCAAACCCACATCCTTCTTGTCCTCAGAGAGTTAAGTTCTCTGTTTTTCAGTTTCTTTCTCTCTGTTTCTTTAACATGGGGTTTACTGTTACAATTGGAACATATTTTGTGATAATAAAGGATATGTCAACCCTCTAGGTAGCATGGCCCAGCACCAGGACCCACTGTAGTGCCAAATATCAACACCACAAATGTAAATTAGTATTTTCTTATGATCTAGAAAGAGAATCTGTGTTGGCTATTATAGCTCCACCAACCTCTGTTAACTAGATGATGGATAGCTGGGGTCTGAAATTATATTCTGTCAGCTGAGACCCTGACAGAATTTTGTTATTAAGAATGAGTTTCCATATGGAAAGCTTTCTGTATAATTCAAAAAGTAAATTTTCATCTCTTATTTAATGTGATGTGTCTTAAGCTGTCATTCAGTTTTACCCCAGAAGTTATTGAAATATACTAAGTGGAACAGGATCCCTCAGTATATGTGAAGTTCTGATTGTTTGGCTATGTAAGGGCTATTTCAGAATAAAATGTGATTTTATAAAGTCAATAGCCACAGCCTTTGAGAACTTGTTATTTCTTGCTTTTAAAAATAAACATTGAAGTTTTTATTCCATTCTACTTCAGGCTTTAAGAACACTAACCCTCAAAATTTTTATTCTTTTAACTATAGGCTACTAGTGTATCACAGTGGAGGCCAACAGTGCACAAAATGACAAGCTTTTACAGTGGCAATTCCAGAATTCTATAAAGTAAAATTATTAAGGATTTTAAAATAAATGGGCAACTTATCTTAGGCCAGGAATATTGTGCCAATTTCATTAGGCAAGAAATATACTTGGTAATCCATCCTTACAGTTGCCATAAAATGTTGCATTTTCAAATTTCTTTAAAACCTTTGAAGGTGCATTTGCCTGTGATACTTTCAAAATTACTGTAACAGATTTGGCATATGGTGTTTTTGAAAATCACAGCAGAAACTGCCTACAACTGTTGAATATCTAATCTCAACAGCGTGTCTACCTAACATATTACAGCAGTGAACTATCACTGAATAACAAAAGTATGTACATACCTTTTGTCCCTTACTATGTCTCTGTACCTTCCATTTAATTCCCCTGGGTGATCTACAAGCCAAACATCATTCTAAATCCAAAGCGTAGCAGTAAATTGTGAATACAAATGTATTTCAATGTAAGAAAGACAAATATGAAATTTAAAGATAAACTTCTTTCTTTTTTTCCCCCTTTCTTTTCCAAATGGTGTAGATTCTTAGAGTTTAAAATCAGAAGAAACTTTTACAAATACTTTTAGTGATTTCAGTATAACATAGTCCATTAGACTTCCCTGTTTTTCCAATGGTACCTCAGAGCAAGAAAGTCGTTTTCTGTCAAATGGCGTTGATTGTGGTTTTTCTCTTTGTTATAAAGGAATCAGTTTGTTCAAATCTGTCCTGGGGATAATATTCAGAAATACAGTTAGTATAGGATACAGACATTAGTAAATTGGATTTATGGCCCTAAGAAGTTGGCTGTGAAGGCTTGTAAGTTGAAGTCTAGAATAAAAAAAATAAGAAATAGTAGAGTTGGGTTTTATGATGTATCTTCTTGCTTCTTATGTCATGGATATTAATGTGACCTTCTTTCTTGAGGGCATTTATAATTAGATAATAAAATCATCATTGGTTTCTGTATTCAGGATGTTCAGACTCATACTCAGGACTGGAAAACCTATTTTGATTACTGCATCTCAAGGTTTGACAGTGAGTTAGAAACTGTATTTGATTATACTTTCTTCTGTAATTTCTGTGCACAAATTTGAAATTATTTTGATGATAATCTGAATGCATCTGATATATCCTTGGCAACGCACTTCCAATGAGTTCACCAGGAAGTTTTTATGGGACAGACCATGAAAATCCTTACAAGACCCTATTTTTAAAAAGGGCTTGTTGAATGAGGGTACATTCTTTCATAGTTCTTTACGTTTCCCATTTTACAAACAAGGCAACTCAAGCAAGGGAACAGTATATTACAAAATACCATAGACTATACATTGGTCTTTTTTAGATGTTTTTTACATAAAGCCAATATTTGAACCTTCAGGTTTATTCAAGCTCTTTATCTCAATTTGCTTTCGAAGTTTCCACTGATCAGGGAGACCTGATTTGTAACTTATGAACTGGTATTTGTGAATTTGTCAATTTGACAGCTTGAGACTACTGAAAAGCAGAATAATTCAGTTTAATAATATGTGGACATTAAGTCATTATGAAATAAGTTTCCAAAATGCTGAGAAAATATATTTAGGATACATAAGCACACAAGCAAAAGTGCCATTTTTATATAAATTACATATGTTTCCGAACAGCAAGAAACTGAAGATTAATATAGGGGCAATTAAGCTCAGAGATTAGTTGTAAATTTACATTATTAAAATCAGCAATAAACAAGGAAGTTTGATAAGATGTTTCTTCTAGAAGCTGTTGATTCAGTGAAGACTAAGTGTCTTTCACAAGCAGTCTAAATTCACCAAAAAAAAAAACCCAGGAATTTTCTGGATGAGATTTTGCTGATGTATCTGGTAACATCTCAGAAAAGAAAACCTGGCAGATGAAGGAATTGCTCAGTTTGTAGGCTCCTTGACATCAAGCTGACACCAAGACAGTTCCCCATGTGGGCATTACCAGAACTAGAGTGCCTCTTTCTTAGCATTTTTGCATTTTCAATAGAATACAATAAGTTTTCCTGGTGTTGTTCTAAATTACATGGTTAGCCAGAAATCAAGCTCAGGGATTCAAGTGGCAAAATCCTCTTGCATATACTGAATGTCTGAGTCCAAGTTGATGTGGGTATTGACTGTTAGCTAAATAAATAAGGAAGATGAACAAAAGTGGAAAAAAGGTGAAAGCAATAAATACAATACTAGAGTTACAATGAAGCAAAGTCTTTGAATGTGGGAACATTTTAGGATTATATCCAGTATGTTCAATTTTAGGAATAGTTTTGACTATTTGTACATAAAAAACACTGCTGAGACCTAAAAACATGCTGAAAATTAATTTATCCAGTATTGGCTGGGTTCTAATTTCCACCAAAATGCTTGAGAAATATAATACTAGTTTTAGTGAGAGATAAACAAGAGTTACTTGTGTGATCCAAATAGCCTTAGTTTATGCTATTTGATTATTCACAAGCATTTAATCAACTGGTGCTTTCACACCTTTTTGCTAAAAACAACGTAACTGACTGAAGATACTATATTTACACTATAATATAACTGTTATGTCATAAATATGTAGGTCTTAAAGTGAGGGGTTTAATTTACGACAAAACCAAGAGAGAATGAAGAGAGCTAATCAGAGATACTTGTATGATACCCACATGGCTTGGAGACAGAAACTCAGAAAGTGAAATAAAATGGGACTTCTATTCAGCATACAGTATTAAAAAATCATTAAATTCAGCTTACTTAGCAGGTATTTGCTTCCAATTAGTCAAAATCTCCCTAAAATTCCATCTTCTGCATGGTTTATTCAGCACTGCAGAGAAGTGTATCAATTCAGTCAAGGCCCACATGCTATAACCTGCAAGTGCAATAGCCTCCTTTCTTTTGAAAAGCCAGGAATGAGTTATTTTTCAAATGTGGGTTTGTACAGTGAACACGAGCCATGTACTAAGGAAGTAGGAAGCTCATGTTTCCATCCTCTGCCTGAGGAGATTAAAACTCCTGTCTACTGTTTCCTGAAAGAATACTCAGACTCTCAAACCATAGAGTTTTTCTGTGCTTTTTACTGAGACTGTGCCAAAAGAAGGAAAACAAAAGATTCATTAAGCACAAATGAGAACCTTCTTGTACCATTAAGCTGCAGCATTTTTCACCTTGAAGAATAGATCCTCCTGTTCTGGTTTCTGAAAGAAAAGCAGCTTGTGTAATTTAAAGCAAGAATCCCTAACTACTAACTATTCAATAAAGAGCATTGGAGGATTAGATGGCAGGTCAGTGGGGTTTTTTAGTACTTCAACATTGAATTAAGGCACAATACCAGATCTCCCTGCTTGTGTCTTCTGACAGGTGATAACAGCATAATACAAAATGATTCACAGATGGTCCTTCTATTTTCTCATGCCACAACAATCTATTAGTGTATTAAAAGAGACCTATTGTGCTGGTTCCCTAGCAGGTATATATATTCATTCAAATATGAATTAATTGTTGCCTTGTTTCATACTATAGTAATTTAAACTGCAGTGATTTCCCCATTTACTAGCAACTTTAATCGATGTACCTAATTAAATTACAATATGATTAATAGATACTTGAATATAGACATAAGAAGCTTAGAAATACTGCCTGTTTTCTTCTTTATTAAAATATGGCATATTTTTGGCATCACTTCCTTTCAATTTTAATGACCAAGGCTTAGGAAGTGTTCTGCTGAAAGTGATTAAGAATGGAGGCGTAAGGTTTCTTACTGAATTAAATTAAGAGAGTTTCAACATCCTTTTCCCTGTCCAGAATTCACTCCAAGATCAACTGTTCTACATTAACATAACTTGCAGCTTCTTCCAACTGTCCAAAGTTTCTCTCGGTTTCATCTTTCAGTCTGAGAAAAACTGAAATGTCTTGCATTAATTTCGAGTCTTGCAAAGCTCTTAATTAGCATTATAAATAAATAATTCATCCATTCTTTAAAACAAAGCATTTATTAATGGTTTAAAAGAAAGAAAAAACAAAGCAGCACAAAACAGACACACTCCCCTCAAAAACAGACAAACCCTAACTGCTGAAAGCTCGGTCTGAGCAGCAGCTGGTTTTTGGTTGTCTGACAGAGGGCAAGTTATAAGGTAGATATCTAGAGACAGAAAAAGATTAAATCAAACATGTCCTCTTCCTTGCACTTGTGTTACCACGAGAGAAAAGAAATTTGGTTATTCATATTTCTACATCTTCTCCCCCTTTATTAGGAGGATAAGTGTCAGGACTGATGGACTGGGGAAAAATACATCTTTTCTGGAGTTAGTCAATACTTTGAAAATATATGACAAATGATGCTCTGCAATCAGAAATGGGAGGAGTGCAAGGCGATCTTGGTAGAGTTAGGTGCAGGCATTATACTTGTTTTTTACCAAAATTTCCATGCTGCAGCAAATTCTCTTTATCAGTCATTTAGGTGCTATCAGAATTAACTTAATGGAAGTTTAAGAGTCAAGAGACTGTAGATATCAATATACTGTCATTTCACAGTATGTATGCATTACACATTAATATGTGGCTGTGTCTCTGGAGCACTTTCCAATGAACATTGAAAGGCTGCGTGAATAACAGATGTGACATTATTTAAAAGATGAAAAATGTGTATAAGTATGACACCAATGATGCACTGAAAACTGAGGAAACTGATATCTGGGGTGTTAAGCATAGCCTGTTCCTAATGGAACAGCTAGAGCATGTGTATAGTTCAGTGCAGGTCTGATATCCCAGAAAACTCACAGAACATTTAATAGATAATTAAATTTCCTGCCTTACCACTTGTATTCTCTTTATGTAGTTCCAGCTACAGAAAGAAGCAGTTACAGGGAGAAATTACCACTTACTTTGAGACATCATAGAAGCATGAGAAGTTTCTTCCATATGCTAGCATTTTCATTCAATTTGTTGGACTTATGAAACAGTATATGTAGGATTTAATAGACACATACTAAAAACGCAAAAAAGAGTTTGTAAATATTTTTCTCTAATCAAAATAAGAAAATAAGATTACAGTAGTTTTCACTACGTTCATTATTCAAGAAAAGCATGCCAGTATAGTTTGTTTACCTCTTATTGTTTTAGACAATTGTAAAATATTCTGCAAGAGGCTAGATGATAGTGTAGTTGCTAAAAATCAACCACACACCACTGAATAATTTAATTCAGATTCATGGTGATATGTGTCTACTGAGGTTCTCGCTCCCTGACAGTGGTTTTCTCATACACGAGGTTCCCAGTTTTGCAGTAAGAGGGATCCAAAGGGCAGCAGAAATTAACATCTCACTGGGGAGTGTGGTGATTTGTAGTGTGTGAGCTATTTCTACTTTGAGTTCTCAAAGAAATTTTCCTTTTTGGCTTATGTCACTAATGATAAATGACTCAGTTGGCCGTTAAGCATTGCCAATCCGTTTCAAAGAGATAAAATTATGGCTTTGTAATAGTGAAAAGTGATTGCAAATTTTAGCTTGGTAAAGTTAATACCTCAGACAGAAAGAACCACCATCAGTCATTCTATTCTATTCTAAAATGAAAGCTCTAATTCCCATTGATATAAAATGTTGTCCAGGTCAACAAGATTCCCAGCAGAAGGTCCAACAAACAGTTCACTCACTCTGCTATATGGCAGATTTCCAGTATATATTCATTGTCTGATATGTGTGACAAAAGCAGATATTTCTTTTTTATACACCTCAGGACAGAAGAGACCTTTGAGTGGTCCTATCCTAATACTCCCCATCTTTCTCTAGTAATGGAGCCTTTTCTATTTTGTCTCTGTTTCAAGTGATGATTTACTGTAGCAAGCAAAAACGAAGAGTGTTTATGAGACCTCTTAACTCTCATACTGTCTGTCAGTGTTAGACTTCAACATCTTCTTTCTCCTATCTCTTTCCCCCAACTCCAGCTGTACAGCACAGTCACTGTGAAGCAAAGGGAATTGCCTCCCAGTATGAGCTGCATCCAGTGCATAAAGCCTGAGAACACAGACAAATGGGTCCATGTTCAGCTGCAGGCAGCACTGTACCTCCCCATGTTCCCATGGCATAGTGGGAAAAATACTCCTCCAGTCATTGCAATCCTGCTACTACCTATTGGCAGGGACACTCATGACCAACCTTGGCAACTCAGAAAACCTCCTTCTTGCATGATCTAGCTCCTTGCCTGAACGCGATGAAATGCATGTTGACAGTCCCCTGTGCATGAGGAATGATTTCTTCAATGAGGAATGCACCTGGGAAGTGACTTCTGGACAAGTATGATCTGGGAGGAACATTTTTCCCTCCTATCCAGATATATCCTGGCTTCCCCTTTAGCAACGAAACACAGATAAACCTATTATTCCTCACGTAATTTCCAAGGACTGAGAAGAGTAACTTGACTCTTTCGGATTTCATTAGACTAGGGGCTCCTGCAAAATGTGCCAATGGTTTCTAATTAAACTAGCAGGGGAAAAAAAATGCTTGATGTCGTAGCTAGTGCAGAAACTGTCCTATCACCCCGCTACTCAAATTCCACATTTTAGAAATCTTGACATGTCTGTAAATCAATGAGCTATTTTTATTTGTTTACCTGATGGTAAGCTGGTGAAACTCTGAATATATTTATAAATACTGATATATCCTGTGCTAAGAACTGCATGTTCAGTATAAAGCACACCTGAGCCCACTGAATTTTGTCAGATATTTATGTCATCTCATTATCTATCTTTTCAGACTACTTCACCTCAGTTTCAGTTTCTTAATGAAAAACAGTCATTTCTTCGGCTGGTTTTATTTAGTATTTTACTGAGTTTCATATTTATATGTAAGATAAATTCCCTATTCTGTTACATCTCCTGCCTATTCTTTAGAGTATTATTGTCAAAAGGTTATGCCAATTCTGCTGTCTATATAGCTGAAAAATTTAACAATTGGTGGACCTGAACTAGGACATCAAGTTGAAGCTTCCTTATATTTTGAACACATGGAGATGCAGTGCAAATTTTGATCCAAACTATCCAAAATTAAATATAGATTTGTGTCATTTTATTTTAATATTTCCCTTAGATATAGGTGTAAGCAAAGTCACAACAATGCATAGTCAGAAAAGTTATTACTGAGAAATCAGCACAATTCCTACACTCTAATTTTATTTTCAAGAAATAAATGAGTGTTTAGGGATGATTTTATACAGCAGCCAGTTGTTAATTGTGGTGAAGATTTAAGCCTGGGAGAATGACTGGAACAAGACGACACCTTTCCCTAAACATTGCCAAATTATTTGATTTACTCAGTAGACCAGGAAAGTGCTGAATTGCTTCAGTTTCTTGTTGCTGGTAGAAGACCACTTGGATGCGAGACAGGGTTTTTAGTTGGTGCAGAGGCTCCATGACAATTTAGAGTAAAATTCCTGTCTGGTGTGTGTTCTTTCAGGAAAGTGTGGCAAAGGGTAAAGAGAGTTAGCAAGTAGGGCTGTGCCCTCCTTTTAAAGATCTGTTTTTCAGGAACAGCTTTTTCGTCTTTTTGATGGCACACACAGACATGGTGTCCTCAAACACTGACATGCACACACTTAAATGTGCACACCTGCTCATGTGGCAGAGCCTCCTAAAGACGATGTTGAGCTGCAGCATATCTAAATATGAAGATTTGTAGGAGAGCAAATTCATTTCTTGATCTGGGTTAAATCATTGCTCAAAGCATTATTTTTAATATTTTTTAAAAGCCTGGACTAGCTCCAAGCCCTGTGTCCCACAGGCTTTCAGGTTTCTCTATCTTACCTTAGTTTCCTTCTATAAAAATGGAATCTGCCAGCATCTAGCCGCAGAATGTTGTAAGTAGTTCTCATTTCCTCCTCATGCAAGATTCCCGCAGCTGACAGCATCTCTACATCCTGCTTTGAACTCTATTCCAGCTAGCCCACGCTGCACCCAGCATGTCATAAGCTATTGCAGCAGTCCTCTTGTTTCTCTCCTGTAAAAATTCTTCACCTTCTCAGCTTTCTGACAGTTTGCCCTTGCTCTGACTCCTGCCTTTTCATAGTATGGTGTCACAGCCTGACAAAGATGGTGTGCCAAGAAAGAGGAACACATCTGCTTATACATCTTGGCTAGGTCAGCAGAAAGAGAACTGATTTAATAACATTTATTTTTGGAGATTCTACCTTTCCAGGATCCAATACAATCAAATCAAACAGTGAAATAATTCCTAAACTGCCTATTTTGCCTTCTGTGTTGTAACCATAGCACAACATCTCAGTTCTTCCTGACGTGTTAAAATAACATTACTAAAAAAATCTAAGGCACTTTGAAATTGAATTAATTTTATCTTAACCAGTTAAAAACCTGCATTTGGATTTTGAGGAGGTAAGTTGGATCTTTAGTTAGGAATAAGACTTAATTAATCTACTTACAATCATGAGCAAGACACCGTTTGAAAGGGAAGATTTCACCAAAGTAGTCTTCTAATTCCACTAGCAGAGTTAGACTAGCTCCTAATACTCTAGAAAATGCCACCCTTTGCTCTTGTAAAGTAATAAAGACTTCATGGTTTCTTTATATGGAGTTTATATCAGCTGAGTAAGAGGCAGATGAGGTTTGTATGGTAATAAGAGTTGGAATTCATTGCCTGGGGTAGGCAAATGAACACAATAAATTATAAAGCCAAATAAAATTGTCAAGATGCATTTTTGAAAACTCAGTGATTTTTTCAAAAAGATTTTCTGTACCTTTCACAGTGATTAGATGTGACTAAACCACTGGCAGAAAATGAAAGCTAATTGTGAGTGTCTGGGCAGCTACAAAAATTAACAATAAATTTGTGTTCACTGAATATGACAGAAATGCAGACTGTCCTGATGGGAGAATGAAGTCTCACTGCACAGTGTGAAACTGCAGGTTAGGGACAGTGTTCCAAGTGCTAGAGGAAAAAGCTTGTTTAAGCACCAGTAGAGACAAACTCCAGAAAGCCACTGCCAAACTTTATGTTTGAGCCTCATATTTTAGCTAGTTTTTATTTTGATTACTTATTAGTTTTTTAAGCACTACCTATATTTATGTCAAATAATCACAGTGGGAACAGAACTTTTACAGCCTCTCATATCACCATTTTTGTTTTGAGTGATCCCACTGAGTAGGAAGACACCCAGTGCTGCTGCTGATTTATTTCTCTTGCACCTTTGCTCTTCCAGTGTCTCAGAAAGTCTGGTAACCCTAACTGGAGTCATGTTCATCCTCAAAGGCCTCTAAGATGAGGTAAGCAGGGAATGTTCAAGAAACTGGTGCCCAGGTATGAGGAAACTGATTCAAAGGATGCATTCCCTGCTACCTGCATCTGCTGAAGCATATGGCTGGCTCTGCACACAGCAGCCAGCCATTTAGCTTGAAATGACTGCACACCATTTTATAGCTCAGAAGTTAATCTGATATAGCACAAAGATTTTTGCCTTTACTCTGTTCTAAGTTAATGACTACTATGTCTTAATTCACCTGATAGCCAATAGCTTGACTATTGATAGCAATGAGATCAGTGGCATCTCTTGAGATATGGCTCCAGGATAGTGAAGAACTATGTAAAATTTCTCAGGAATTATTTTCCACTGAGCTCTCATAGAGGGGATATATAAGCCAGCCTCTAACTAATGAGGATTTTGACACAGTTCTTCTTGCAGGTATTCCTAAACACATACCAAACATTTTTTTCATTTCATTGACTGAAGCAGTTAGTGATGTCTGAAGATGAGACACTCAGTCATCTGGCCTTGCTGCATCTATACCTATTGACTATGTGACCGATCCCTCACCAAACAATTTTTTAGAGGTAGAAACAAATTGAGAGTGGAACTACTTATGTAGAGTAAAATTGCTTTGGGTACATTTTTGAGGATGAATTTTGGAGTGGATCCACTCCTTCAGATAAAAGATTTCTGCCACTAAGGTTTAAGATGGCTTTAAGGTGGCCTTAAAGCAAACATACAGATAGTTGAAATGGGTAGGATATACTATGTATGGAAATGCAAAGTACACAACAAAAGGACCTAGGCTTAAGGTGTTTATTCTAGAGCCCATCAAGACATGATCTCAGAGCTCATTGATACCTGTGTGTGAGAATCATTAAAATAATCCTTTGTGACTAATACAGTGATAAGGATCATAGGTAAATTCATGAAACACAGACCACAGTTTTCATAGTTATTTCTAGGAACTTGAATATGCTTCTTAGATTCAGATCCTCACTGATAGAGGATGAATCTGTGGATCGGTGGAAACCATCTGAGAAAGACCTGGCCCGTGGAAGGGTCAAATCATTTTCTGGAGTTACTTGATTCACTTTTCACTGGAGATGTCTTATTTTGCCAATTATATAAGAAGTCTAGAGCAACTAGGCTCATGGAGACCTCAATTAAATACCTAAAATTTTTCAAAGTAAAATGGCCCCAGGAAAATGGTTCCAAAAACTTCAAATGCACCAGGCTCTGCTGTGATTCAGTTAACAGACTTTCAAATTAGTCAGAAAATGTGATCAAAGCATCACATTAAGGCACAATTAAGAGGAATACACTTTGATCATGACTAATGAGGTGCAAAAGCAAAAAAAAAAAAAGACAAAACTTCTGTGGAATAAAAAGATAATTAAATATGAGAACTAATCTGCCTTCAGACTGTCTTATTGACAGGGCGCAGGTTAATATCAGTGCATGGTTAGGTATACTTTATTATCTAATTCTCTAACCAATTTTTTTTTCATGAAAGCTGAGGCTACTTGTCCTGACAGCAAAAAAAAGAGATCTAACATAAAACTGTGGTGTTATAAATGGGTGGTTCTAATTTATTTTTTTCCATACCTTTTCAGGACTCAAGTATCAAGTCTAAATTTTAGTTTTGGAAAAACTGGTGAGGCCTTAATAATTCATGAAAGAACTAAAACTAACCAAATACTGAATACATTGATCAACCTTTGTATCTCTCTGTGAGAGGTTAAATAAGAGCCCCATTTATTAGCAGGAAACCAGAAAAACCTGAGGTGTTTGTTTTCTAGTAAAAAAAGAATACTTAAATTTTTTTGACTTTTCACTTATTTGCCAGATAAGTCAGGGCCTCTGGTTTATGGACAAGAAAACTGATATTGATGTACTTTGTACTGCAAAAGAGTATAGCCATGCTACTGGACAAGAAAGAGGCATCTGTGTTCTATGCTCTGCTGATCTAACACAATATATATGTGATAATAAAGCTAGAATTAAAGGGAATTTAAAAGCTGTTAATTTATCACCATTTATCTTCATCTTTTATTGATCAGAAAAAGGCTGTGTTACTAAAAAAGGAAAAAAAAAGCCTTATAAATTACATGAGTCAACAGTTCTGATGTATTGTCACAACAGTTGCAAGCATGAAAAATAATAAATATAACACAAACAGTACTCAAGGTCTTAGGTGAAATTTCAACCCAGCAGCAGCTGGTTGTGACACACATTTTTGATCAGTGCAACAAACTTTATACCCCGCTTCCCTACAATCAATTACATCTAGTAGCAACAATGATGTATAAATAATATATTATCCAATAAATAGCACATAATTATGATATATAAGTGTGCTATGCTATCTTTAGTAGGTGTAGTATAGTATATCTAAATATAGTGGGATATAGTATGAATATTATATTATCCTATAATTATACTATATATTTATATGACATATGTTATTAATAAAATTTTATTATAACATGCATTTTAAAAGCCAGAGTCATTAACATTTATGTAACCTTCTAGTAATATGCATATGATAATCTAAAAAATGATGTGGAGTCTATAGCTTGACTACGATACAGCATTTTACTGACCACTTCTTTATTGAATTACTGCATTCATATTTTTAATTTAATTAGTTTAATTAAACAGCTAGCTAAGAATCCCTTTCATATTGTGACCACTAAAGCTAGGGAAAAAATATTTAAATTTGCCAAGTTTTTTGCAAAGTCAGAATTTAATTTATGCAGCCTGAAAATATCATCCATCATTATGTCTTTTCTGTCTTTTCTCATTGATGAATGATGGGCCTTATACTGAAATAAAAGATAACAAAACCAAACATGTTTTTAAGCTTGATAAATGGAAATGCTTTTAAAGGGAGAATTAGAATTACCTTGTGGAACTCGCTGATAAAATATCACTGATCCTAAAAGTTTATCTAGGATTATTTGGACAAGATGACCTCCAGAGGTCTCTTTTAGCTCCAACATTCTGTGGTAAAAATGATTAAGAGTTTAAATAGCAAGAAAAGTAATACAGTAATAAATTCAGAGGATTTTGAAAAAAATACACATTAAGGGGAAAAAAATCTCACCTGCATAGTGCAAATTTCCACAGAAGAAGTAGAAAGAAATATTCCCCAGAGAAGTATTATCTTGTTATGCTTGCACTTTAAGCCATTGCTCAAAAACTTTCTTTAATATGTTTAAAACTTTATTATCAAATACTTTCTTTAATATGTACTGTAAAATATTTCAAGGTAACAGTCAGTTCTAATAGGAATTTGCAGGACATAGGCTCCAGGTACAGTGCAGAATTTACTTATGAAGTGTTACTGGTTATGTATCAGACTATTTTAGCTATGAATTTTCTTTCTTATCTACTTTTAATTTCCTATTTTTCAGCAATCAAATTTTTGAAATACTAGATAAGAGAGTGTGTTACTCTTCCTCTTCTTTATATTAAATGAAGTTGGTAGATTTTTGACCCTGAAGTTTAATTTTAGTATAGTAAAAACTCAAGATCAATGCTATGTACTCATTCACTACACCTATATGTTACCACAATCAGAGAAACATCTTATTGTTAGAAACTCTAGGCCATCATATATAAAAAGGGGTCTTGCCTGTAGATGTGAACTGGTTACCTTAACATGCCAAAATCTGTGCATTATGACAAAAATTCCAAACCATTGAAAGACATATTTTTTCCTTATGCCTTCAGGTAAATTTCAAAGAACACGAGGGGAAACATTTGTAAGGAGTGAGCAATGGGTCAAATCGCACTCAGCTATCCAAAGTTATTGCTTGGTTTTCACGTGAATGAACAAGCATATCAGTGCATTTTTAATTCACCAGCAGCAGGGAAACCTTGCAGAAAGAAATAGAGGGACAAAAGTCTGAAAATATTCTTCTCCTTAACATTCTGATAGGAGAGAAAAACATCATTTTCTAAGTATAACACTTAAGGAGATGTATTATTGCACTCGATATTTTAAAATAATGTACAAAAGACAATTCAATTAATGGTAGGTATATTTCTCCATCAGTTTGTATCTGTATGCTTTTAGCATGCACTCTCCTCTGAAAAACAGAAAAATAAGAATTTCCTTCAGAGGTAGCAAGTGCTGGGAAAGCAGAGGTGATGTTCATGGACAAATAAATGAGTCATGGAACACTAATTGTTCTGGGAACCCAAGCATTGTGTTAGTCTGATATAAACACTTCAAACTAATATCTTGAAAAATTAAGAATGTTGTGTTGTGAGGTACTCTAAGCTGTGATTAAATATTGATGTGTTGTATATACATGAGTCTTATGGAGTAATTTGCAGAGGTTATTCTTTTTACCAAGTCAGTGATAGTTCTCAAGCCAAGAAAGCTCCGTCTGGGAGATACTTTAAGTTCCATTTCATTGCCATATATCAAGCAGAAAAGAAAGTAGCAGCAATCCAACTATGAGAAGATGATAATGGGAGATTTGATAGGTAAATATGGAATCATTAGTGCACTTCCCAGTATTAAGAAATTAGGAGAGGCTCATAACGTCTTCTGCTTTCTTTCTCTCCTGCACTTCAGAAAGAAAAGGTGAGAAACAAGCCTTGTGATGTTTCTTGGCTTTGATTAACAGAGGTTCTTCAGGCTGGACGCGTTCTCCTTTAATTTGTGTTCACTCTCTTTCAAGAGTCTCTATGTACAGTTCCTCTCACTTTTAACCAGAGATTGGAATCTTTCTGAAATCTAATTTGGATTAAAAAGTCCATCTTCTTTGGATTTACCTCTTAATTGTATCTATATTTTAGGGGTTATATTAGCTTCTATTCATTGCTCAGTATTCCATTTGGTCACCTGTAAGTACTACACTGTTCTCATCCTTTTCCATGGGCTCCAGCAGCTTTTACAGTTCTAAAGTGTGATCCTTTAATCCTTGAAACTGTCTGATTTAGGCTGCTCTAATTATCAAATGGAAAAGATTATTTATTGACATTCTTAGCTTTTTGGTAAGGCAAGAAAGAATATCAAAATTACTGAATTAATTGACTAGAGCAGCAGCTTGTTCCTATGCCAAATTATCAATGAATTCCTCACTTCCTCACATTATTAGAATGTGTTGGGGAGCAGATTTTTTTAAAGAAAGCAAATAAGTAAAAGCCAAGGAATATTTTTCTATAAAGCCAATCAACATATCTAATAACCTTTGCTAACATTTCCATGAGCAACAGTGTTTTCCAGTATTTCTAAATAATTAAATTTCTCTTTGGCCACAGTGTTTCTGATTGACAGATGGTGGCTATGCAGTATATTTTGGAACAAATGCAGCTAACAGACTGTAGGTGGATAGTACACAGAGCTGGCCAGTCTCAGCATTCTGTCCATGTATGAATAGCACAGTGTATAAGGTAATTTTTTTGCTTTTCCTAATATTGAAAATATAATTAAATACTCTGAGTGTGAGTAGGGGAATTTTTTTTTTTAAAGCACCAGTTCTTCAGATGGTAGGAACTGTGTTCACTTGACTGATGAATCATGGAGCTAATGGAAACCTGCTGATTTAGGTAACTGAGAGTGTGACTACAAGTGTGTATATCAGGAGTCACAGGGAGATATAAAGAAACTTTACTACATTTTAAAAGTTTAGCATTTTGTCTTCTCCATACAGAATGAAAAAAGTTTGGTATGTTCTTTTGGTTTTATCCATCAGCTAGAAAAACAGCATCTCAGTCTCTGACTAGACTTTACAAGATGCTCTCATAACATGAATAAATAATCTGGATTGTATTGTAAGAACACCAGCAGGCCATCAGAGAGCTAAAAGTGTGCTGTAGAGCATTTAAAGGTTGGGGAAAAAAATGGTATATTCAGTTCTGCTTCTGCTCAGGAAACAAAACCAAAACATTTTTTCACATCTCCCAACAGAAGGCTTTATTGTACTCAAAGATGAGTAAAGTTTTAGAGAAAACAGGGGCAGAATTTAAAGGGATTCTAATTTATAAAAATTTGAATTCTTAGATACAAACAACTGAAATGTGCTTATTCTCTGATAATTCACATCCTAATCAAACTACAGATCCAAAAGCTCTATCAGTCCTGTTCAGCTGCCCCATCTAACCAACACATGCTTCAAGAGGAAGAGGGTAGCTTCTGCAGGAAGCTGTGTTGAATGCAATGATCAAATGAGTGGTAAGTTGCTGAAGATGGTTTTGATCTTGACTTCTTACAATGGCCTTGGCTTTCTGTATGCTGAGGGATCAGGAAAAGGTGGCAGTATGAATAGAACCTTTGTGAAAAGAAGAAGCAGAAAGAAAAGTGCTGTTCAAAAGCTGGAAGCAGGAAATGGCTGTGAAAAGGAATTTGGTTACCAAGATACCCTACAAGAAAATGCAGCAGATAGGTAAGAATAATGTCCAGGCAGGAAATTTGCAGAATGTAGAGGACATAAAACCAGTTGGATATTAATGTCTTCCATGTTGGGAAAGTGTTAAAAGCTCCTGACTTCTAAACCAGCATGAGAAGAAAATGAAGTAAGCATCAAAGAGAAGGGTAAAAAACTTTCCCTTCATTTAAGAAGTTAATTTTGAAAGCAGACTACTGTGCAGGGTGATAGAAAATGCTCAACAGCAAATTCAAAAAATTGTAAGTCAAGAATCGGCAGGGAAAATGGGCCCTGAATTTCTGAAGATCCCTTTCATGAATGCCAACTCATTTAACTATAGAAAGAACATGAGAGGTGTGTTTTGTAGTTAACAGGCATGAGGTAGAATTGGCTGCTGTAGATGAGAATGGAAGGGAGACCCAAAAATAAGGTGCTACCTGGAACTGGTTTTACTGTGCCAGATGGGTACATTGAGAGATGACTGTTACTAAACTCTGCTTCTGGTTAACTGATGCGTGAGATGAACTCTGAGATACAGAGGCCAAATAAGGGAGCAGCTGAGGGTCTGAAAACCATCTGGCAAGGAACGAGGTAAGAAACATGTTCTATATTGCAAGCCTTGGCCTGTACTTGAAAAAGACTCTAAGAGAAATGTGTACAATAGCTAGCTGGATTCTCTGTGGGTTGTGAGGTCTTGAGACTAGCTGTTAAGTTCTTGTGCTGCTTCACTGCTGATGGAAACCAGGCTTGTGGGTGGTTGGAGGAGGAGGATGAAAATCACTAGGCATTTTTCATACAATCTGTCAGGAACTCATCATATGCCACGAGATTCTGAGGTATACTACTGTCATATGGTGTTCTGAGAGATGTGGCTGCCATACACAATGAAAAAAAAATGAAAAATGACTGCATTTGAAGTTGTTTGCAGTGCACAATGTCTCAGCATGCACCTGTGAAACTGGAGCACAATCTAACAGCAGCAAGCAATGGCCACACTATTTACCATGATGACCATTAATGTCAACATTCTGTCTTTTTTTCTTTTAATTCCAGATAAAAACTTGTGATTCACTTCTCCCCTTGTACAAATAGATGAAGGTTATCATGTAATTGACTGAGTTCACTACCTACATAAAAGAAATTAACATGATTCTTCCTTCTTTCTGTCAAATACAAAATGTCCAAGAAATATGGCTGAAAGCAACTACATTATTGGCAAAATATGTTTGACAATTGCTTATTTGTTCTGATTTTGAAGGTAATTCAACCTTTTTTAAAAAGCACCAAAGCTTTGAAAGATGAAATAATCCTTGGCAAATATCTCGACTTCTGACTTTACCCCCTGCAATGATCCCAGCATTTGAAAGAATTTTTGTGAGGCAGCTATAAAATACCATGATTGATCCTTTTCTTTGGAGATGTATTGAATGGAAACTTAGGCCTGGTGAACAAGCAAGGCAAGCTTGTTTTTGTATTGAGCTTAACACTGGAATTACCATGGTAGTTCGCCGGGATTTGATGTAGATAGATTGGTGTGACTTGCTGCTTTTACAGATATGTGAGCTTAGTTAGTTCTTGAGGTGTCTCTGCAGAGAAAATCATGGATGTAACTGTCTCAGTGAATTACTGGGATGCAAATATTAAGTAATTACAGTAATGGCTTATTTTGTCTCTAAATATCATGCTTTTAGGAAGAGAAAAATACTGAGTGGGGCACTGAAGAAGAAGACTGTTATTTGAAAACTTTTTGCCTGAAATTTGATAAAGCTATGAAGGGGAGAAAAAAAAAATCTGTGGATTACTGTCACATTCATAGACAATGAGAGGGAGTGAAAAACACAGGTGAGAGAAACTACCTGCAAAAGGATGTAGAAAGCAGAAGGATGAAGTTGGGAAGTAATTAAGAGCTCAATGATTAAATTCTTTAAGCACAAATGAGGAAGGAACACACACTTTCAGAACAGTGAACTTCAATGTTGTAACTGGTGGGAAGGAGCTGCATCAGGTCAGGAGAACTCAAGTGGCTTTTTCCTTAAAGGAAAGTCATAATATTTTTGAACAGTTATGCAAAGAAAGCCATCAGTCATATTTTTTTAACAATGTGTTTCTAAAAATGTAAGTGTTTGGAAAGAGCTTCATAGATGGCAACAGGTAAAATGAATATTTTTTGAGATTTTATTAATAACACACTTCATGTTGAGAAGAGGAGAGGAAATACAAAGGTTTTGGAGCATGTGAGGAAGTTATTGAAAGAAAAAAGACATTAAAAACTGTACCAAAAGTTTATGGCTTTTCAGGGTCTCTAGAAGAGATCTAGTGGCATTTATACAGTGAGATATTAAAGGAAAGAGCTAGCATTTCACTGAAGTATAAAGGATGACCACTGGCATTTCAAGAGCAGTAATTATCTTGAATTCTGCTTGATAAAGTAGCTGTGGAATGAACTGCTAATGAGTTGAAGTTTCCCATTTTACCTGAATACTTCTTTTATCCACTTTTATACCTTGTTTAGAAGTCTGCCTCTTGCCTATTATACCTCAACATAGCTAATACTTGATTTGCAGTGCTGTACCTTGGAGTCATCGATGCTGCGAGTGAATAAACAGCTGGCATTTGCAGTAAGGTCATTCGTGTATTATGACCAAATGACTTACACAGGCACCATGGGCACCACTGCTCTGTGAATCCCAGCCCACATGAGAAGTAAGTTCTTCTGTAACTACCAGTCTGCAGACTCAGCCTGGGTTAATGATTATCCCACTGTGATTTTCTTTCCCCTCCTCTCCTCTTTGTCAGTTAGCACAGAGTCTGCAAGGCAAGCTTATGATCTATGCTTGAGTATAACTAGAAAAATATCTCTTAAATGTGTTTCAAGAAAATTGATCATTACCAGAGAACTTGCCCTCAGCTTGCAGTTTTTTGACTGTAATGGCTTCAATGGGAAAAATGGTTGTTTAAAATGTCAAAGAAAAATACTGGCTACACAAAATAAAGGTTTGTTGGGTACAAAGGTGACAAAGTTTCAGTCAAAATCAAGTTGAATAATAAGAAATTCAAGGAAGATTACATACAACCAAAGGATTTGACACTCCAGACTGAGTACAACTTCTATAGTAAAGTGACTTGACAGACAATTTAAAGACAAACAAACAAAACCCACTATTGCTTGCATATTAATAAGCAGCATATTAGAATATTTTCTTTCTGCTAGAAAACAAATAGCTGTGAGAGAAATAACAGCTGGTATGGGAATCAGTAACATTTTTGTCTCAATTTACACATACTGGTGAATGGCACCTTGTAAAATATGTGAATAACTAAAGTGTTATAAACCTCAGGAAATTTCCCAAATACTCAGTAGTAACTAAATACAAAAAATGGTTGCTTGTTAGTAATTTACTGTAATTGAATTAATATGACCCACGTGGTAATTTTATAATTACTGAATGTGTCCAGATGTGGAAACCTCTACTTTCTTGACAGCCTGGGAAGTATTACTTCAATTAAAGGTATTAAAAAGGACTTAATGCTCTTGACAGTTATGTTACTGATCAAATATTGACTGAAGTCTGCGGAAAGATTTCATTAATTTTATGATTTTTTGAAGCAGCCCTGAGACTACTGTTTTGTGTGTTAGAGACTTCTCAAACCAGCAGCCAAACAAGGTACTTGTACTGGAGGTACCAACATATCATAAACGGACATATCTAAAGTAAATTCCTCTGGCATCACACAGCTAAATAGTTGGTTTTGATGAGCATCTTCTGCTTTTCTTGCAGCTCAGCTACCTTTTATAGGTGACAGAGAAGACACCCTATTTGCATACCTAGAAAGTGCCCAAGGAGAGCTTTACTCCTCCCAGATCATGAATATCCTTTCCTCAGACATCTTACTCAGGCTGTGGATTGAACATGAAACAGTAGTTCTAAACTTGACACCGATGCATGATCCTAGACACTGAAAAGGCTAATTACTTCTGAGAACTGTCTCAAGTGCCTTGAACAGTAATCAAACAGGAATACTGTGCTAGTACTGTAAATGGAGTAAAGGTCTACTGAGTCTCACTCAACTGCAAGAATTTTTCTGTTGATGGGGGGAACTTTCTGCCCTTGAACATATAACTGATGGTTTTATCATGATTTTCACTTAATCAAAAGCTATCTGTCTTAACAGTTTTTTAATCATAAAGGTCAAAAGCTTTTCATATGGTTGCTATCATTATTTCAGTCTCTATTATTATTGAATATGTGTAGCTTACAGAATGAAATACGCACCACAAATTATGTTTGACAATTCTTTGTGTATTTCTGAATAAAACAACAAATCTTAGATCTAATATAAGAGGAGTACAGAGGAGACCTAAACATAAAAGCCACTTGAGAGAGAAAAATTAGCCAGACAGAGAGAAAGGGTAGACAGATAAATGCCCTGAAAATATACTCTGGGTCCATTATTTAAATGTTTGCATGTAATTACAGAATGTACTGTACATGCATTTTTAGACCTCATCATCAAAAGTGGATTGCAGGTACTTAAACTATTTCAAATTAGATGTGAAGCCCTGTTCTCCCTTCCTTTTGATGTCTGAATGCATTGACATAAGGTTTAAATTACAGTCTCTGTTTTGGGATGACTACATTTGAAACATCATGCCAGTTTATAAATCTCAAAGTGAAGTGACTTAATTCATCAATACCTGTCTTTGCTTCTTACTCTTCTTCATCTTCTTTTCCTTCTATATGTATAGCCATTTTATGTAGCTGTTCTGGTTTTTGTGGCATTTGTGAAAACAAGGAGGTGCCTTTTGGAAAATATGCTGAAATGGGATATAATAGATCTTGTACCTGAAACGTTATTTTTTGTTACTTTATGCACCAATGTTTAATTTTTTTAAGCCAGGAAATCACAGTACAAACTTTCATACAGTGATTAAAAACTTGAAGTAGACAGTAAACCAATGGTTTAGACATTGAATCACAGGCTCTGTAACGCATCAGGAATGATGAAGACTCATACCTCTTAGTTGTATACTTCCTCAGCAGGGCTGGTGGTTTGGCTACCTTGATTCAGTGGGAGATGTTTCTCTTTTTCTCTGCACCTGGAGACACATCACAAAGAAAGCTAATTGCTCAGAGCTTCAGAAAATCTTGATTAGCTTTGGGAACATTGAGGAATGCCTCCCCATACCACCCACTCTGGCTCTGTTCACTGCCGCAGATTTCTCTTCATGTACTCACAGTGTAGTTAGTCACAGCAATGTCAGTTCACTTCACAAGAGAATCACTGCACCCCCATTTACAGTTGATTTGCCAAGGAATGAAAGACACAGAGATCACTCCAAAGTGATCCAAAGACAGCAGGTGTTTACCAACAGGATGGGAAATGTTGGATAACTAGAGTCAGGACTACTTTGGATACTGGAGCTGCAAAATGGAACTTGGGTGAGAAAATACAGTTTGGAAGAGGCACCAGCATGTCTTCGAAATGTCTCCAGTGTTAGTTGTAGTTTCTCTGCTAAGAGTCTTTTCAGTGAAAAGCAGCATGTACAGCCTCCATTCATGTAATAACCTAACAGATGGTGAATCAAAGACCTGTACAAAGGGGCAGACGGAGTTCTAAAGGGAAAAAAAGCACCATGCAGCATAAGAGATGAGGGAATGAACTGGGAGAAACCAGGCAAGCAGGCAAGTGTCCTTTCTGTTAACAAAAATCCAGATTTCAAAGTGTAGTGGAATAGCCAATTTGGTCTAATCAACTGATTTTTTGTGCTGAGAGAAGTTATTTTTTTTTGCAGTCATGAATGGGAAGCTGCTTTGGCAGATCCCGTTGGTTACTGAGAACCCTTTAATTCCCTTTATGAGAACTGCATGCTCTGGGTTGTGTTTTCAAACATTGTTTTTACATCTTTGACTATCTTTATGTAATATGTTACCGTAGATGTCTAATTGAGTGAGGGTAGTGGTAGGGAAGGATGTAAAAGTTTGCTGGCATGTGATGTGCTTTAGATCAAGCAGAACATAACGTGCTCCTTTGGCAAGGTTCTTCTGCAGAACTGCAGATAAATACCAGATGGGTACTTACTTTTTTGGCTCACATTTTTTGTTTTGAAATGTGTTGAAACATTTTTCTGAGAAGGACATGGTACCATCCAGAATTTCTGTCAGCCTTGCCTCATTGACTTGACTGGATATGTGCCTTCGCTGTAGAC
The DNA here is from genome assembly GCF_003031625.1 of Empidonax traillii. Classification (NCBI taxonomy): domain Eukaryota; kingdom Metazoa; phylum Chordata; class Aves; order Passeriformes; family Tyrannidae; genus Empidonax; species Empidonax traillii. The sequence goes on from NW_020955318.1 coordinate 147,327, forward strand.
TAATCCAGGAAAATTTGTGGATTGCACACCATGAGTACGTAATCTGGAGGACAGAATGCTGCTTTTGCTCTTGATGGCATCAGTTTTCTGAAGGGTGATAAATATGTACAAACAGAAAATTACAGATGAGAGTGTCATCTAAGTCTGAGAATGTGCCTTAGTGCTGGGGACACCTGCATTAACTTAGGAAATTCTGAGCTTTCTGCTACTTTGTTACTGTAAAATATCATCAGAACCATTTCTGTGGTAGCTTGGAAAGTTTGATCAGGTATATAGTATTCTTCCTACATATTATCACAGATACTCAATTTATGCCTCCCTCTGACTATCCAAATCCTAAACTAACACATACAAAAACCATGGGTAAAGGCACCCAAATTAAGCCCTTATATTTCTGAGGTACAGTGTTTTCCAAGCAAACTTAATGGTGCAGTAGGGATGACTTTTGAGGTAATGAAACTCTCATGGGAAAAGACAATTGAAATTCCAAGTCCTTAGCAGTGGGTCTTTCTCAAAGTTGTAATACCTGTCTCTTCTCTTGAATATCACTGCTGCCTTTCCCAACACTGAAAACATAGTAAGGGAATTTTGTGGCAAGGCTCATCTACACTTCCTTAAAAAATGAGTAAAACAAATGCACAGCCAAAAATACTCATCTTTTGTTTGCTGTATATTTTACAGTCCACCCTGATCTCCATCCAGTTTTTGCTTGCTTGCAGATTTGTTGACCTCCTTCGTCTGTTCGTAAATCACTTGCAGTGTTTTCTGAGTGCAGAGGAGAGAAAAAGAGAGACATTTTGGAGAAAACTGGGAAAAGAGATGTAGGTGTAAGAAACTTTTCATGTTGCTTCCTAATTCTTTTGTGTTCACTTAAGCTTTCTTGGCACGTTTTGGTCTCTAGTGTTGCTTTTTTTCTTTTTTCTTTTTTTTTTTTTTCCCCCACGTTAAAGAATTTATTACTTTAAAATAAAATAAATTACAGCTGTGAGAAAGACCCACCGATGAGGACAATTGCATTACAATCAGCTATTCTTATGTGTTTGTTTTTTTTTTTTTTTTTTTTTTTAAAGTGGCTTCTTCCCTGTAGCCTTCCTAGAAACACTTCAGAAACTGGCTGAAGGTAACAAACTGCCTCTTTTGATGAGCTATTGCTCTTTTCAGTAAATCAGTCTTTATTAAAGTAGTTATTATGTTCCGTTTCTCTCCCTTCTATGTCTGATCTCAGCACCTAAGCAAATAGAGCTCATGGCAATTAAGTATATCCAAGGAATTGTTTTGATCACTACTGCAACAATAGATTTATCTGCACACAAAATCCTTCTCAAAATCCAGAGAGTTTGCAACAAGAGTAAGAAACAACAGACAACTGCTACACAGTTGGACAGAAGATGGCTAGAAAAAGCAGTCAGGTCCAAGCTTCAAGAAAAAATTTTAAATGTCTGTGGTAAGTTCTGAGGCATGGAACCTGAAATGCAAACATATTTCTGGTTCAGTTTACCAGTGTTTTTGATAGAAACTTGCCTAGGTTTTAGGATGTGTTTGCGTGATCCTTTGCCACTTAGGACTTACAAGGCTGGGAGCTGAGCACTCCAGCAAGAATTAGCTGCAGTCACAGTGTGTTTATCTCTTTCCCCTTCACCTTTTGATTAGGCTTTCAAGCTCAGAATAGGACACTCTGACATAATTTCACCTAAACTTTCAGAGATCCCATGTTCCTGAGATGGAGTCCTAGAGCAGCAGTTCCTCCAGGGCTTTGCTCCTGGCTTCACCACAGGAAGCCAGAATCAGATGCTTCCTGTAACTCCCTCAAACACAGATACTGATACTGCAAACAGCTGAACAAATGATAACTATTGTCCCCTAATTCCTAAGTCTTGGTGGTGTTAGACTCAAATAACAGTCTGTTACTCCTTTCTTACAGCTTTCTTTTAGGAATTAGGTCTTCTGCCTTTGTTTCATTGAATATCTGTATTATATAGGTAGTGTAAAACTGTTCTCTTCAAATCATTGTTATAAATAATTCCACTTATGTCCATATGCCAGCACTGTAAATCTTCTTTTGTCTACAAATTTTTGAAAAAATGGTAGTTTTGTATCAGTTTATAATGACATATTCTAATCTTCTTAAGAGAAAACTATTAAATTCAAGCAAATGTCAGCATTATGGCAGTGAAATTGGAACTTTTTCCCCCTTTGGTTTCTGCTGCTTAATACCAAAGGGAACTGCTGCCCTTATAAGAGGACTGACAAATCCTGTTACAAAACTTGCTTGAAAAATTTTAACACCATATATCTTATCTACCCTGCTCCCTTCTGAAAGTAGCAAGCTGGGAAATTATTAAGAAACAACTAGTGTCAAAACCAGCTTAAGGTGTGTCTCTGCCCTCTGAACCTTATGTCTCTCCCCTTACTGGCCCAACTCAATTACTTTTCCCAGATGACAGTCACTATTAATGATTTTTTTCCTCATGTGCAATGTATACGCTGAGCTAATTGCCTTCTAAAAAGAAGAAAAATCTTATCTATTTCATAATAGCTAGAATGAGCAATAGTGATCCCAGCCTATGCCATGTAGAGAGAACTTAGTGAGAACTAAGCTGAGGAGAGAAAAAGGGTTCTTCAAGTAGTCTTTACGTATAGACCTGCTTGACAGTGACAAATATTGCAGGAGGCAATTGAAAAAGCAGGGCTAGGTAAACAACTGATTGTAAAATCTGTGTGAAGAGTGAAATATTCCTCATGGGGTTTGCACAGAGTCTAGGGGCAGCTGAGCTTTCTATCTTTCAGAAAGATCCATAGGGAGAAACCACCACTGATTTGGGAATGAAAATATGATGTGTATTTTTTGTAAGTAAATAAAATGAACCAAAGAAATACCAGATCCCTTTCAGACCAATCCAGTTGATGGAAATAACCTGGTGAAGGCCCATTTATCTGTTAGCTCTTAAAGGTCAAAAAGAACAAGCCTGTCTTCATCTGGATGGCAAAAGCGAAAGGCTTATCAACATAGAGCAAAGCTATATTGTGAGGCAGAAATTACTTTAACAGAGTTAACAACATATGTGATTTAAAACATTCAGTTTGGGTGTTTAGATATTTAAGCTTGGAGTATTTAATCCAAACACACACACCTTTCCACTAAATTAAAAAGAATTTACCGTAATCAAGACCTGCATCATTATAACTTAAATACCTATCTCACAGAATAGAGCTCTAAGTTGACTTCATGCTATGCATGAAGTGAACAAATTATTTGAAGACGATTTACAAGAATCTGCTAAGAAAAAAAAAAAATCCAGAATTATTAGTAGTAAAAACAGTAGCAGCTCTTTTTACTGTGTTTGCTAAATCATTTCAGTCCACATGAAAACACCTCATTCATGAGAAAGCCATGTTGCTCTGATAGTGTCCTTTTTGCCTTTTTTTTTCTTTCAATTTAGCTTTGCTTTTCAAAGCTTAACAGATTCAGCAGAAGGGAATTGAAACATGTTAATCCAGTGCAGCAGAAAAACAGCAGTGTGTGTTTCTTTTTGCTATGAACATGAGGGAATGAAAGAGTTCTGCCACATCTTAAGTGTTTTATACAGTCACTCATTGCAATAAAAAGGATTTCTTTGTGACCAAGATTAATTTTTGAAGGGAAGAAACAGAGTCTTGTGGGATTTGCTCCAGTATGGTAGATTCACATCTGGAGATTCCTATAGGATGAGGTAGCTAAGATTACATGAGGAAATGTCTTAGTGGATCACAAGAAGACACAGGTATCTTACTAATAAAAAAGGTTTGGGAGCTTCAGTTCTGTACTGTGTGCAGTACTGCTGTGGTTGCAAAACCAAAATTGCAGTGCTCACAGATTAAATGGTGAAGTAGTAAAAGTTTTTATCTTCAAGGAACTAAGTTCATTTTGGAACTATATTATCAAATAGTGTCTCTATAGAAGTGTTAAGAGAGACACATTAAGCAGTAAGCAGGATTAGTACTCATTTCTGCATGGACTTTATCCATACCTTACTTTAAATAACATTTCCTGCTCTAATGTATTCTGCTGGCACATTCACTCTAAATTGCAAATAGCAGAGGAACAATGTAGCTTATGGTATCTTTAATAAAGCCTAATGGTTAACAAAAGATAATGTCGTAAAACAATCCAGTCACTTTCCAACTGAAACTGATTTTCACATCCATGATCTCTAAACACTATTTGGAATCCATAAAAATGATATAATGTTTAATCAGATTAGAGTACAAAAATCTATTGACTCTCCTTTGAGACTTTTTAAAATTACAGCATGTGCTTTGTTAATCAAGCTCCCTGTTGCTGAGAACAGGAACCACTATCCTCTCAGGAATGGCTTTCTGTGCCCATTTAGTGCAGGAAGTGACAATGTACGCTAATTTTACTATATTGGTAGAAAGCTTGTGACTTCATTCTTTTACTTTCCTAAACTTAAATTTTCCAAAAGAAATGCGTTGTGTTATTCAGGCTTGTGGAATTCCTGTGCAAGGAATGCAACTAAACCTGTAAATCAACTCAATGTTCAGAGCTCTAAAAGATACCTCAAAACTATTATCTCTTTTAGCCACGGTGAAACTCAGAATCAAAGAATCACAGAACATGCCAAGTTGGAAGGCACCCACAAGGATCATCGAGCCCAGCACTCAGCTCTGCACAGGACCATCCCCTAGAGTCACACCATGTGCCTCTTGCACTTTGCCCAAATGCTTCTTGAACTCTGTCAGGCTTGGTGCTGTAACCACTGCCCTGGGGAGCCTGTTCCAGTGCCCAACCACCCTCTGGGTGAAGAACCATTTCTAATATCCAACCTAAACCTCCCCTGACACAACTTCAGGCCATTCCCTTGCGTCCTGTCACTGGTCACCAGAGAGAAGAGATCGGTGCCTGCCCCTCCTCTTCCCCTCATGAGGAAGTTGTACCTCCAATGAGGTCTCCCCTCAGTCTCCTCTTCTCCAGGCTGAACAGACCATGTGACCTCAGCCCCACCTCATACGGCTTCCCCTCAAGGCCCTTCACCATCTTTGTTGCCCTTTTTTGGACACTCTCTAAGAGCTTAATATCTTTCTTATATTGCGGTGCCCAAAACTGAACACAATATTCAAGGTGAGGCTGCACCAGTGCAGAGCAGAGTGGGACAGTCCCTTCCCTTGACTGGCCTGATGCCCCTCAGGACACAGTTGGCCCTCCTGGCTGCCAGGGCACTGCTGACTCATATTCAACTTGTCCTCAACCAGGACACCCAGGTCCCTTTCCACTGAACTCATTTCCAACATCTCATTTCCTAGTCTGTATATACATCTGGGGTTGCCCCATCCCAGGTGCAGAATCCAGAACTTTCCCTTGTTGAACTTCATATGGTTGGTGACTGCCCAGCCCTCTGATTTGCCGAGGTTTCTCTGCAGGGCCTCCCTGCCTTCAAGGGAGTCAATAGCTCCTTTGAGTTTTGTGTCATTTGCAAACTTGCTTGGTACCCCTTCCAATCCTGTGTCCAAGTCATTTATGAAGATGTTGAGCACAGGGCCTAAGATGGAGCCCTGTAGAACCCCACTAGTGACAGGTCACCAGTCTGATGTTCCCCCATTCACTGTTTCACTCTGTGCTCAACCCATGAGCCAATTGCTCACCCACCACATGATGTGTTTAGCCAGCTGTGGGCTGGACATTTTGTCCAGAATGATCCTGTGACAGACAGTATACAAAGCTTTACTGAAATCCAAAAAGATTACAACAATTAGCTTCCCTTGGTCAACTAGGTGGGTTACCTTGTCTTAAAAGGAAGTCAGGTTTGATAAGCAGGACTTTCCTTTCATGAAGCTGTGCTGGCTGTTACTGATGACTGTGTTGTCTTTCAGGTGCTTTTCAACACCTCCCAGAATAATCTCCATAACTTTACCAGGCGCTGAAGAGAGACCTGACAGGCCTGTACTTTCCAGGGCCCTCCTTCTTGCCCTTCTTGCAAATTGGGACATTTGCCAGCTTCCAGTCAGCTGGGACCTCTACAGATTCCCAAGACCACTCAAAAATCATCAAGAGAGGTTGTGAGATAACATCAGCCAGCTCTTTGAAGATTCTTGAATGTATCCCATCAGTCCCTATAGATTTGTAGGGATCCAGCTGGAGCAGCAGATTCCTCTTTCATACCAGGCTCATTACATATAATTTGGAGCACCTCTTGAAGTACAGTGAGTGATATCTAATATCACTGTGAAGCAAGAGTTTGAAAGAGTTTCCCGATTTGGACCAAACAGTGCATTCAGTTTTCTTTCTGATATTCCACAAAATGCATTAAACAGGAAAGACACATTTCCTGGCTACATTAGGACTGACTGGGAATGACATGGACCCTAAAGCTGTCATTGCTTAAATACACGAGCTGAAACATCTGTAGGACTTGCCTGAGGCTGTTTCCTTTTACCCATTCCTCAAAATCCCATGTCTGGCCACCATTCTCTCAGTTTTGTACACTAGTTGTTTCATATATCCAGCTAGAGTAATGGTAATTAAGAATAATTGGAAAAATGCCGTTTTTAATCTTTAAATGAAACAACCAATGGAATGTAAACTGTAACAGGAGTAACAATTACTGAAAAAAAGTTTTCTAATATTTCTCTCATTAGACTGGATTATCAATAACAGTGGCTCATTCCTCTTGTAAGAAAATATAACAGCGGCAGGAAATCAATGCTTTGAAATAAACATGAAATCCCACTCCTGTCTGACAGCAAAAAAAATGTGTTCCTTGTCAGTACAGATGATCTTGAATTTATAAATTATGTTTATGCCCCACCCTTACCATATTACTATTATCACCTAGCTATAAACTCCACACACATAAATACTTGATAGATTTAGCCCACAGGAATAGACCTCCAACTTTCAAAAGCAGATCTTAAGTCATGTTATATTTTTGTTGAGCTGGGATGATAATAGTAGGTGTCAGCCAGCAGGAAAGAAAGATTTAATAAGTTTTGGAATTAAAACAGAATCATACAATATAAATTCAGAGTTCTGTTCAAGAAAACATTAACATTTTATAGGTCTTTTGGTCTTGTTCTCCATTTTCACAGTTTAGGCTCCAGGCAGTTCAGGACGTTCAATTTATACCAATTACATATGATTGCCTTGTGTACTCTGTAATGCTTGGAACAATCAGGGGAGGTAAGCATCTCTGTTTCCAAAGCAATAATAGGTTTCATTTCAAATATGTTCATTACATAGCACATACTTCGAAAGATAGATAAATCTGATTACTTTTTTTGTTTACATCCAACTTACATGGTAGGACATTGCTTGCCTCTTAACACTCTGCTTATGGATTATCGGCAGGGTAAAAATCAAAGAAAAATAAAGCTCTGACGGATTTTTCTTTTTTTAAACCATCAGGGTTATAACCCAGTCAGTAAAATACTTCATTTATCTGGGAACAAATTGTATTCATTTAAGAAAAATCCAACATTAACAATATTGTAGGAATGAGCTACACACCAGGCTAATGTTGCTTCAATGCATTTCATTTGATTCAATCAGCTCCTGTATTAACTAATGAAGAGGTCAATATTACTTAGATAAAATCTGCCTTTATTTTTAACCTTCTTATTATAAATTAAGGATTTGCATTTCATTTATTTAACACCAACACGGCTCTTGACTGGAGTCTTCTGAAACTGATTAATTTTCCAGGTCTGCCGAAGGGAAGCAGACTCTTGCCCTTCTCCTTGAACAGTGCTGGAAATGCCAGGCTTTGAGTGTGATCCATTAGCCACCCCTGTTAGTGGATTCCCACACTGGCAGGGTGTGTCAGAATGTGCAAGATGAAGCATGGAGACATCTTGCTGCTCAGAGAATGCTCATGGAGTGTGGATGAAGACACCAGCGAGGACTACATATCACCTGAATTGTACAGAGTTTATGGAAGCAGTGTTCATAGCAGAACCTTTGATGCCTCCTCTCCCAACCAGACTTGCAATTAAAAATGCTTTTTATCATATTGCAGTCCTTTGTGTATGTGCTCCTCTGCTCTGTTGTGCTTGGTTGATCTTGGGATCCTTTTTCTACAGCCACAAAGAGGGAGGGCTCCCTTCCTGAGTGTGGAAGTTTTCTCCTTCCAAGTGGTGTGGATTTGAACTCCTCAGCCTGAGGGTAGGGGCTGAACATACATTCCTGCTTCCTTACAGTCTGATGTTGCACAGGACATTGCTGCTTCTATCCCAAATATGACCACCAGTACTGTTTTCTGTGTATAATCTGTCTTATGTATGGCACAAAAACACCTATGATTTGGATCTTAATGAGTCTTGTGTATGGACTGAAACAACAGCAGGTTCCTCTGCAATTTGTTATTGAAGCAGTAGCTGGAAAGAAGAGGATCGGAGAAGCAGGAGTGAGACCTTATGTGTGTCAAACACCCTGAACATTACAAAGATGGGCCATGGATCACAGGGATGCAGGGGCTGGTGAATTTAAGCAAGCAGATCAGGCACATGGCAACCTCTTGACTCCTTAATAACTTGAGAACTTTTTCTTCTCAGTTAGCAAAATCCCCTTTTATCATGCATAACTCCAGGCAACCTGATTTGAAAATATTTAATTTTAACCTGGATTTTTTTTTTTTCTGTATCAGAGGTTTAGGGCCTTTGGGACACATACTCTTGTATATGACTACCAAGTTTACTCCTGGTAGGAACAAAGATGTTCTGAATAGAATTAACTTTAGAAATTACTAATAGTTTCTCATACTTTCTCATAGTTTCAAAGAAAATGAAATTGATTGAGTAAATTGAATACTCAGCATAAGGGTTTGTAAGAGCAGGGCCCGGGACAGCAGCCTTTGTCAGTTCACTTCCTTTCAGACAGTTACATAGCAAAAAGTGCATTGAGACTCTGGCTTGTTTTTCAGAGATCAGGTTAAAATACCTTTATGCAATTTATCATGAGGAATTTTCAAAGGTCAGATGGCAGGCTGGAAAAAAAATAGATCTTTTTTCTGAGCAGAAAAATAGTCCTATCTAGCTAATCCATTAGAGATTTAAATTCTTCCTTTTGTGCTCCACAAGACTTAGTCTGATTTTATTCAACCTGTGTTGCTCTTCTGGCCCTCTAAATCTTTGCAAATATGAAAACAAATGATATTGTTTTATAAAGGACAACTTATTCATAAAATCATTCACATTTAACAAAGTTTATAGGTTCATGGTTCATGATGTTACTCTTTTTCTTCTTATTCCTCTGTTTCCACAAACATACTCAATTATTTAATTTTAAAAGCCACTAGTTTCATCTTAGTAAAACAAGTTTCCCAAAAACTAAAATATCCTTGTTTAAAATATTATAAGCAGGTGAACATCAAAATTTTGAATGCTTAAAAGTCAACTGCCCCAAGTATTGCCTCAGCTATTGGTGACTCTCACCAACTTTCTCACAGTGCAGATTGAAATCTCCTGCTACTTCTTCTCTCTCTTTTTACTTGGTATCGTCTTCAGGTTATGGGCACTGAAAAGAAATGGAGCTGCACACCACACGGAGTTCGATTTCAGGATTTGTTCACCAATCTTTTTCAGTGTTCCTCTTTTATTAGGGTTCCTTTGTAAACAGCACCTGGTGTTGTCATTCAGTTAACCAGAATTCCCAGGATCGTCCTAATCCAGTGCACTGATCCCACACATTGCATCATGTGGCAGCGGTGTTCAGCCATGAGAGAAAAACTCATGCAGACTGTTAAGTGGTTTTCCACTTTGAGAAACACAACATTCTCTTTATCAAAAACACCAGTCAAGGCCAAAACGCTCCTTGTAGATCCTAATTAACTGAATACAGGTGCTGCTGGCTTAACTTTTTCCCACACAGGTTTGTTTGTATTTTTTGTAATTGATTTCCATTGGCCATACTCTGTACTGGCTACACTGCAGGGACTGGCACTGCAAGGGTATCTTCATACCTCCTGCAGTATTCATGTGTGGTGAGATCAACAATGCTCTGTTACTGCTCTGTTACTGTTCCTCAACAATTAATTGTGGCTAGTGACTCTGTTCTGGTCCTCTCTGATTCCTCTGGACATGCTAATTTCTGTTAATCCCATCATAAATCAGGTTGTTAAACAGTTGCTGTGCTAAAATAGATGGCATTAGCTTTCAATTTCTACAGTTACTGATTATGAGGCAGCTCTTAAAGGCTACTGAATGACATATGCTAAAGATGACTTCTTCACACATCCCAAGATTTTATTGCGTAGGAGTCTTGTGAAAGTAAAGAACAGAACAAGTACTCATTCTAGATTTTTTTCTGTATTTTTGACATTATATTTTCTGCCTTTTTCCCCCCCTGAAATTAACAGCTGGAGACTGCAGATTTAACTGTTACTCAGTGGTTCATCATCATGACAAGTGTCTGAATTCAACAAAATTGACTTAAGCAGAAGCATTGAAGTCAGTTGCATGACAGAATTTGATTTAGAAACCTGACTACCTAATGCCTAAATTATGAGAATGAGATTTCTACACCAAAAAAATCTTTTTTGTCTAGAAGTGCATTCCGAAGGTTTAAACTTGGAGAACTCTGCATACTGAAATGAAGAGCAAGAAAAGATAGAGGAAAAAAATGCACTGGATATGGAAGCAGCATGTTTTAGTTTACTATGTCTGTGAAAATGAAATTGAAAACATTACAGGGAATGATTTAAAGCCAAATTCCACTGAGGCAAACTGGGAGAGTACTTGTTATCTGTTTTAGAGGCCCAGTGAAGGAGCAAGAGCAGTGATCTAGTTCTGTAAGTGCTCTCTCCAGTTCTGCAGTTTCACCTCTGACAGGCCGTGGCAGATCTGCTTCAGTGTGTCTCAGCCCAGCTGCTTTGACCAAAGTAATAGTACTGAACAGGCACCTTTAGCAGGAAAGGGAGAAAGACAGACACATTTTGCTGAATTTACTACAGCTGATCCTTTGTCATGCATATTTTGATGTGCTGCATTAATTTCAGATAGGTAATAATAATTTAGAAATCTTAAAGTTGCTTTCAAAAGTTATCAACTCACTCCTTAATAAGAATTAGCCTTGAAAAGTGCCTGCCTAACTTGTGTCATTGAAGCGGAAGGGTGAGGCATTGAATGTGATATTGATGCAGAGCAGAACGCTGGCAGTCGCAGTAAAACAGCACTGTGCTCGCACTGCTTGGCCTTGCTCAGAGTCAGGACTTGCCAGCTCAAGACCAGCACCACGCTGATGAATCCTGCTGTGTTGTTATCTCAGATAGCATCACTGTACAGTACTGCCCAGAACATACCATGTGTGTATACAACTGTGGCTGGAATACCTCAGAAGTCTGACCCTTATATCCCACATACCCCATATTGTGATATGATGTGCATTATGAGTTAACTCCTTGTAGTCCTTCTCTAAAATGCTGCTCCTTGAAGTAGCTGTCTTCTTAATCCATTTCTAGTTGGAAGAAGCCCATTTTAAATATTTACTGGGAACTTATGATCTTTTCTCCTTCATAACTTACCATTTACAGTTTGTCCCAATCACAAAAGTATGTTTTAATTTTGCAACATTGGAAAAAAAAATCTGTAAAACTATTTGGTATTGCTGTTTATATTACTCTGTCCAGTTTTACTAGAACAGTGCTATTTCAACTGTTTCCATTCGTCTTCCAGACTTCTTTATGTTTCAGTAATTAAATGAAGAAATTACAGATCCAGCTGGCTTTACAAGACAAAGCCAAGATTTTTGTAGCAAAATATTTAAAATCATGCTTAGATATGAGATTGACCTGAAAATATTCTGTTTAAAGTATTAATAAGTGTTGGTTTTGTGCATTTAGCCATGATTTATCACTAGCCCTACAGTGTTTTGAAGGGGTCTTGAAGATGACTTTCAGCAACACAAATCACATACCAAAGTCTATATCTTCTATTTTAATACGCAATTTACACAAAGTATTGCTGACTTTCTGTAGGAAACAGTGGTAGTCAGTCTATTGCATCAAGCAGGTCCCAATCTCAGTCTGATGAGTAGGTGTCACTACTTTCTAATGGGACAACACTATCCCAAATCAGTCATGATCTGCCTAGGGAAAGGCACCCCTGTAACACGCTGATTGGAATGACAATAGGAAAAATCTCTGAAGGTGTATTCTGGTTCTATGTCAGTCTGTTGAACCTTCTCAGGCAACTAATAGTCCATTGTCATGTGACTTACAGGGGTTTAGAGTTGTAACTTGTTGGTCAACTTGTCTATGATGAGTTCTAAGAGCTCCTTTCTCAAACAAAATGAGCATGATATTAACTGGCTTAGACAACGGCGTCATCATTTGCCTAGATGCAAAATGACCATTAATTTTATTATTATTATTATTGCAGTGTAATGAGGTAAAAATTCATATTCAAGGAATTTCATGCTAGTTTATACATCTCTAATGCAAACCATTTCCACTCTGACTTCCACAACACTAAGTAAAGCTGCAGTAGTTCTAATGAATGAATTAATCACACAGTTTCTTTAAAAACTACTTTTGTAATGGTAATAAATTCTAGAATTGTCACTGTTGTTCCTAGGAAAATGAAAGTGAAAATCCCGGACCCATTAATTAACCCACAAATTTGAGGCAAGGTTTTGGAAACAGTCAGTTAACTGTTGCTGTTTTACTTTAATTCATGCATTCTCTGACCTAGTATTGTGGTTCAGCTTGCTCAGAGCCAGTTCTTTTCTTGGGGCAATTCAATTTGAGAAAATTGCAGCATGAGATCATATTTTTTGTCTTCTTGAGCATGGGCTGGAGGTGGAGAAAATTCAGTTTTGCCAAGGTAAATTAAGTTCCTCTCCTCATTGCCACTTTTGTTTAGGCAGGTAATAGGATTTGCATTTTGTTAATTGCTTACGGGTGAGAGGTATAAAAAGATTTTATTTTAACAAAGAATCTAATTTTGGATGGCACCCCTTCTCTCATCAATATTAATCTGAGGCTTTACAGTATTTTCAAGGATTAGTGCTAACTTGGGAGAGAGAACTCCTCTTTATACCATGCTGCAGTGGTGGGAGGACAAGCTCAGTCAGAGATTCGGGGGAAAACAAAGCTGCCCTTGCCAGGGGTTACCCACATGTTCTGCAAAGATTCACTGACTGTAAGGCTACTGGGGTAAAACAACGACCTAGGAAATATTTGCATATTGGCTGCATATTTCTCTGGCTCAGCTGCCTGCAATGTATCACACATGAAAGGATTATACACTGCAGTATAGAAAAATGTGCACCTTGCAATATAGCCTTCAGAGCCATCTTCTGGGGAAAAATGGACATCTGTCAATGTAGTAAATTGTATTTTATAAACAAACAAAAAAACAGCAGCAGCAAATAAAACCTTGATGACTTCTTAAAAAAATCAAAACACAAGAATGTGAAATGAGATTTTATAGTGTGCATTGTGAGTCAGAAGAAAAGATGTCTGTGATCTCTGTGAAAGTAATTTATCAGCTCCTAAATCACCTGGGATCTTCTGAAAATATCCATAGGCAATTTTACATTCTTTAATTAACTACCAAGGGATATTTGGAAGAGGGTGAAGCTGATGCATTTTATACACACACCCACACATGCATGCACGCAACCCCTCTTTTAACTTGTAACAAATCCTAAGAAATTAGTAAAAAAATATAGAATTAGTAGAATTACCCGGAGAATTTGGGTTCATTTCTGACATCAACAAACATGGTCTTCTATTAGCCTGGACTCAAAGTTCTGTTCTCTGTTCTTAGCCCAAATAAAGTTTCTGTTTGGCTACCAATAACACCAGCAACATTTCCTTGATGAGTGGCTGGTTTATTTGTTGGTCATGGCTTTGTGCTCCCTTGCTTATCTTGTATCTTGAGTTTCAGTGGCTTTTAAGGATAGCTGAATATGCTTTCACCACTACTGTTGGACCCGGGGAACACTGGAATCCATCAAATGTACAAGTTTGTCAAGACTCCCCTGAGGTGGGTATGGTAAACATATACATAATTTGAGCATTTGAGAGCTATTGTTGCAAAAACACTGTTGTTGCTCATGCAATGAATACTTGAAACTCCTAAAACCTTAGTGCTTTAAGCAATACATTTCTTGTATCTTGAAAGAAGTTTGTCTGACAAAAATTGAAGTTATTATCTGACTGCATAGGTTTAGAGATGGCATTACTTGTTTTAACCAATGCCTTCATTAGCAAATAATCCCATGAAAATTATCATGACAACTCAAGACCTAGGAGACTCCTAAACAGAATATAAAATTGACTCTTCTAGCTCATACAAGATGCATGTGTATAGGTTGAATTCCATTGCTTTCCTAGGGCTCTCTAAGGAAAGTTTTCATTTCCTGGTGTTTCTTGATCATTTCGCTGCCATTTTAGATAGAGTATTAATGAATGCTACACTTACGTAAAAATGACCAGGAAAAATCCAGAAGACCAAATTTTTTATGGCATGGTTTATGACATGGGTTTTGTTATTGTTGCGTCCACATATTTCTCTTCTGAGATTAAAAGGTGAATATTTCAACACTGTACTCTTTCAGGAGTGCTGGGTTGCACTGAGGCGAGCATATTCCTGTCCCTAGCTTTGAAATTATTTCAGAATCATTGTCATTATGTTACAGTTAATAACAGAAAAGAATGTCTTTCATCTCCAGAACCAATTTACAGCTTACAATAAACGGGCACATAAACTCTTCAGAAGGATCACTTTGTGCATTAACTTCTACTGCACCTTACCAATCTATTTAACCGTGAGAGTCAAAATGTTTTGCTGAGCAGACATTGGAGCCTGCAGTTCTTTGATTAAACTTCTCACATGGTACTGTGAATGTTAGAATAGCTCCTTAATACAGGTGCAGAATACAAAAAAATACAAGTTATGCATGCTGTGATTCTGAGCAAAAGCTTTGATTTTTGTTAATCTGCTAATACAAGAATAGCATATGAGGGGCTATTCTGCACTTTGGTGGCATTAACGTTGGAACCAAACTTAAGCTTTAATACCAAGGCCAGTTGTTATCTGTTTCCCTACAGCTTTAACTTCAGTATTTTGATACATTTTAGGGAGTGCTGATTTTTATTGATTACGAATCACCTCAATTTATTTGTCTGACTCAATTCTTAACACATAAGTGGCACATGCAAGATGAGATGTCACCATAAATCAGGTTGCTTAATGCAACAAATATGTTGGGAAGGGCTGGACAAGCAAGGCTGTTATCTGTATCTGGGATTCATAACTAGACCTTTTAAGTATTTGGAGTTAATTTTTCACTCATTTCATAGGTGATCAATGAAAGCATCAAAGTAATTGAATAGCTTATCTACAGAATAATGTAACTATTGGTTGGGAATGTTGTTGTTCTAATAGGATTTCTATAAGAACCCAAATGCAAAGACTTTGGCAGTTTGGGTGGGGGATGTTGGGGATTTTTTGAGCTTTCTTTTTCTTCTATTGCATCAAATTCAAATTAGGAGTTCAAAGTTTGGTAGTGCAAGATTTTACAGAGCTAATAACAATAGAAGGAGCAGAAAACAATTTTATGCTTTGAATGCACATTAGTAAAGGTAAAAACAGTGTAAGGATTTATATATAAATGCAGTAATACTTGCCAGTTTTCTGCCAGAGCCGCATGCCACTCTTTGTTTTCTCTGCCACCTCTATAACTGAAGTAGACTTTCATTTCTGGAGATGATCTTGACTGTGCTCTTATTTGGGAACTTCTTTCATTTTAATGTGACTGCAGGCAACTTTGGAAGTCTGCTCTCTATTGAAATCCATGGCAACGCTCTCTCCGTGACTGAAACTCTCTATTGTGACAGGCTTGCATTGCCTCCTTACCATTCTGTTATTACTCACACAGTTACTTCAGATTATTTATTTATTATCATTATTATTATGTTCCATCTGTATGTTTGTGATAAGTTTCCAATCCTTTATTTTGCCCACAACTGGTAAGAGTGGCATGTCATTAGTAACATAACAATATATTTATAACTTTGTCTTAATAAATTTTCTCCTCTATTCTTCCTTCTCAAATCCTCCTGGGATCTTTCAGGTCCTTGAAGTTATTTCTGCAATCATAGCCCTTTGGAGGCATGGGAGGACTGCGAGGCAGGAGCAACAGTAGACAGTGGAGTCCGGTCCTAATGCCCTCAGAGCCCTGTCCTATATGTAAAATCTTTCTATGAATCCCCTTTCACGTTTTCTTCTATTCCCACTTCATCTGTCCTTTTATGTTTCTTTGCTTCCTGCTTGCTTTTGCATGAATAAGTGGAGCACAGTTCTAGGGAATTTTTGTCTCCCCACTATCAAATAGATTGGGTTGTAAGGCTACTGAAAGCGTAAGTATTATTTAAGTCTGAACAAAGGAAATGTCACACAACTTGTAACTTGAAACATACCGACTTTAATTTTGTCCTTGAAATGAAGAAGGGAATCTTTACACTATTAAAGGCTGGTTTTTTTTTTTTTAATTGCAAATTTCCTTAAAACAGAGGCTTGACATACAGATCTAAACACTGTCCAAGTACTCTTGGTTCAATTCTTTGCTCTTCTTATTATATGTAGAATATTGTCTTGCCTGACTTTGTATGCTTTTAGATGTCCTTCTAGGTCAGAGACTAGCCGTTGTCATTCAAAGTCCTCAGAAATTTGTGGGAAAAATCAGCATTGCTGGCTTCTTCATCACTGGGCTGTAGGCAGCTGTCTTTCTTTGTATGAAGCTTATACTCCTGGAGGAAAATAGGAGAGCTGAGATAGGTGGTGTACAGTACACTGCATCTTAAGCTTGTTGTATAAAGACATGGATAAAGTTTTGTTATCAACCTAAGATTTCCCCTTTCTGTAGGTCATTTGGCTGATACATGCACTGTTTCATTTTCCTTATATTTATTCAATATAATTTCAAATGAGTCTTTCTGTAATTCCTCCATTGGATGAGAGCTGCCAGGTGGTGTGCTATAGTGACAACTCTCCAAGGGACAGCTTTTCCAGATTGAAAAAAAGGCTTGTTACTTGCAACTGTTATATGTGAGGTCAAGGCAGATCAGCTGTGCAGGTTAGGTTTTTGGAAAGGAGAATGAATTTTCTTCCTGCTGAATTTTTAGTATGTTATTCTGGGTGAGCAATACCTTACAGTTAGCAGGTAACTCTGACTGCCAAGGCTGGATTTGATCATGGCTAGCGTGAGAGCATCAAATCACTGATATTCCACATCTGTGAAACAAGGAGTTGGGGCCTCATTATCACAAGGTGCACGGTACCAGCAGCTCCCCTTCAAAACGCCTGCCTGACAGCACCCTGACTTTGATTTCATCTGTGCAGAACATGCAATGGAAATGGCAGAGCACAGGGAACGAGGTGTGGGGCATTAAAAGGCACTCACTGTAGCTCTGCAGTTCTGGACACCTACTCTGTAATAAATTGAAAAAGTTGTCCTAATGTAAAAATACACCCTAACGGCAACTTGGATCTTTTCAGCAGGCACAGTTTTTTTGAATAGAGCTATATAAACAACCTTTTTAAAGTAGGCATGTATTTAGAATTTCTGTCATGCGCATTCAGTAATAAAAGGGTTGGGCTTTTAATTTTCTTAGGTATTCTTCCATGCATTAAGAATGATGATTTAATATTCTCTTGAGAAGACAAGGCTGAGGTGATACTTGTGGAAAAACAGAAACACCTAAGAAAATTAACAGGAATAATATAACAGCTCTTAGAAACACCTCCAGACAATCTTCCACATTTCTGGTCCAGACACAAAATGATACCATGCTACCATAGAGCCCATCATCTTGACATATGTAAACAGTTGTTGTCTCAGAGAAGAAATCCTGTAGCCTTGCAGAAATTTATTATCTCTGCTTTAATTCCAATAATGTTGAATAAAGCTTTTAAAAAAACCACTTCACAGTAAATAGAGCCACCCTTCAGCAGAACCAGTACTCCTGGGGGAAAGGGAAGGTTGTGCAGGGGACTTAGGGTGGGCTTTTTGGGTTTTGCTGATTAGACTACACTACTTCAGGAAAAAAAAAAAAGTATTTTAGGAAAAGAGAAAATTAGATGGATCCTATTAGGACAGATACTTGACATCTGTGTTTAACAAGCTGAGCTACCAACTTGCTGAGTTAGCAGCTGTTACCTGTTAACTTCATGGAGGTGGGGAAGGGAAAAAAACTCCAAAAGGGCCTATTTAAGTTGAGCACAAGCTGTTTGACAGCAGGGAAGAAACAATTTTAGCCCAGTCCTAGGACTGTGGTAATTACACTGTCCTAAAACATGGTGTTTTGGGAACACAGAGCACCCCTCAGATCACTTTGGCCATTAATTGCTATGGTGTTTCTGGCATGAAACCTCACTCCAAGTAATTTTTTTGTGACACTCCTGGGTCTGCCTGCCTGTCTGCAGACAAAAGCTTCAAAAACAGGCTGGTAGGGGCTGAATTAGAGCCATCAGATGTCAGCAATTAAACTCCAGCATTATCACCACGTCTAGACACTAGGCACTCTTAGGGCACCTCAGTGCAAGGAGCAGCTTCATCTCTGTGTCTTTACCACAACAAAGTCACTTCTACCTATTAGGCAGTATTAAAATTTTGCTCTCACTCCTTTTGGGATCTACATCAGAAATATGTTTGGTTTCATTGCTTGGGAAGGCTTTTTGGTTGTTTGCCAGCTTGGGGTCAGATTGTGTTGTTGATTTGTGGTAAGCATTGGACTAAAACTCTTCCTATCTCCTTTATCAGAAATACTGGGCAAGATTAGAAAATTCTCCTCACAATTCCCCAAGTTTTCCTTTATACATAAGGTTAATTAGGAGTTCTTTACAAAACTAATGAGCAAGACATAAGCTGTCTTTCCCAGTCTTGAATCTAGGAACACAAAATATAAGGTGGTAAATATAACAGGCAAGAGGAAATCACACCAGTTGAGCTAATATATTTAATTAATTAAACTTGCCAGGTAGCTAACTTACATAAAAGAAAGGTGAGAAAAATCTCAAAGTATAAACCAGTTTTATCAAAAAGATGGAGACAACAGCATTTACTTCTCTGTTGGCTGCTGAAGGTGACAGGAAAGCTACTGAGCCATGCACTGGAGGGAAAAGCTGACACTACATGTTGTTATTGTTGTGCAGGGGCCTTCATTTTTGATGGAAATATGCATTTCTTGGAAATCAATAACATAAAACTGTCCTAACTCTGAAAGAGGCATTTTTTTAACGCTCATTTGTGCTATGCATGAGGTTCAGAGAAAGCTTCAGCTATGGGATAACCAATGACCTTACTTTACAGGATATCATAATGTAAATCACCATTAGGGATGTACTGGTGGTGGCTCCCACACCCAGATAATTTTTGAGCTGAGAGGTACTGGCCAACATCATGGCATTTTAGGGCAATCTGATGGGTTGTTCATTATCCACATGTGGAAGGAACAAGGTACTGGTGAGTACACCCATTTTTGTTTATCAAATCTTGAGATTGTAATGGCCTCAGAACAGGCATTTTTACATCTGCAACTGTATTTAATGAAGATGGCCTTTCAACTATCCTTTTCTGCTTCACATCAAAATCTTCTTCCTTGCAAACACTATCTGCCTGGTAGTTATAAAGCCGTGATTAAACTCAAGTACAGTTTTACTTGAAAATTTTAACAGTAGTACATCTTCAGTCTGTAAGAGCTGAAGATTTAACTGCAGCCTGATCCAGTCAAGTGCTATGTGTCAACAGAATCGACAAATTCATGTATTACAGCTCCTCTAAGAGCCTGTTGAAGTTGCATGTCTGGGACCTTTACAGATAAGCCTGTTAATGATTAGATGCATGCTACATCCGAGTATTTATTCTAATTTTAAATATCTTGCTCAGCAGCTCCAGATGTTACCAGGGATGCCTCCTCCCCTGGGAAGAAAACTGTCCTTCCTACTTGTTTCTATTTCAACAGTTGCATCCAATAGAAATGGAGATGAAATTAAGTATCTGCATACTGCAGACTTTTGCTTCTCAGATCTGGACTCTGTTTGATAGGAACAACTTACTCATTTGTGATTTAAAGGGAAATGGCTGCCACAATTCAGAGAGCTGCTCCACAGTGTCACAATACAGAAGCATGCTGGGGACTGCAGCAGACAATCTGTGTTAATTTGTAGCTGGTAACAGATGAGGAACAAGGCTGCAGGAGGAACATTTGATACTGACAGAAACAGAATGATCATAGTCATCAAAGAGAACTTTAAGTGAATAAAGTGAAAATGTCAGGTAGGTATTTTAAAAAAGATTTGATTGTATCAAGAATCCCTTAAGTGACTACACAGCAGGTGCTTTTTAGCCTTTGCAAGTGGGCTGAAGCTTTCCTTCTCCAGGTGAAAGCTCAAATTTACTTCGAAGACAAAACATTTATACACAAGAGAAAAACAATACTATGTCTTTACTCATTTTATGAAAACTATGTCTCTGAAACAATCTCTAGATGCTTAAATATTAATCTATGTTATTTTAACATTTAGTATTCTTTCATTCATGTTAACTATTGGATTTGAGGTTTTCCAGTGATGTCCCGTTTGATGAAGTATAGCAACATTTCACTACATTCAGTACTTACGTATCAAGTGCAACATTTCAAGCATCTTGATTGAATAGAAACTAAAAATTTCCCCTCAAATTTACTTCACTAGTATCTTAAATCTTGCCTCATCTATTTCACTACAAAGCTCAAAGACTATAAGATTTATAAGTATTATTGTACTGAGTAAATGCTGACTTCAGAGAAAACACCACATTCAGCTAAGCACTTAATTTGTATAGTCAAATTGTATATTTGGGGATTTAACTGTGATTAATTTTCAAGGACTTCCATCCTCATTAGCAACTGCTGATTAAAGGTTGTTTGGATTTTTTAAACTTAAGTCACACTAGACACGTAATGAGCTGGCTGTGAGGCACACTTTGAGAAGGTCAGCAAGCTTCATCTCCGCACCTGTGTTTTAGCTTCTGTCTTGCAACTTTAAAGAGCCACTCTTCATATGACTCAAGATTTTGGTCTATGATGCATGAGACACAATTGCAAGCAGCAGAGAGGTCTGATCAGCACCATCAGCTCTGCAAGGGCTTTTTAAGAAGTGGTCAGTCAGTGGCCAGGCAGAGGCTGCTTCCCTCACCTGTAGCCAAGGACGGCTGTTTCCTACCTGCTTGTATGGAGGCAAGTTTCAGCGGTGAGGTGGTGTTGGTGGCCTAGTACTACAGAGGTAAAAGTTTGTCATACTTACAATCTTACTAATCTAACAGTTTTCAAAATTTAAGTCTTCCATATAAAATAAATTCTACATCTGTATTCATAGATCCCACCACTCAATTTCCTCCTCCATCTCCCCAAATGTGAATATTCAACCAATCTTGGAACCAGAGAAGGTATATAAACCTGATTTAAACTAAAACCAAACTCCTACAATACAGCAGACCTCGTTTTTGAAGACAGGGATTAAAAATTCACATCGAAATTAGACACGTTCTTCATATTTTATGTTAATCTTGAACTACAAGAACAGTATTTCTCACAGATATCTCTGCTAATAATCTCTAAGATCTAGAAATTGTGACCCAACAAAATCAATGCAAATTGATCCTTCACTTTGCTCAGGGATGTGAAAAAGCAATATTATGCATCAACAGCTTCAGTAAGCAGCAGTGTTAACACAGAACTGGTCAAAATGGAATTAAGTAAAAAGGAAAGAACTTAGCGAAAAGTAATTGTTTCTTCCAACACCTGAAATATTTCTTAACCTACACAAAGTTAAAATAATTAGCATCAAGGCATTCTGACAACACATTACCTCTGAGCATACAGTGATACAGAGAGTTCTTCATTCTGTAAGAGGCAAAATATCCGCACCTTCATGTCTTAATCATACATTCAAGCAATGAGTGTTAGCATGTGCTAATTGTCTTTGCAGATGTTCATCAAACAAGGGAAAAGTCCTTTTTGAAAACATCTCTTTGGTTATAACACTTTCTTCAAAGGTATCTGTCTAATCCAAGAGTGAGTTATATTTTCTCCATGTTTTTTAATGCATTCCCTGAGATTACAGTTAACAGCACTCTGACGTGATGCCTTTCTGCTCCCCTGTACGTGTCACTTGCATCACACACCATGAGGCCGTCACAGTTGCTGGAGATCCTTGGCTCATCTGTTCCTCTGTAAATGCCTGGTTTAGCTCTCAACTTGAGAACTGTCCATCTGGCTGCAAAACTCTAGTGATTTTTCACATATGCCTCATTTCAATCAACTCCTTTTCCCTACTGACACTCTTTTTTTCCTCACCTCAATCCCTATCCTTGGTAAAACCATCAAAAGTTCCTTAGGCATAAACCAGGGTGTGCTTATACCCTTCCTTCTCTAAACCTGTGACACTTGCTTTTCAAAGTCTGTTTCTGCCACTATTATAAATGGGCAAATACACTCACTTTTATCAGGGTGACAACCAGCTTTAACTACTGCTGGTTCTAGTCTCCCCCCTTTTTTTTTTAAGTAATACATACTGGCCCACTTTGTGTCATCTGCTCTCCTTTAGGTACCTGATTAATGACTAGTTATTTTCTTGTTGTTTCACAGAAGGGCAAAAATGGGTTTCTTGTGTGGTGGTTTTTTTTTTTTTCACTGGAGTGATGTAGGAGGTTTTTCATGCAAAGCTTAATTACAGCTCTGAAAAGAAGCTTGCTTTACACTAATAGGAAAAAAAAATATATGAAGAAGCCTGAAGATTTTTTGTTTCCAATTTCCTTAATAAGATACTATACTGAATAACTCAATTTTTTTTTTTTTTTACTCTAATAACCTGCCTTCCACCTTTTGGTTACGTAAGTTTTTTCAATTTAAGATTCTTCATGAGAAACACAGCGGATAAGTGTATTGTGCAGTGTTTGTCTGCCTGTATCAGAGAATAACGTCCTAATTTGTTATCATCTGAGCCAAAGCACTTCTTATATTAAAAGCAAATGTAGCTATGTATATAGGGGTGAGTGAACTGAGCATGTTTATTGGTGCGATGATTTCGGAAATATTTTTACATTAATGACCCTGCATGTACCTACGTACCAAGGCTAGTCATAGTTATTAGGTAGTTAGAGAAGAGCTTATTCTTCTTTATCTTATCAAAACAGGGCAAATTATCAAGCTATGCAGACGTATTACACACAGAATTAATTTTAAAGGCGTTTTCAGGATCAGTTTCAAGAAACACTAAACCAATGTTCAATTCCAACAAAATCAGTGCAAAAGCAATGGGCAAGTGGATTCTAAAGGTTAACTGATCTTACCCTGAGTCCCTATCACACCTTGTTCAGATAATAAATAATCGATGGCTGTTTTGACATTTTTCCACATTATATATGTTATATATATTATATTTTTCTAGCGCTATAATTTTAAAGATAACAAAGTAGGCCTAAATTATTTGTATTAGTATAGAGAGGTGATTAGATACAATCTAAAAGTATCTGAGTTTGGGCTACAGACTATATCTGAAGATCCCTCAACGATTAAATTGCTGCCAGTTGTGCAACATACAAATTCATCTCAGAGATGACTGCTGCTCTTAGCACATGCCCTTACACTTGCTGTCTGCAATTCAGTTTCATGACCTGCTGCACTTGGGATGGAATAGGATCAAATTTCTGGGTCTGACTTCTAGATCCAAAAATGTGTTTTTTGCCACCAAGAGGAACCCCCCTATACCAAATAACAACCCACAAACAGCAATTACAAAGCAGTCAGTTGTCTAAGATGCATTAGATATGTTGCCAAATAGCTTTAAAATGTAGATATTTTATACATATTTGGATGCTTGGTTAAAATTATTTTCTTTGGTAATATCTTTAAGTTTCTTTTGTTGAGTGCCTGTCCATATGGTAGCTGTAAGGTCAGATAGACGCTAAAAGCTACTCTCTTGGAATCAGGAAAATAGAACAGCAATCCAAACTGAGTCATGCACTTATCAAAATGTTCCTTAAGGAATTCTTAAATGGTAACTGCTCACAAGAAGGAAAAACAGAACCTAAATCTAAACAACACTGTCCTATGGCAGAGGTTTGTACAATGCATCCAAGATCAATTCAGACTATCAAACCTACTACTAGAGGCTGCAGTAATTAGCTGAATGAGTCCATACACTGCAAATTATTTAACACAATATTTGAGTAGAGTGTCAGACCTGTAGCTGTGCTCAGATACACTTAACTAGAACACCCAACAGTGACAAATCTGAATTGGGTAACCAAGTACCCAAGTACTTAAATCCAATTCCATTTGTTGCTTAAAAATTGAGTTGTGGTAGCAGTACTATATTATACAGGAGCAATTTTGTTACATAATACATGTGGTTTTAAAAAACAGGTATCAGTACCAGAAACAGGTACAACCCCAAGCATTACTCTGCAACTGCAACACCAAATTTGTCACAGCAGCAGGATGACACAAAATATGATCTTGTTTACACTGAGGTGTCAGCAAGTATGGAAAACTATAATTTAAGTATAAAAACCTCATAATTGACAAATAAACTATTCTAGACTTCATTTTATATACAATACTTTTAGGTTGACTAATTTTTAATTACACTGCAATTAAATTTAAATTAGCTTAACTACAACTTTTTTTTCCAAAATTTACATTATTGTAACAGATTGCACTATTGTACGTTATTGTAAAATATTAGCTATTTGTTTTGCAGGAATTTACATTCTTTTAAACTGATAACCTGATTAATATAGTTCTGCTACTGAAACTTCCTTGGGAAGCAAAAAGGGAGTAAAAATTAAACTCAAAATGCTCTCTCACAAGTCAGCTTGTACCGTGACACTAAACCTGAAGACTGATTCTGCATACTGATCATACTCTTACCAGGTTATCCCATGACCACCTAACAAAAACACCTGCACTATTATTCTCCCACACTATTGCAACAGAATGTGTTTTCACTGGTATTTACTGATGACCTTTGCAAATAAGCATCTGTTGTCTGTGACTGTTCATAACCCCCTCAAATACAAATGATTTAAAAAAATTAGAAAAACCCCACGAGTCAGGTAATTATGAGGGCAAAACAGATTATTATTCAAAAACATTACTGAGTAAGCTGAAGTTCTGTGCAATTGCAATAAAGTCAGTCACAACTATCTAAAAAAATAACTAAATTATACTGCAAGTACAAGACAATGATATGGAGAAAACAAGTTCTCTGTATACTAAAAAATTCCTTTAAAACAAAACTTCTTCATTTCAACCAGATTCTAGGCCTTATGAAAGTGATTGAGCTATTTGCATTGTCTGTTTGAGACACCAAGCATTTTCTTTAGTAACTGAAGCTACTAATTTTCAGGTACTGAACTAGTAAAATCCAGATGGCATTCACTGCAATAATATTTAAAAGAAAACCAAAAAAATGAGTCCTACTTTCAGCCACTAGGGAAAGTACTATTTATTATACATTTAAATACAAATTTGAAATGTGTTGTGGACATATCTGCACGGTTACAGGTAAAAAATAAAAATGTACAAAGTTGTGTTCTGCATCTCTCAAGACTGATGCTTCAAAAGAAATTTTCACAAAATACCAAGAGTTCATCTTTGTAAGAATAGGAAGGATAATAATGCATACAATCTTTTGCTTGGCAGATTATCTTTATTCCCTCCCTGCATAAAGTACCTAGAGTTTGTAAACAGTCCTTAGAAGCGTTAATAGCTTTCAGGAATGTGTAATCACAGTTTATATGGACTTGTCCCACAATGAATTACAATGCTACACAGTAGTTTCGTGTTTCCATAACCCAGTTCTAATATTACCGGTACTGTCTGCAGTGAGCAAGGGTCCATCCTGTCCACTGCTTTTAAGTGGTCCATTCTGAATGGCTAAATTTAAGCCGTAAGATTTTTGTTGGTTTTCCAGTTCAGCCGCTATTGGTTTCCTTGGAATATCTTTTTTGTTGTTTGCAGCTATTGATTTTTCAGTATTCCTGCTACTTTTTGGAAGTGTACTGCAAGCATCACTGCTGTCTTGCTGGGACTGGTTATACTGGCGTTCTCTATATGCCAAATAGGCTCTTCGGCTCCTCGAGTGTCCTTCACTGTTGCTTTGTCGAGTTTTGTGTAAGCCATTTTGCACACTTCCTTCCACACTTGTGGGAACATCATACGCATATTCCCTCAATACTGCAAGCCTGCTGGCACGATGTCCCTTGCTTCTGTTCTTGTGATGCCGACTCGGGTGCCCGTTTGTCCGAAACTGAACCTCTAAGGGAGCTACATGCATTTTGATATCATTATCTACTGAATGTTCAGTCAGACTGTTATCAAGCTGAGGACCTGTGTTCAACGGCAGGGAAGTAGGGTGGCACTGAGCTGCTGCAGCTTGTAAGTTAGTCAGTTTACAACCTTGAGATGAGTTTTTTAGGCTTGAGGCACTTTTATTTGTGCATGAGGATTCTGCACTACTGTTGGTGCATTTTGGGGCTTCTCCGTTGGTTCCACTGGAACTCGAGGGCTGCACATTTACTTGCACTGAATATGTACTCCTTCCCGGGCAGCAAGTTGTTATCCAAGCATGCCTGATATCTTCCCTGTTAATGCAATGGTGCACCATAAGAAAGGCACTGAAGCATAAACATGTTGCCCCAAAGAAACAGCTGAAGATCAGGTCCATAGGATAATACAGGGAAACGGACAGAGCTCCAAAGATCCACAGTGTGACATACAAAACCAAAGTAAGGCTGACTCCCAGAAGCTGTGCTTGAAAACTGTGCTCATTCTCCAAAGCAGATGTGGAAACCAGTGACACTGACAAAGAATCCTGATGAGCCAATTCCCCGTGTTCACTGGTGGCCAAACGCTGCTGCTCCTCAATGGGTTCCTTAAGTTCATATTTGCGTTCAGGGTGACGTTTTAGTTGTATAAATATGCTGAGAAAATACATACAGTTTATGAAAATTATAAAGCTAGCTGGTCCATAAAATGCTCCTAAGCTAGGTTCCCAAGTCATCCAGCAACTGTAAAAGAAACAAAATAAAGTAAAATTAACATCTTCTCGCAAGTCATTTATCTTTCATTGGTTCATTGAAATAATCTTGGCTGTGCTACACTTTCTGGAAGAATCAGAATTAATTGCAACAAGTATTTAGAGAAAAGCAAACCTATGAAATCTTTTCAGAGTTCTTAGTTATATGGTACTTACTAGGGAGCATTAGGTCTGCTGCCGTAATTTCGGATGTTTGCTGCAGCTGTTATTCCACAAACTATGATAGGGATCCCTCCACCAATAAGGTAGAACCTAAAAAGTAAATCCAATATATCAGTGTCTGCTTCATGGCAATGGATTTTATTCAGTCCCTATGAAAGACGTAAGAGCTTTCCAGGATTTGAGAAATACACAAGTTCTTTATGAAAATAAGGTGAATAAGCTTTGGGCTTTGGCAATATCAGTTGTTTTCTAAGTCTTCCTCATAACAATTTTTCTCCTCCTGTTGTAAGTCACCTCTCTCTCACAGCTGCTCACTCCCACTTCCTACTTGCAGACACTGAACCGAAGTACACGGCATTAGAAGGAAGAAGCAAAAGCTGACAGTCAGAAGTTGTAAACTGCTACAAGAGAATATGGAAACTTAGAAAGAGAATAGTAAGTGATATGTCTCGTGTTCCAGAGATGAACTTGCCTAATATAAAGTGTAATGAACATCAGACATAAGAAGTCACGCTACTTGGAATGTTTTTGGGGTGGATGGCAGGGTGGGTTGTTTTTTTATTTTTAATGGATTCTGTAATTTTATAGTACACACCTCCTGCTTCCCTGTGGAGGTATTGACGAAAACTATACACCTTCCCAAGAACAAGGGGCATATGTTGTTGGAGTATCTTTTCATTCCAATTTCTATGAATTCACACTGAATTCATTAGTGGTAGGTCAATAATTACTGACAATCATTCCAATTAACAGCACTCAGTCCTGCAGCTTATATCAACCCAGTACAAATTCAGATCAGAACACACAAGTGAAAACTACTACTGTGGCATACAGGTGAACAGTTTGTTTTATCAGCAGGAGACACCTAGATGGTCCTGGATATTTCACCAGAAATTACTCCTGTATCATCTGAGATACACAACAACAGTCTGAAATAAATTAACACTTTCTTGCAAATTGAGATACACTGAGTGTATTATTTAGTTGTTGAATCCTACAAACATCAAATTGTGACACTGGTTTATTCTGTAGTTTGATGCAGTAATCAGAAGGTGGGCAGATGGAGCAGATCTTTGTGGTAGTATGGGTACTATAGAACAGGCAATTTTATTCTGAACATACGTCTAGAAAACAACAGGGAAAAAAACAACAACTTTCTGTGACCCTTCCATATGAGGTGTTCAGGTCTGAAATGGCATGTTTATGTCTTGCAAAGCTGAGCCTGTGAGACTAGTAAGTTTAATGCAATATTTTCCAAAGTAAGAACTTCTAAACAAATTTTAACGGATGGAAGAAAAAAAAATCATAACAGATGTTAAAAAGGCTATTCAGTAACCTGCTAGAAGGCACAGCTGGTGGTGAGCAAATAGTGAATACAACAGATTTACTTCTTCTTAAGAGAAAAATAATAAAAGTTAAGGAAGGCAAAGACTGTAATGAAGTAGTATAAACAGTTATCTTCTATCTTATCAATTAAATACTTCTACATGCTTGTATACAGTACTGCAAATTTTACTTGGAGATAATCAGAAGAGCATTTCTGTTTTTCTGCAGTCTCCGTACTTTAAAAATCAAGCTCTTTAAGTATTTGCCTAAAGCCAATCAAAGGTAATCAACTTCTGCCACCTTGTGGAGAATTTCAGCGTAGCAGTTTTTAATTAATATCCCGGGGCCCAGGAGGCAACATGAACCTTTAAGTATGTTAGTATTTTCTATGAAGAACATTTCACACCAGGTAAATTTCATAATTAGTTTTTCTCATCACCGGGATTTCAGAAAAAAAAATTCTATGAGGACTGCTTCCAAAAGAACACTATTTTCTATTGATTTTAAGTGACACCCCTATTTTTCAAATTATTTGGAAACAATGTTTGGAAAACATATTTAACTTTATTTACTTAAATTGCAGCATTTTAAAACTGTGTG
The DNA here is from genome assembly GCF_003031625.1 of Empidonax traillii. Classification (NCBI taxonomy): domain Eukaryota; kingdom Metazoa; phylum Chordata; class Aves; order Passeriformes; family Tyrannidae; genus Empidonax; species Empidonax traillii. Next base: position 176,493 of record NW_020955318.1, read on the forward strand.
ATAATACAGTTCTGCACATTCTTTCTTCTATGATAATTTAATAGGTTGTGTTGCTATCTAAAGTCTTAATCAAACCCTCAGTGTGATGCTGAAACACTATCAATTTCTTAATTGACGTATCATCAACACACCTTTGCATCCATAATATATAAAGACCAAGAATCCTTCAGCTCACCCTCCCTAACATAATGCTGAGGAACAGAAAAATCTGGAAGGAACTTGACTGACCTGGAAAGAACAAAGTAGTAGTGACTTGTTACATTTTCTGCTCAGAATATACACACAGCAACCTGGGAAATAATGACTCACAAAAACAAACAACAGGCTCACCTCAGCATTGGTCTGGGTGGAGGAGGTGGCTCATCAGGATCTTGACACCTCTTTGCCTTTTTGGTTACCTGCTTGTAAATATTACGAGATGTCACTCCCAACCACAGTACTGTTGCAAGAGTGGAATAATGGAGAATTATCCCAACCTTAAAACAAAACCAAACAATAAAAAAAGAATTAACTCCCAAACACTTTCTTTCCACTGAGTTAATATATTAACCATTAAACATACAAGTTGCCATAAAGGAAAAAAAACCCACCTTTCTTATTTTATGACTAAGTGTCAAGTCATTCTAGTTTTCGAAAAAAGTAAAATATGTTGTGCAAACTCATTTTCGCATCAGTTGAATCTGGAATGGCTACACAGCTGCCATTGCCTCTACTGGAAGGATAACTTATTAATGGGGGAAGAACATTACTAGAAAAAATTTTTCAGATTACATGTCAATCATACACTTTAGGAAACTCTTTTACAAAAGACTTAAGTTTAAAATGTCTTATGGTACAGGTATTATTCCAATTGAAACAAGTAAGGGAACAGCAAACTAATAATACCGTGATAAGTATGCAGCAGGTGGCAAAATACAGACAGCGATTTCAATAAAATGCAAAAACAGAAGAAGCGTATTAGGTATTTAACCAGCCCAAACACTAATGCAAAATCTTCTTCACAGCAGAACCTGTTTCTCCTGTATTGCCTTACTTATAGGGCAACATTGCCATAGCAGCACAAGTGTATGGAACAGGTAACACTTCAGTTCCTGATGACTGCAAATGCGTTTTTTGCAACTTTCAATCACCACCAAAAGCACAACTCTCAAACAACTCATCTGTATCCCAGCATTTCTCCTGAAGTATTACCGTCTTAAGGTAAGAAAAAAAAGTATGTGTATATCTGTGTGTGCATGCATGTGTACATAGGAGAAAGAGCAGGGATATTTTTCATTGCAATATTTTGACCTGTCAACCTGGTGACTACTGTAAATTCAAACAAAAAGCATGATGGAATATTACAGTGAGTGATTAGAAACTTTTTTGAATCATTGAACACAAAAAGGAAACCTGACAAAAAATTCACTGACATTTTTCTAAAGTGGTAACTGTTATTCTACTAAAATACTGCAAAGGAATTGGAGACAGCCAAATCTTAGAAGAGCAAATCATTAAAAAAGAGAAGTCTCAAAGCTAGTGATGTTTGTTTTGAGAAAGCATGCAGGCTTGAAACACTTGTCTCTCCCTCCCCTTCAGTTATACTGAGCAAACGGAAATATTTTAATACCAGATTTCACATGATCTGTAAAGGCCACATACAGGCCTATAAAATTGTTTCACAATAAGTAAGCCTCAAGAATAAAAACAACCAACAAAGCTTATTTTTTGTGATAGAATTTTGGGAAAAAAATTTCTGCTGCACTTCTGAAATACTTTTCCTCTTTCAAGTACTGAACTAGTTTTATCTTCATGACTTCTTGAAAATAAAAGAAAATCTAATTTTGTTATAAAGACAGAAAGAGCTGGGGTTGTTCAGGCTAGAGAAGAGAAGGCTCTGGGAAGACCTTATAGCACCTTCCAGTACCTAAACAGGGCTACAAGAGAGCTGGAGTGGGACTTTTTACAAGGCCATGTAATGACAGGACAATGGGTAATGACTTGAAACTGAAAGATTAGATTAGAAAGAGTAATATGGGTGCCAAAACACAAGCATAGGTTGCCCAAAGAAGTGGTAGATGTCCCACCAAAGGTCAGGGTGGATGGGGCTCTAAGCAACCTGATCAAGTTGAAGATGTCCCTCCTTATTGCAGAGGCACTGAGCTAGATAACCTTTAAGGTCCCTTCCAACCTAAACCATTCTGTGATTCTAAAACCAAACCAAAACATCAGTTTTTTGTTTAAATTTTACATTCTGATGAACGCCTATCCAGCACTGAAGTTCTGAGAAGGCAAGGGGTACAAATACCATCATAGGAGTATGAAACTGATAACTAATTTTTTTCAAGTGTTTGTATGTTTACTTACTGCTTGGCAAATGCTGGCATTCCTGGTCTGAGTTATGCCTCCAATAAACATCACACACGTCAGGAAAATATGAAAGCTTAAGTTAACTAGCATATGCCAGCTTTTTACACTGATCCTGATCACACTGTTAAAAAAAAAACAAATTAGACAATATAAAACACAGCTGACATTACTGGTTTTCAGAAACTAGGAAGATACATGTGATAAATGACATATGATTACTGTTAATGATTGTTTGACTACCACATACTTTGTAATCAAATATAATCTCTGGTGTCTATCACAAGAAATTAAAACAACCTCCTATTAACCAGCTCTATACATCTATTTGGGGTCTGATTTAAAAATTTTAGGCTTTCAAGCTTTCACATCAACAGAAATGTAAAAGGCTGAACAGTGTTTTAAATTCTACCATCATTTTGAATGGTCTCTTCTTTCATCATGAAACAAAAGTGAAAAATTAAAGGAAAGACATGGTTATGAGAGCTAAATTATCATACTCAAGAAAGATGAAATAGCTATTTGCTTAACTGTTAGTTTGCATCAACAATTTTTATAAGGGAAAAAACACCAAATGTACATTACTATATCATCCTCCAATCAAAAAGAAAAGGTAGTCAGTCCTAAGCATAATAAACCTAATTTGTTTTAGTCCAGTAATTTTGATTCATACCTGTGATGATATATGTAACTGACCATGATCATCAACAGACACATTAGCAAAACCATGGCAGTGGCATAAATTACTGGATGCAAAAGATCAGCTGGCTGTGTATATAATTCAGCTCCTGTCAAGTCCTGACAACAAAAACAAAAATAACATTAGTCCACCGTATCTTACCATTTTTTTGAGGGTGGAGGAATGACAAAGGAAATACAAATTAAGAAGTAACAGGAACCTTCTAGATGAAATGTCTTCTTTCCCTCCTCACTCCCCCCAAACCAACTCTGCAATTATTCATTTGATGTTCCTGCATTTCTTCTGCAATTACCTGCTATTCTGGCTGACCTCTATAAATACAGTCACTAACCTTATAGAAGTAAACTTCATATATGCTTGAAGTTACATAAGAGGTAAGCAGCTTATAGACACACACCATTTTCTTCATCTTAAAATACTTGTATGTACAATATGAAGAACAACTGGGTTTTCAAGTTACGCTTATCTTCAACAACCCAAAGAACATTACCGAAAGTGCCCTCAGCAATTCTGTAGATGATGCTATAGACTGGGGAGACTGATCAACAGAGTGGAGGATACTCAGGGGGATGTTGGTGAGCCAGAGAAATGGGCTGATAAAACATCATGACATTTAGCAAAGGAAAACATTAAAGATCTGCATCTGGGACAGAATAACCCCAGGCACACAAAAATACTGGCTATGCACTGCACTGATTAGAAAACAACCGAAGAACCACCTGAGGTACTGGTAGAGAAAAGCTGACCCCAAGGTGCCCCAAAGGTGACACTGCACAAAGAGACAGCACATGGGTGAGCTGATCATTCCCTTCTGTTCAGCACTGTGAGACCATCTTGCAGCACTCTCCTCAATTTGAGGCTCCCCAGTACAAGAAAGGCACTGACATACTGGATGGAGCAAGTCTAACAGATCACCGGGATGATCAGCAGGCTGAAGCACACAGTGTCAGAGGCTGAAGGTGTCTTCAGTCTTTAGGAAGAAACGGAAGATGGGAGAAATCTCATTATTATATTGAACTACCTACAAAGGTGGTATAAAGAAGACGGAGTCAAACTCTTCTTGGAGCTGGACCATGAAATGATGAAAGGCAACATGGAAAAGTATGATTAGATACAGGAAAAAAAATTCTGAAGTGGTCACATACTGCCCAGAAAGACTGTGCCCTTGGAGATACTGAAAGCTTGAATAAATATGAGCTAGAGCACTAAGATTTGATTTTGAAGGTAGTCAAACTTTGAGCAGGTAACTGGACCAAATGGCACCAGATGTTCCTATCAGACTGTTATTCTATGATTAGTGTTTGACCAGAATAGATAGTTGATTATTCAAAAGAATTCAACGGCTCCATAGGCTGGATGTGGCACTGAGTGCCATGATCTAGTAATCACAGTGGGGTTAGATTAAGGGTTGGACTTGATGATCTCAGAGGTCTCTTCCAACCCAGTTAATTCTATGATTCTATGATCAATTAAGTTTTCTGAATCCACTCAGAGGTGACATTTTCATTTTCTGAAAAGAAGAAATAATTCTGTTTGGAAGCAGATACAATTTACTAGACTTCCAGGGGTGGACACAGTGACTCAAAAAAACCCCTTCAGTCCCTTCCAGCACAGAATAAAGTAATTTTTCTTAGCTATGATTAGTGGAGAAAACTACTAAAAATAATTTTTCAGAATGGACAGGATACATAAAATTCTCTCACCTATATTTCTGAGTTAGTCACTCAAAGCTCTAGAGCTGGCAAAGTTCAAAAGTGTGCTGGGGAAAAGGAGAATAAACTTGGCATTCAGAAAGAACAGTAAAAGATTATGAGAAAGTTTCAGCTTGTTTTGAGAAAAATCAGTGATATACAATCTGGTTTTAAGCTTAAAACAGGTAACCTAATTTCATAAACAGAAGAAGAGTTTCTGAACTGAGGTTTACAATTAAATTAGAGTCAGTCACCTCTTCACCATTCCTTGAATTGTTCTTTCATCAGAATATAAGTGTATTATTCATACTAACTCAACAACCTCATTTCAAACTAATTTCATCAGATTGTCAGTTTGATTCTTATGTGCTTCGTTTTCTTTGGCACCTGGAAGAAGAACATAAGATATTATGCCTCAGGCAGCCAGTGTCATCTGATTTCAACACTACCCATGGCCTGGTTGATATCCAGCTGGAGATCTCTGGGAACTCACTGCTCTTACAAGCATGAGCTAATATTTTGTCACACTTGGACTGTGATTATCAGGGAACTGAAACTGTGGGACAATTCTGGTTGCTGCTTCCGGACTGGTGTCAGGTAGCCTGATGTCATGCACGTATTGGTGCAAATTTCAAGAACAAGAGCTAAAGAAAACCCAAACCCAAACCCTAAACAAACAAACAAACAAAAAAACCCCACAAAAACCCACCAAAAAAAACCCAAGCATAAAAACTTTGCCAAGCTAGCAAAGGTCGTGACCCAATACACACCAAATCAGCGGAATCCTTACCGATTACACTGACATTCTTCATCAGACCTACTAAACAGAGTGAGAATAGCTAATAATGTTATTTCTAAGCTAAACTGATTCTAAATTCAGTAAAAATTTCAGTAAAATAACAGTAGAGATGACATGAAGAACACTAGCGGGTTTATACTCAACTTGCAGAACTCGTTTCTTCTTAACACCATTGCTGTTTTTTTAACTTCGCTGCAAGCCTATAATAATGAGTTTCCAGGTGAACCTCCTGCTTACCTCTTCTATTATTAAACAGTAGTAAAGATAATTTCCAAATAAATATAAAGTTTTTTGTATCTGTCTAAATCATTAGATCAGACAACTAGGCACTCAGTGATGTTTCCTTATCACAGGACTTCACATGATGTTCTGAAATGTATGAAGACAGGTCAATACATTATAATGTGCTTTCTTCTACACACATACATACTAAAGTAAAGTAGCCTAAAATAGAGTGAAATAACTCTGATTAAGTTATTCACCATCCAGCCAGCATGATGGACTACCATGTTCAGGTTCCTCCTACCACCGCTGTTCATGTATTTAACGCTAACTACAACTGCTGACTTGAAAAGCAAACTTCTAAAACTGAACTCAAAAGAACTTCCAGTGAGCCTGGGACCAGAACCCAGCCTTTCACAACATGATGAGAGTTTACAAACGAAAAAGGTTATTACGGCTTTTTGGTTAATATAGAGATAGGCATTATGAAAACCTTTTCCAGCAGCCACTTAAGACATCCAGAGCTGCTGCAGTCTGTGTGCAAGGAACATCTATCAGCTAGTATTATTACTCTGTGCCCTTCCCCCTACCCCCACCTCTCTATTCTCTACATTTTGGGAAGCAGTAAATATTAAAGGAATACCAGTTTCAACCAAGTGTACAACGAGAGATACCAGCAGAAAGAGAAGAAAAGTGCCTCTTTCTCTTTTTGGTTTCTGATTATCAACAGTTCTCACTATAATTCACAAGAAGATATTAATATAATCTTGCCACATACTGATTTAGAAATAGCCTTTACAGAAGCATATTGAATATTCTTTTCATTTTTGTTCCTCCAGGTGACAGAAATGTGACAAATTCAAAGCATAATCTCCCTTTACATGCATTCTACACATACAAATGAAGTTTAATTCTATTTTAAAGAATGCTGTTATATTTTAGGAAAGGATTGTATATTTTAAAAATATCAAAAAAAAGGAGCTACGGGATTGTAACAGTTTAAAGTAATTTAAAACAGTACCCTCAGAGGTAAAGTGAAGACTTGCTCTCTTTGAGCATTTTTTAAAACCTTGGCATGTAAATCAATTTTATTTATGTTTAGCTTTTTAGTATTCTACCATTTAATTCTCTTTGGAGGCAGATTTTTGAAAATTTGAGTTGCTAAAGAAAAATAGCAATTTCTCATCCACTAATCATCATAAAGGAATCCTCTTTCTTCCACACGATTACACAAAAATATATATGTAATTCCACACAGAGCCCTTTAACTACAACAAAACCCATATGAAATTTAAACTTAACGATTTCCTAAACCTCTTACTATGTCATTCAGCTTCCCATCAGCCTACCATTTTTAAGTATCACGTTTTATCATTTAGTATCTGTGGTGATTACTGATAAGCGGAGTAGCAGTCATCATCTGTAAAAAAGGGTAACTGCCCCAGCCAAATTCTGAAATTAAGAGCTATGGAAACTGACAGTCTTCACAGTCTGAAGTCAGTCTTCACAACTGAAGAGCAATAAAGAAGGTGTCTTGCTCCTTTTTCTTTTCTATGACCATATTTTAGAACTGGTTAACCATTTTACTGATATCAGTATGTTAAGACTAGAGTTCAGATATTTGTTTTAAGCAATATTTCAAAGATATTTTTGATAGTTACTCAATATTTTGACTTCTTTTTCTATTTCAATTGATGTCTTCTGGTAACAGACCTACATACTAGTAAATAAACCGTTAATTTGCAATGAAATCCATCACTGGTTATGGATCACGGGAAAAAAAAACCTGGGAAAACACTCCTGTACTGCCAACACATTAGGTCAACATATTTAATCTAACACAGAGAAGATGGTTTAAAATAAAGGTAACAGTTGAAGAAAATCCATCATTACAAGACTAAAGTTCATAAAAGCCTATTTGATCCAGGAGCTCATTAAAATGTCTTCCTATAATATTTCACATATGAAAATAGTTCTGTGTCTAGTATATTCAGTAATTAATTCAACACAGACAGATTTCCACTTAAGCCTCATCTTACCTCTACATTTACATCAACACGAGCGAAAACTAAAGATTTATTTATTACGTCTAGTTTTATGTGAAATGGAATGTGGGAATGTTTGTTCTCTTTAACGCAAGAAAAACCCAAATAGAATTGCATCTTCAAGTATTTTAAAGTTCCAGAAAGTAATGCAATTCTAAGTGTCATACCATTAAGACGGCATAGTTGCTGAGGGAGTAGCACTGAATGGTAGTAATATTTTCGTCGGATAGAAGGATGTGACAACCATCAGATTTCCATCCTCCTTGTCCGTTCAGTAGATCGAAGTCCCACTGAGCTGCAACAGCATCTGCTCCATGCGCAATGCGCCGCAGTGTCACATTTATGGGGACATGGTGACTGGCCAGGTTCAAACCATCTGTTACAAAGGAAATGTATATGCACATAAATTTCTCAACATGTAAGGCATTAGACGCTAAAACCTTTTATTAGATTCACACTAGTCAAAACAAGGGTGTCAAAAATGCTTCTTAAGGTCATAAAAAAGTAATAATAAAAACAAACCGATCTTGGTGAGAATAACTGGAGTTACAACCGTGCGACGTTTCCCATCATCAGCCAGATTTGTTGAATTTCCTGTTGCTGGAAAAAGCTTTCCATTCCGAAATGCAATAAGCTGAAGCTTGTAGACAGATTCATCTGCTGGTCTGATTTCTCTTTTTTGTTTTTGGGTGAAAAGGGAAGCTGGCAGCTGGATAGAAGCCTCTACAATTGTGTTCTAGAAATAAACAGATTTTTAAAGTTCTAAAGAGAAAGTGAAATTCTTTACAGAGACTAAATTGACAACTCCTCTATCTGAACAGTGTCAGAGATGAATGCATTTAGCAGACTGTATACTGTGACAAACCTATTCGACGGTGTTTCCAAGTAATCCAGGATAAAACAGCTTAATCAAGTTATAAAAGTCTTAAAAAACATTAAAAATAAATAAAAGTTAAGATTCTGCAATTGCCTTACTTTTTAGAGAGAGCAAAATTGAAGTCAGTTTCAGTAAAATATTACAAGATTTGACTATTGGCAACTAGAAACAGCAACCAAGACAAGTAAGACAGACAAATGCTGTAATTGTGCACTAATACCATTCAAAACAGAATACACAGAAATGCTGTATACAAACAGGATTTAATTTGTATATAAGTTATACTTGGGTAGAGAAGCATGCACATAATTTCATACAATTAGATAAGTGTAATTTCTAATATACACCCTTGCAGTGACATTCAAGCAAATTAAGTGATAAAAGCAAACTGCTAAGTTGGGGAATGTAACTGAGAAAATACTTTTATGGAATATGAGGAAGTTTTTTCATTTTATACACACCCACATAGATATATATATATGTGTGTGTGTATACACACATGCACACACACACATGCAAAATTAACCTTTCAGGTCAGTTTTCTGTTTCATGCTTATTATAGCATCACTCTGAGAAGAGTATTTCAGATATTTAAGGAGACTGGTAATATCTTGAATATGTAATGAAGGCGAAAATACAGAAAAAAGACATTATTATGAACTAGGGAGTGTTTCAGTTTCCATCCTTATGAAAAGGTCGGAAAGGACCTTTCAACTCAAGAACACTGAATACCTTTCAACAGAAAACCACACCTACTTATTAAAAGTTGTGTCCATTAAAAAAACCTAGTTTATAATCAAACTCTAATATCCTTTGTCCTTTAATTCTTGTCTCAGTCATTCTGGATTACATAAAAATGCTCATTTGACATTAAAATCAGTAATTATAAACTTGCTTTCCAAATTATTTATACATAAGGTATTATTACAAAGTCTGTAGGGAAACAAAGAGTATCCGACCTTTAACGCCAGACTTGACAGTGTATTTGAAACGTTGCACTTAAAGCTTAATTGTTTATCTAGATTTCCATCAGGATCTCTTCTCCCATAATCACTGAGTCCTGTACGGTCTGATGTAGCCACTTTCTGAAATACGGTGCATGTCATTCCAGTGAAGCCGGCAGCCTTTATTACATAGGCCTCAAGAGCAATATTTGGAGAATACTGTGACGACAAAAATCAAACACGAAATAATTTCACACACCACAGAAAGGATAATAAATAAAGGAATTCTCTGCCTTCACAAAAAAACCTCATCATGAAGACTTTTCCTGCTTATCTGGCAGGGATAAATCTGTTCAGAGTATTGCTCTTCTCCCTAAAGGAACAGTAGACATTTCAGAAAATGTCAACATTAAGAAAAATAAAAACTATTCAAACTCAAGAACAAGCCAACTATCTTTTAAATAAATAAATTCATACTTACAGTAGAATAAACTTGAGCTCCGTTTGCAAGCCGATACATAGCAATTTTTTGTAAACACTGAACAATTCTGGTACAAGCTTTGGCTTCCCTTTGTGCCATCCACAGAACACGTTCATCAGCTAACATAATGTTACTGGCTATGTCCACCATCACGTCACCAAGCTAACACAGAAGAGAAATAGGACTCTTTTATAGCTTTGAAAGCATTTATCTAGTAGGATCATTATCACAAAATACAAAGTGACTTGTCAGCACAAAAAGAAAAAGGAAACTGGTAGTTCCTGTTTCAATCACCTCTTGTCATCTTGAGATACTCAAATATTTTGATTCAGACATTTACCTCCAGTGAAGAAAAATGCTGTGTCCATGTAATTTGTCTGTTTATGTTTTACTTAGAAAAAAATCCATGATAAATACAGATATTAAAATCAAAGAGAAGACTATTCCATTACAATCAACTTTAAAATCTAAAATAAACTATAAATTAACAATGATACAGTTTGCATGTATGATGGAAGACAGTAAGAGTAATAGAGGCAAAAATTAGCATGAAACCCTCCTGCTTCACTTCCTTTCAGCATGTCTAACTTTTTTTGATTGCTTTCTTGCTTGCCTTTTATTTTGCATGACCTGTTTTAGGTCACAGATATACATGAGACAGGCAGCAAATATCTCTAAGTAGCAGCGCTGCTTTCAAACCATGAATTACATAGTTTTAAGTTTATGTTCATAGCCCTTGCCCTGCCTTCTGTATGACAAACAAATACAAACTATAAAGGGAACTCATTTATTTAGGCCACAACTCTGCCAAAATTAATGAGCGCCTACGTTGACCTACACTGGATTTTCAAAACATTTAAGGAGCAGTGATGAATACTGGGACCAAAATCAAAGGTGAGTGTATTTTCTAGTTAAATTGATTGAAATGCAATTCACAGTGGCTAAATTTAGGGACTGGAATTTTCTGCTTGAAGAGAGACAGGGTAGGATAAGGAAGACATATCCTTTCCCATCCAGGCTTCCCAATTTCTTTTCAGAGTATTACTAATAAAGAGAGAACACAGTAGTTTGGGGTGTTTTTTGTTGGCTTTTTTTTATCTTTAAAAATAAAGGCCAGAATTGGAATATAAAAATATTTACTACTTCTAGAACTGTCTCTCTGAGAGACAGAAGTTATAATCAGTAAAAATTCTCAACAACACAGAACCTCAAGTAAAATCGGTAGGCTGTAGCTGTTTTCATTATATTCTCAAGAACAAATCACAGTTAAATTAATTGAAGGTCCTTATTATAACTTATTACTACTTGAAAAAAGGTAGCAAGTTTTACACATCAACAGTGATTTTACAATGAATTATCAGAATAAGGATCCTGAACTTGAAGAACTCAAGTTGTTTCATATTTTTAAAATATATTACATATTATTCCTTCTCCTGCTTCTCAAGTATGCACAACTTTTTCCAACTGTATTGTAACAAGACAATTTGCTAAGAACTTTCTGAACATTTGTCTTGTTTATTCTGATATGAAAGAACTATTAAATGAACGTTTTTATAGTTCATAGAACTAATCTTTCAGAATAGCCACTGTAACACAAACTAAGGAACTAACAATAAGATGGTATAGGTAAACAGATATGAATAACAGTGTCAAAAACAAGTTAATGGAGTAATACCCTCATAAGAAATTGGTCTCATTAATAGCTACTAAAATTATTACATGAAACTGCACTCATGTTACTTGAATATACCAGCAAATCAAAGGTTGGCTTCAAATCAAACCAACTGAGATAAAAAGAAACACCAAGACTGAAACTACCTATGAACTTAACCTATTTTCCCCTATTATTTATTACCTTCAAACATGGCAGAGTAATGCCAGATTATGTCACTCCACAGACAATAAATCACAGCTGAGAAACAAACATCCTTATAATGTAGTAAATCATGCAGTAATCTAGAACGTTTCTATTTTAGACTAGGTAAAAAGTCAGCCATTTAATGAACTGTGTGTAATTCCAAAGTATGCCAAAAAAAAAATCCAAGTTCTGATTGTAAAAAAGGAGATTTAGCCTGAAAATTCTCCAAGGAGTTCTGCAAAGGATGTAGAACCAGCATTTATGGTTTGCTGAGGGGTGGATGGCTAAAATTTGCCTTTTATTTTTTTGGCAAAGTTTAAAAATGAGGTTTTGTAGTCTCCAACTTCCCAACATGCACTGTACAGTGAGATCAATAAAACCTCTGTTCAGCAGTGAAACAGAGAGTTCCTACCCATTGGTGGGACTATTCCACTACTTGAATTTTTCTCCCCAACAATGAGCATTCTCTAAGATTTTATTTTAATGTCTTGTCTTATATCCTGCAAGATAGAAGAATACTGAAAACCTTAGAGATAAAGCTCAATATTGAATAAAGACAGCCTACCATGGTGGAAGGGGAGAAGATAAGTCTTGTTTTATTCATTATTGAGAGGATCTCTGAGGCTTTCATTATTTGTACTTTTAAATAAGAATATACCAATGAAAACCTGGGTGACCCACTCCATAGTAAATAAAAACAGACTTACTGTACCTATCTCCCTGCTCCAGTGCTGACCAGAGGTGTTACTCACATTACAGGTCCAGTGAATGCTGGATCATCTCAGCGCGAATGCAAAGTCTGTGACCATGGGTCAGCAACTTCAGGGACCTACTAAACAAACAAAAACATGCAATAGAATCTGATAATCCACTAACTCAGTGCCTGCATCTAATGTTGGGAAGGTTTCACTGCTCAGAACACTTAAGGACAAACACTATGATTATCTTTAAAGTGATGGCAAATTATCCAGTTACCTCTTTATATTTTTCAGCAAATCTTCCAAATTTCTCTATCATTTCAGCCACAAAAATAACATCCATCTTATCAGAAAAATTTGCTGCTTCAACAGTGTAAGCCAAGAGCTGTCTTGCTGTTGCCACTGCATTAGTAAGGTTGAGAGGCATCTACATAGAGAACAAAACATGAACGTTCTGAAGTGAAAAGTACAAGGTAGATACAACACTTCATCAATTAATAAATAAGCATTCTCTCAAAGAGCAATTCCCACAGGGATCACAGCGTTTTAAGCAGCCAAAGACTACCATCTTAAGATTTTAAGTAAAACAAGGCAGAGAACATGCAGATTTGTACCTGCAGCCAGAAACTGGGTTTTGTGCTGTTGCCCTAGAAGGGAGAGAGGTATTGCACCAAAAACGGAACAGAAATCCCCAAAACAATACTGTCAAATGCTTATTTTAATTTTCAACAAAGCCTAGGCATGACAACAGAAAGCTCTTAAAATATTGCATTTTATAGCAAGAGAAGCTAAAACAAATTGAAACACCACTGCTGTAGCATTCACTCTCAATTCTGTAATTATAGAAATGTTTAGAATATAATACACACGCAAAAACCAAGACAGATCTCCTATGACAAAGCTCATGATTCCTAAAGCAAGCCACATCCTGGAAAATTCTTCACTAAATAATACACAGCATTAACATGCCTGAGCTAGCAGGGACCTAAAAAGGGAAATTTTATATAGTACAGTGGAAAGCTGTGCAAATGTTATCAGCTCATGTTCAGATGCTGTTTATCCATGATAATCCAAACTATAGAGATTCTGTCTCTCTGGTTTTTGGTGTACAGATATCTAGTCTGCCCTACTGAATTTGCAATGTGCTATGTAAGCACAACTCTGTCTTTGTCCCTGCTGGTCTTAGCACTTGCACATAGATTTGAATGCAACTAAAGGAAGGTAATTTTTGCCAATATGCTAGAAGTCATGCATTTAAAGTGCAAATAAAGTTCAAAGTCATAACGCATGTTGAACAAAGTCAACTTTCAAATTCAGATATTCCGTATAATTTCTCTGAATTTTTTCTTTAATCATCAATTGCTTTTCACCTAAAACTATACCTGTTCATAACAGAAGTAAAAACAGTGAAATATACATGTTCTTATACAAATATTACATGGGCATCATTCCATTTTAAACTTAGACCCTTATTCGATTTAAAATACTTGGCAAAATTCTAATGTTCAAAACAGCTCAACTACCTTTTTGTTCAGAGGCTCTAAAGATGCTTATGATTACATTTAGTATTAGTCTTAGAGGCAATAAATTTCTGTGCAGAATACTACTAAAAATTCCAGACGTACTACACGTAAAAAGAAGGTGTCTCTAAGAAGTAAAACCATCTCTAAATCCAAACCATGCCACTTCTTACCATAAAAAAAAAAAAATTGAAACCTCTACTGCAGTGTACCATACCTGTGTACACGTATTTTTAAGCAGATAAGAGGAAGTTATCTACTTCACAAATGAAAATTACAACTCTGCTTTTTTGAAGATACCAATCTAACCCTCACATTTTAAACTTCCTACCACGAAATTGGCAGTATTATTCCACAACCAGACAAGTGTTGGCTAACCAAAACCAGTGATAATAGGCTTAAGTAATCTAGGTTCTTGAGCAGCTGGACTACAGTACAGAGGAAGGAGTAGCATTGAGTTGTCACAGGTCTTGCAGGAAAATTTGAATTCCCAGCTGAGAAAAAAAAACAAACCAGCATCGTCAAAGCTCTAAATATGCAAACACTCAACCTTGCTGTGTCCCACAAAAGGACAAACTGATTCCCAACATCATCTTTCACCTGCTAAACAGTCATTAAGAAACACCACCCTTAAACATGTTTCTTGTGACCAATGGCATGGTCACAAAATCATGTGCTAGGAATAAAAAGCAGTAAAACAAAAATAATTGTGTTTAAAATAAAATGAAGTTTATCTTGGGCCAAAAGAGGCATTTCCTTTCTTTCCCTCCCTCGCCACCTTTCTTAGACCAGTTCTCATGGGTTCTCAGGGAATCAGAGCTATTAAAAAACTATGTCTGCATTAGTAAGCAACTGAACACAGGGGAAGCAAGCCAGCAGCAACCCATCTACACAGTTCAATGCTTTTGCCTCATATTGGATTTAGCCTAAGCAGACATCAAGACTTCACTATGTGTATAAATCTAAGACATCCAAAAGGGAAAATAGCAGTTTAAATCCCAGTTGTGTCAGTTAGGGGCTGTGGTGCTTCAGATATGCAGTCGGAAGTTTGCCCTAAATGAATGTCATCTCACAAACGGAAACACTCTAAACCCACCCAACACACAGAAATCCTACCCTGGGGTCAGACAACCACCATGGTCCCACGTTAAATATGGGTGGTGCTACCAACATCATCAATGCAACTGACCAACCTGTATTATTAAAAACAAACAAAAAACCGACCACCATATAAACTCCCAAAATACCACACCGAAGACAATGTCATCTCCTTAGTTTCACCAGCTGCACTGGTATTAGTGATCCAGTATTAGTGGACTGGTAAACAAGACTGGTAAACAAGAAGCTTAAATCAAAGGTTCAAAGCTTTACGGAGTAATTTACAACACAGCATCTAAACATACAAGGTTGGGTACATAACTGCAGACAGTGCTTCTGAAAGTCTGCATTAATTAGATAAGCCTCAAATAGAGCCTGGAGCTGAAGAATTTTGTTTCATAGCTACATTTAAATTCTACAATACTCTCATATCCTGGTAAGTGCTACAAGACTAAAGAAGCCTATTTAATGCTCACTGGTTTCACTAGTTAACTCTCACTGGTCACAGAGGTTTACAGCAACAAAAGCAGAACAGAATTTGACTACTCTATTAGTATAACGATAAGAGCTGTTCTCCACTACAGCTTGAGCCCACCTTGCTTCTTTATAGCACATGGGCAGGACAGAGCATCCAGCTGACAAAAATAATCACGACAAGAACCATTCTCTTATACTTTACATGAGTACAAAGAATAAAGTTTCCCTTGCACTTTCAATCTGGGGCACTCAAAAGAGATATCAAACCAAGCTCTTAACCTAAACCTACAAGTTCCACTACAGTACTCAGAGGCATGTGTTCATCACAACTCATCCAGACCTCCAGTATTACCAGCTCAAAAAAGATGAAGAGTCCTTTGAGGTTTTATTTTCATTAATCTGATTTTCATAATGTGATTTCAAAGAAATGCACAAATTACCTGATTGAACATATAAAGAACTCGAGTCACATCATTTGCATACTGGCACCTGGAGTAGTCCTCGTCTGCCCAATACCCTCCCCTGTCACATCTGCGCCAGGCTCTTCTCTCATCTTGTGAGTTGCCAGGATAGATCCCACTGCCAGCAGAATAACGTGTACACAGCAGGTATGCTGTGATGCCTGCCAATGTTCTGGGCCACCTGGGGAGTCAAAAGGAAAAAAATCCCCACATTTAGACAAATTTACATGACAAGTAAATAAAAAGATTAAGCACTACAACATGAAATGAAGAGATACTCAAAACTAAGCATCTCTAAACTGTTTAAAAGGCCACCTTGGCTCTTCTTCAGTATTCTCAAGCTGTTCATATTTGTGTCTATTAACAAAATGAGTTCTAATGCTAGCATGCTTTTTTAAAATTCTTTCATGAGGTTTCAGGTGGAGAGAAGATGCTTATAAAATAATTAAAAATAGTCTACTTTTTCTTATAAAAACCCATACCCATTTAATCAAAAAAATCCCTGTTAACACTATAAAACCAAGCTGAACACCAGTTTTTTACTTGTCCTGTTCATATGCATTAATGTAATTTTCAAACAACTGCATTCATATCAGTACCAAACTGCAGATACGAACAGAAGACTACATTTACAGTACTTAAGAAATAGTAGTAGCAGTAGTACAACCACTTTGACCGCTCCTGCAAACAAACAAAATATCAAACAGAAATTGATGGGAAAAAAATTTTTAAAAAACGTTAAGAAAGTAGAAAATAATTCATTTCACTCAAGGTATATGAAACTAAACACTTTTTAAGAAAACTTCTAACATTCTCTCCATTTTCTCCTCTAATTTTACTGTTAATTTTATCTGTATAAACATATACACAGATAAAAAAGAAATAAAGAATAAATACAAAAATTAGATTGCAGTACAGCTTTAATGCAATGATCACTTGTGAGAGCAGAACTGATTCAAGGAAAACTAAGAATAGAAGGAAATCGTGCCTGAATTAAGCTGTGTCATGGGTTTGCTGAGAAGAGAGAAGGACAGGGGCAAAGAATGTCCTGATTCTGGCCCTCTCTCCTTTTCATATATGCATAAGCAGTATTTTATCATTCAGAACACTAGTACTTAAATTTATTAAATTATAAAAGTACAAAGGATACATACCTAAATTGCAGAATGCTAAGTATCTCAAATCCAACAACCCAGTATATAAGATTTAACTAAAACTGAGAGCAACAGAGCTTCATTTGATCATCCCGTTTTCTGTGCTGAAAATAAGTCAAGCTCCTTGAACAGCCCTACGAGCTAACACACTTTTTCTCAGTTTTAACTATTTCAAAGGGACTTATCCAAAGCATCTGCATTCAAAAACTGAACTGGGCAAACAAAAAATGCCAGTGGATTACACTGTTTTTGCAGGAGGATGAAGTAAACACCTTTCCAGGAAATTAAAAATTTAAATAATATCGCCAAAACAGACAAACTGAAAAAGTCAGGACCATTTTCACTCCTTATTCATCAGTTAAGTAACTCCTGTTACTGAAGATGCTAGGATTAATCACAGTTCTTCCTCAGAGAAGAGAATTAACTCTAGGACAAAGGCAAAAGGTTACACTTTTCAATTATATTAAATAATAGAAGAGACTGACCTTTTGAGGTATACTGAAAGTCGTCTCTACCTCAAATTCCTATTTATTCTTAATCAATTCCAAGAGAACAACTTTAGCATGCTCAGTAATGGAAGAAAGACTCTTACTTCGGGCCTTTTTGACCATTATTTAGGTTTGGGCAACAAGCAACAAAAAGATGGCTGCTGGTGGCATCCCTATATTGCACAGGTCATTGCAACAACTATTAAAGAATTTAAAGTAAGAAATACAATGCAGAAGACTAAATGATAAATACAACAAACTAAACTGGAAAATAGAGACTTAAATTTAACTAAATTATATCACAGTTTTGGCATTACAGGTAACTTCTTTATATTGTAGTAATATAATTTTGTTAAGACACAGACTTGTTACTATGACCAGAGTATTTGAAGACTAGAAGAGATAGCAGATTATTTGGTTATTCTAGCAGAGCTTCATCCAGCCTAGCAAACACTCATTCCCTTACATTCAGAGCCTCAGCAGCCACTTCAAGTAGTTAACAGAAGTGTCATCATCAACCAGTATCAGAAATGAAAACTTATACCAGATTTGGTGGCAATGGAGGTTAAAAGAAAAACGGTAGTTTAAAGAAAAAAAAAAGAAAAATTTAAGAATAATTAGAACAGATTTTAAATGCCTCGAATTACATAAGAGGTATTTTAGAGAATGGAAATTAATTAAAAGAACAGGTATGGATTCTGCAATGGTAACGTAAGTTTTTTACCATCTTTTTGCCCATAAAGAAGAAAAGGCAGCAGAAAAGACAAAAATCTTCCTTAGTAAAAATAACAACAGCCTTGTTGTGAATTGCCAAAATCCCAGTAGTAACTTTGGTGCAACATTACGTGCACTCTAGCAAGTTAACAAAAACATCACACTGGATCATGTCTGGCCAACTCTGATCACGGAGAGAGCAAGTTACGGATGTCCTGGTGGGAAGGGAAGGAGGGATAGGGGGATACAATACATATAAACATATCCAAATCTCTGAAATTCAGTAGGCACTGATTCAACATAGAAATAAATTCTGATTCAACACAGACTGGAAAAACAAGAACAGAGAAGAAATACTTCTATGTTCCCAATTCTTGTGTATCCATAATAAGCCTTCAATGAATGAAGCCAAAAAGAACACAGGCAGACGAGGACAAATAATAAATCAGCTGGCACAGCTGTTAGAAGACATGGAGGCCCACAAATACCTTGCATAATACACTCAAATTTCCACTTCCAGAATGCAGAGTCAGGCTTCCAGAAACATGCCACTGGAGTGCCAAAACAATTTCCAAAACCATTTACCAATGCTGAAATTTTTATATTAAGTTTCCACATCAAAGATGTCACTTTGAAAGGGGTATTTGTCTCTGCCTTTACAGACAGTTTTCTAAAAGTTGTATTTTTCCAAAACGTTTTCAGTTAAAGTGTGGTCGGCTCAGTTTTGACTGAATGTATTGCCTCACAGACTGGAGTGCCACATGGCCTTAGGATAATTTAAATTCTGTGGTCCTGACAGATGTTTCTGACAGAACCTCCAAGATAAATATTTTCACTGAAAAATGACACATGCTGTTACTTTTCTCACTATTCACATTTAACGGTACAGAATTAGAAAAAGAGGAAACAGTTTCTCTCTGGTTTCTCAGCTTAAGACTCGAATGAAAAAATAAGTTTTTCAGGAGAGCTTTAATTACTACGTTCCTAAACAAGTAAGATTTTTAAGTGCTCTCTCTCTCTCTCTCTCTATATATATATATCTTCTGGAATTTCTGTAGCCATCAAATAGAAAAAAGTGAGAGCTTCAGTATTTAACACTACTTCAAAGGCTATTAGATTACCATAAGATTATTTATTTGCCTTTTCTCCCTGCTTTTATCTCCACTTTCCTATTTTTATTATCCCTGTCTTTGTCTTTCGTTACTGTCCTTTTATTTCCTGCTGAGTTTCCTTTATGTTTATCTTCCTACATGGCATTTTATCATCTTTTGCCATGACCTTCTCAAAATAATACAAGCAATGCCAGACAGTCTTATAGTCTGTGCTACCTTTAGAACAAATTTCACAGAATCACAGAATATGCAGAGTTGGAAGAGATCCAGAAGGATCATCGCATCCAACTCCTGGCCCTGCACAGGAGCATCCCCAAGAGTCACACCATGTGCCTAAGAGCATCATCCAAACTCTTCTTGAACTCTGCCACCAGGCTTGGTGCTGTGACCACTGTCCAGGGGAGACTGTTCCAGCACCCAATTACCCTTTAGGTGAAGAACCTATTTCTAATATCCAAACTAAACCTCCCCTGACAAAACTTCAGGCCATTCCCTCAGGTCCCATCACTGGTCACCACAAAGAGATCAGTGCCTGTCCTTCCTCTTTCCCTCACAAGGAAGTTGTAACTGCAATGAGGACTCCCCTCAGTCTCCTCCAGGATTAACAGACCAAGTGCCCTCAGCTGCTCCTCATGCGGCTTCCCCTCAAGGCCCTTCACCACATTTTTGCTAAATGAATGTTAAACTGTACCATTCTGTCATGAATTGTTTCCTCCCAATGCCTGTGTGAGACAAGCTGAGGAGGCATTCTCTTTTGATGAGCTGGACAGGACATCCATCCAGCAGGGCTCAAAGGGTGAATAATGACATGAAATTCTCACCATCCAAACAAATGCTATGAAAGTCTGTATTATTAATTTCTTGTGAGTCTAATCTTGAATATCTTTCACAGTTTACCTAACTGCCAACAGAAGTGCAAATGTGCAAATGTGGATTGTATTAGCACTCTCAGTTCATTACTCTTTATAATTAGGTGCTCAAAATTTATCACATATACATAAGAGTAGACAGCTGTGGGGGAAAAGATGGCTCATTTATGTTTAAGCACTGTAATTTCATTTCAGGGAAAAAAAAAAAAAGCTAGTCCATGAGATTATAAAAGAATTCTTTCCTTTATATATATTAATTCTGTTTTGAAAGCATTAATTTCTTAAAATGAACAATAACTTTCAGTTACAATGAGCTTTTATATCATAATTTAATTAGCTTACAGATAGTCCAGTATTTTTTAATTATTACATCTTAGTAATTCTCTAAATTTAGTATGATAATTACAATTTTAAAATATATTACACCAAGGGAGTAATAGCTCTCAAAAAGTTAATTCTTATATTTAAGAAAGAATTCTATCAACTATCAGCATAAAATTATGTTAAACATAACAGCTAAAGGATTTATTAAAGTAGAAGCATTTTAACATACAAACCGTATTTTCAATTTAATAATTGATTGTAACACATTCAGGGATATCATCTGAGTAAGACTTAAAAGAATATTTAAATTAAAGCAAATAGATTCCACGATGAAGTTTTGCCTAACCTTTATAAACTATGCTAAACTGGTTACTGTGTCAAAGACACTGAAGACAAACATCTTTTGCTACTTTCTATCCCATCTCTGCAGGGATACATAAAAGTCTAGATGCCAGTTTTGAAACACCTTCCAAGCTAAAATGACTACCCAGTTCCAACTAAAAAACTATAAAATCAAATTCACTTACGATCATTTACAACCATCTGCTCCAAACCATTTCTCACTAGTCAAAGCCTTATTTCCATATGCTCTCAAAGGTGAAAAATTACTCTTTATTATTACTCTACCTAACCTACTAGTGGAAGTCTGTTATAGTAAACCCAGATATTGTGAACTTTTTGATAAGCTGAACACTTCCTGAAATCTTATTTCTTTCTGCTGAATTCCAGAGGGGGTAAATCCTATCCCACTGAACAGTCACTGAACAGCACAGGTTAATTTAATGGAAAACACTTTGAAATAAGCCTTTACCATCTGTTTTCACCTCTAATGGCAAATCAAAGAAGAACAATTCACACTTGAATCATAAAAAATGCATAAGTGATTTAAATAGATGTGTTCTTTGATGAATACAGCATGCATCTGTTTGACTTTCTTCGCCTTTTACCTTAAGCAGGAAGTTCTCATTTTCTAACGTAATGCTTATCCCTGCAGTTGAAACCACTAGAGTGTAAAAAGAAGATATGCACAAAAGTTTCTTATATAAATAACTCCTTTCAATGTGAAAGTGTAGTTCTTCAGTAGTTCCAAATTGCCTCTGTGCAGCAAGTAATCTTAAAACTACTTTCTTTACTAATAGCTGCTAATACTCAGACAGCCTTCTTCTCAATTGTCCAGCGAATGAACATAAAGATGAACTTGGAACTAATGCTCTCAACCTGGACTTTACTTAAATTTTAGCTACAACTGGAGGAGGCCTTTTGCACTTGAAAGCTTGTCTTCCCTCCCCCCATAAATTATGCCCCAACAACATGCTTAAACTTACATTTCATTCTTTATTATAAAAGATTTATGGTCTTAGATTGGCTGTATACAAAAATGATGACTTCAAAAAACTCTAATGTACACAGGGAAAGGAACAAAAGATTATAAAGTGTAAACAAAAGACCAAGCAGAAGATCAACACAGCCAAGCAGCATAAGAAAAGTGAAATGAGCGGATAAAAGCAGTTTTTACAATATTAAGAAACCCTATGCACCCTAGGGAACACAATGCTATTACATACACCAATTCTCAGTAGGAGCTATTGCAGGGAGGTATAACACAGAGTAATTATAAAGGGAATTACCTTACATATAGAGAATCTATACAGAAGCTATCTGTTACAGCTGGCACCTCCAGAAGTAATGTGTTGTTAGAGTAACCAGAAGCAGAAAGATCAGAAAAGGGAAAACAGGTGAAGAGACAAGAACAAAAGATAAAATACTCTGCAACACCCAACACAATGGAATATCAGAGCCATCCCTACAGTCCCAACAATCATTAAAAGGAAGCAGCACCATTTATTTTACTTATACTAATACAATGGGGGAAAAACCCCAAACTATGTTGTGTACTTCTCATATAGTGATTCTGTTGTATGTGAGCAGAAAGATTTTAAACAGAGAATTATCACCTGGCGAAAATCACTCTGTCAGCATGTAGTCCAACTCTAACTTACAGGTAATCTAAAAACGTTTAATTCTATTTCAATAATTTCATTTATATATTTCTAATATAATAGCTTACTTTCCATATCTTTCAAGGATGTGTTAACTGGCTGAAATTTTAAAATTTCATGGTATAGTTTCATGCACTTCTGTCAACACAATACTTTCAAACAGTTAATCTATTACACTCATTTCTAAGTGAACATTCACATAGGTGCCTTTAAACCATAAAATCTTAGAAACGAAATGAAATGGACTGCCTTCTGAAAAAAAAATGAGGTTACTCACCTGAAATCCCCTTTATTGTTCACAACTCTCTCTGGAGGGCAGTACTGTGCAGAACTTTCTAAGACCACAATGTCTACTGTCCTTGTGTTATTCCCACGTCTGGTTTGTACGTGGCAACCCCAGTTTCCTGTAGAGCCAGCCTGAATGTTTGAGATTGTCAGTGCACTGGGAAGATAAAAAAAGTAAAACTCAGTCTTGCAATAAAATTTATATAAGCTTTACCAGAAGATACAGTACAGAAAGACAAAAAAACAAATTACATACAACCATGAGTGATCTTACAAAACCAGAGCTATCTACAACTCAATGTACTGTAATTATTAGAGAATTATTTACTAGTCTTCAAGCTCTCAATTTTGCCAAGGTAGGGAAGAAAAAGAACAGCCATGGGAAAAAGTCCCTTGACCTCAGAAAGAAGAAATGAGAAGTCCAGATTCCTTATGTGTTATCACTGCTCTTTAACACAAAACTTTCAGTCATTCAGAAAGGCCAAACTATAATAAATTCCCAAATGTATGATTTGTTACAAAGATCAAAATACTAACTTACTAAAATAACTACTGGTCATATAACCACTCTGTAGATGCTGAGTAAGTCAAGAGTAAAGAATCCAAAAGCAGTTCAGTTAAATGTCTTGTTTTCAACATTTTCATAATTTTAATATTCTAAGAGAACAAATGTAGCCTACCACAAACATATTTACCTTAACTGCATTGAGTAAAACTAGAAGAAAATTAAAATCCTACTGTAACAGTCCTGGGCAACCTGCTCTAAATAATCCTATTTTAAGCATGTAGCCTTGACTAATCAAATCTCTAGACCTCCTTCCTCAAAATTTATAGTTAGCAGGAGATATGTGAAGTTATAGACTACTTCCCTACTTGGGATGTTTCTGCCTACATATGTGCACTCACTGAGGATATGAGAGGACCTTACTGGTTATGGAAACAGTCAATAAATCAGAGCAGAGAACAAGGAGTGGGAAATACATTTTCTTAGTATGGATTCACCTTGCGATCAGTGAGCAGTTATGAATCATGTTTTTTTCAACAAAAATACCCTGGGACTCATCAGTTTCCACTATCTTCCCATCCTGATACCACAAGACTTTCATGTCTTGATCAATATACGAAGCCATACACTGGAAGGGTAAACTATCTCCTTCAAAGACAACCTGACGATGAGATGGAGTCATATAGAAAGATGGTAATTCAAGCGGCGGTTCTAGAATTCAAGAAATAAATCCACAATTAATAGTAAGAATGCGTTAGAGACATCATTTTCAAAAGAGGAGAAAAATATACCGAGTATCAATACTGATATAACCTTGTAAATTGCATCTGCAAGATTTATATAAACATTTAATGCATCAGATATTGAAAAACACAAATTATCATCATATTCTTCTTCAAAATGTGTACTACTTTAATATATTTAAAAAATCTTTTGCTAGCCCACATCCAAAAGAGTGAAAAAAAAAATTGAAGGAAGAATATATTCATGCATTTTTGTTCTTCACTTCTCACTATTAAGACTCAAAAATGACAAATACATACAGTTTTTAATTTTTACAGATTGAATAATTGTAATAAAAAGAAGTTAAACAAGTTAATAATGGTTCTGTCACAAGAAGTCTAATCAAGAACAGAATCACCATGTAGGAAAGTAATTCAAGATCTTTCTAACTTCAGAAATTTGGGGTTAGAATAAGTCACACATCTAAAGTCAGATAGCTAGATTCTGGAAAGAAATTATCAGTTTCCACTTCCTCATGAAGTTTAGGTAAAGATCTCTGAAAAACAGGGATTAGCAAAAAAAGGAATTTATCTACAGAGAATGCTACTCATCCTTTGCTTCTACAGACTAACACCCATAATCATCAATTTACTTATTTCCAGAAGCAAGCAACACTGAATCACAACTAAAATTCAGCCTCTGAAAAGGAGTCACTATTGCCACTGTCATACAAGTGCTGAATTTTCAGAAAACAAAACAAAGCAGAAAAAGTTTATTCCCTAATACTAGCAGAATGTGGAATGCTTTAGAAAACAAGTATCAGTTGCCAGGAGTGCTTACCACAGGTGAGAAGCTCCTGCTTAACACCAGTCACTGTCTGTGACTGAAGTGACTTGGGATAGGCACATTTTGTCTCACGTACAGTTATATTTCTTTCTTTTAACCACTGATGCATCCACAGTATGTTGCAATCACAAAGAAGGTAATCAGTCTGAAATTCTCTACAACAAAAAACAGGTATTTACAGTGACAAACTGCAAAACTCCAACGTCTGAAAGGTTAACATCAACAGCTGTGCAATGCCTTTCATTGTCATAGACACACAGACAATAAGCAGTGAAACTCCAGAATACAGTGGAGTTGACTGCCTCTAACCACTAGAATACACTCTAATCCTCTGCAAACTGTGGTCTGAGAACAAAACAACATACTCCCTGAGGAAAGGAATTCTCTCCATAAATGAGGAACATCTAATACCAGCACATGAAAAAAATTCTAGCAGTTTCTTTCATGGAGGGTGTTCATGCATATGCATCATCATAACTTAAGAACACACTTCATTGCTTAATTTTATCAAATGTTTTAACAGTAAAATCAGCAGAAATAGCTTCTCACCCACTTCTTTTTCCAGAACCACTATTCACACAATGTTAGTCTGCTTTATATGAAAATCATAAGGTTTTTAATTGATTCATAAAGTCTTCTCTGTTAATTTACTACTTTCTACTAAAAAGTTATACCAAACCGTTGTTGCCCGTTGAACTCAGATAAATTAAATTACATTAATATTAATTAATTTTATGTGTTTAGAAACAGTTAAAAACATACCAAGACATACGGCTATGTCTACACTGTTTCTTACATCTCGTGAAAACTTTTTTTTCATTTGCAAATGTCTAGAGGATATCGTAACCTCACAGGCAGAACACTTCAAACCTGAAATCAACATTCCTGTGAAACTTCATTTAGTGCTTGTTCACAGGAATTTCTCCAGATACACACATTTTTAATGGCAAGGATTATATCCAGGTTCTTCTGTCAGATCTGGGTGTTCTTGGACAGTAATCTTTACATTCACAATTAAAACACCAGGAATAACAACTTACAAACAATTAAAAGAAGATGGAGGAGGAAAAGAAACATTTGCTTTTATAAACAAGAAATTAACTCAAGTGTCAAAGCCAGAAATCAAAGCTTCTGAGAAAGTCGGTACAGTAAGCCAATTGTCATGACTACCAGGAAAAAATGCAAGCTAATCATCAGCACTGAATTTTCCTCACTTACTTTCTTCCTTACAACTCATGACTCTCTTAAGAGAGAGCAAAATAACATGAGGTGAAGAGGTACCCACTGTTACATGTAACAAAACTATACTGTTATTCAAAGACTAAGATCTTCCTTAAAGTATTTGTTCCCTTTGTTATATTTTTATAACTTAAAGGCATAAAATTTTACACCTTAAAGGTATAAAATGCTATTTATTTACTATAAATGATAAATACAGAATAAAACTTTTGGAAGCCCAGATGCCTATAGAGCTTTTTTCTTTCAGAACTATGTAACCAATAGTGAGCAGCTTTTGAAGGGGGTTGTATAAAGACCCAAATATCTGTACATATATACACCTGCCAAGTGCTTATTCAGATTAAAAAAAAAAAAACAACCAAACAGGAGGATTGAAAGTAAAAATACAAAACAAAGGAAGTCTATATAATATGTTTTTTTGTTAAGAACATGAGGGATCATGCAAATTAAGATTACATGCAGTACTTACAGAGACTTCAGTGAACCAAGATGATCAAACGTTCCCTGAGTAACTGTAGAAAACAGATTTCCAGAAAGATTCCTGAGAAATAAAAGTATCATGATTTGAACTTATGCTCAAACAACCGACACATGAAATGAAAAATCCCCACTCTCTTCAAGATAACACTATTTTTAAAAACTACAAGATACTATTATGACATTCTCTTACAGTTCACAAGACTGTAAGAATAATCAGGTGTCAACAGCTTAGCAAAAATCCCAAAATAAACTGTTCCCCGATACTTCTGTTTTAGCTGAAGAATTTTAAGACTGTGAAAAAAAAGTGAATGCAAATACTTTATTTTTATTTAAAGCAATAATCAGCACATGTTGAGCATAGCTTTTGAGAAGTTTGAAAACTTCTCTGTTCACAGCGAACTGATGTTTTCCTATTAACATGCTGTAAGAAGCAAGTTTGATCTATCAGAATATTTAAAAATACATACACACACATAAACATTTCAGTGAAAGCACTGTCTGAAAGGAGCCAAAAACCAGGGCAAGGAAACATTTCATAATCGTACATTATACTCCTAAAGTAAATGCAGAACTACAAAACATGCAAGAAAGCCAGCAAAACCTACCCAGACCAGTGCCATGTTAGAAGGCACAGATATTAAAAGATTCTATAATGCTGAAATATTTTTCTAAGGAAAATATTTTGTACAGTCTGCTAGTCACTTCCACCTCCCCTGCTATACCTTTTAAGAAACTGGAAAACTGTTGCCAAGGCCAACAGAGCACCGAATAGTATGGTTTGGGTTGGCCTCACTGCTCTTTAAGCTTGCTGCTGAGTAACAAAACTGCCTGTCTTTCAACCCACACTTGAACGTACTACTCCACTTGAAACAAAGAATGTTAACTGACATAAAGCTAAAACTTAGGTGTATTTATATAAAAGAATTATACTTACAATCTAATAAGGTTTACAAGTCCTCTAAATATATCTGCATTCAGGCAGCCTATTCTGTTATTAGTTAAGTCTCTATAAAGAGGAAAAAGGAAAGATTAGAATAAACTGGTTTATTTTCAAATTACCTTCAGTCTGCTAACAGAAGTATATGAACTAACATTCATGAGCAACAGATTGCACCACGTATATATTTGGTCTTTTTCAGCAAAAGCCACAAGGTACTGCTATATTGCTGTATACACATGCATACAGACTCCTTAATGCATTTCTTAAGTAATTTTAGTTTGCCCACATACAGTTCAATAGGCCTAGCCTTACCAGGAAATTCCCTTAGAAAAGGATAGGCTTACATCCCTACCAAGTACACTTCCATATTCACACAGCATATTCATCACATGTGCCACATCACTTAATTTTTTAATGTCAGACACCTATACTAGAGCATTTATTATACATAAATAAGACCACTTCTATATTTATACCTAGATAAATATTTAAATGTTATATATTTTTCAATATAGGTCTTAAATCAAATTGCCAAATATTCTTAAAGGAATAAAAATTAAGCTTGCAAGTAGTAATGATCTAGAACTGGTCCTTCAATTTTATTTTTAAGGTATTTAAAAGTGCTATTACCAGGATACTTTCCTTTTAAGTGAACCAGGCCATCTGATCAGTGACAAATGAACATATATACACCATAAAAAAATTACGAGAAGCAGGGGTGAGAGGGAGGTAGTGGCCAAATCACCAAGACTTAGAAGTTGTCATAGACATTCCAAAAATCTGGAGTGTTAAAAAAAAAAAAAAAAAAAAAAAAAAAAAAAAAAAAAAAAAAAAAAAAAAAAAAAAAAAAAAAAAAAAAAAAAAAAGGGGAAAAAGGAAAAGAAAAGCCAACATGCTGAATTCCTGTTTTTCTAGTTTCATCTGGTACAGAACTTTTACAGCCAAGGCATAAATCCCCCAAAAATGTGTTAATGGGAATTTTGGCATAACCTTCAATAAAGCAGCATTAACGGTGCAGTAACTTCAGCATAATATTAATAGCAAGGGACTCTATGTTCCACTATGACCTATGGAAAAAAAAAATCATAAGGAGCTTAGCATTTAACAAAACAAGACTTGACGGCATCAAAGCTCTGAATAAACATTCACTCAGTGATGTTTCAAGCCACTGAAATACAAGAAGAAAGGAATAATACAAGAGACTGTCAGTGAGAAAAAGTACAACTGCCAAGCCACAAGCAGCAGATGTTCTTCAGTCATAAGGCTGACGGCAGGTTTTGTTTTATACATGTGTGTATGAGTGTGTGTATAAATTTAGACAGCATATATAATTCAACTTTTAATATATAATAGCTTTGCTGTCTAAAATTTCCAGAACCTAAGACTTACTCTCTCTGAGGGTTGTTGTTTGTTTTGTTTAAACTGACTAGCCAGATATACTACTTACAGTCTTTTCAGAGATGAAAGCCCCAGAAAAGCTCCTGGATCTATAGTACTAATAAGGTTGTTCTTAAGATCCCTGTGGGGAAAAAATTAAGACATGACATTTACCATAAATTACACTTTAAAACAGATATACCTGCATGAAGATTACCAAACTTGCCTCAATTTATTTGAGAATCTCCAAGAAAAAAACAAAACCAAACCAAAACAGATTTTTACTTTCTCTAATGTAGCACCTTTCAAAACTTGAAAATCTGTATTTTAACTATAAGGAGGAATAGAAACAGCATGTGTATTCCCTTAAACATACTATCAGTTCATATCACATGAAAGAGTATAGAGTTAAAGTTACTTTGCCACTGTGTCTGAATAGATTACAGCTATGCAGGGTGAGACATTTGCTTATTACACAGCACGATACTGTTTAGCACCATGTTTGTCTTCAGCCTATCCGATTTTCAATACTTCACTAGTGCCCGACATCTACCAAAAGAAGCAAAACATGATCCCAAAAGTACACTGATGACACAACATTGAAAATTTCTACCTACACTGCTGGCACAAAAGCAAAGCCCTGGCTGAAGATCCCAAATAAAGCTGGTGAAAAAAACTCCAGCAGATTTTTAAATCTTAAGTTCCCAGGGATTGTAAGGAAAAATGTAAAGTAACCAGGGCATTAAACTGCTTTACAAGTGATATAGTACTTTTAACTCCTAACTTCAGATATTCTGCAGATACAGCTTAATTTGAAAGGTCACAGAAAGCAGCTGAAAGCATTATATGGTTCTGAACAAACTTTATCACTGCATGAATGCTAAAATTATTTCTACCTCCTTATTCACCCAAGATTTTTATTAGACTACTATCCAAAACTTCACAGACACTTATTAGTACAAGTAAAATTTCTCAGTCCTACGTAATAACCGAACATTCTACCTTCGAAAAGAAAATTAGTAACTTCATTTAAAAGCACTGCTTTAATATGCAAGAGTAGAAAAAACATCTCCTAAATCTACCACAACATTAATAATTCTTCCTGAAAGAGAACCATACAAGAGGATTACATCTACCATCACAGAGATATGCATGACTGAAAATATAATTCATCCCAAGATTTCACAACAGCATTTCCTGCAGACAGATTAACAGTACAACATCAAAAATCACAGTACAACAGTATCATGGCACGTGGATCACACCTGAAGTTGTAAATAAAAATTTTAAGTACTTGAAATACTTTAAATTTACCTTGCAACACATTAAATTAATTTTCATATCCACACTTCTCTTATTCCAACTTTATTTTCTTCCCCTGTATAATGGCAGTAGCAGGAACCTGAAGAACTGGCTCTTTCAAGCAGGCTTTTAAACACAGTACCACATCAAGACAAATCTGAGAATATTAAATGTTATTCATTGCTTATTTACCCACAGTCTTTGGAGTAGGGAAGAAAAATCATACTTACTGTTCATATTTTAAATTTCAGCTTAAAATCATGTAACTTCTATTTAAAATCTCACTGTTGAAAACACAGGGAGAAAAACCTTGACAATATGCCTTGGAAATCCACTGGTCCAGACTATCAGTGATCTTTATTTCACTCCACAAATTCAAAGAATACTCCTTGATAAAGCTCTTCCTGAAATCCATTGAAATGGATTCATACAAATGAACGTTCAAAGTGTTGGAATTTTCTCAACCTACAACCACAACAGTTGGGAAGTCTCTGTTTGGTTGTTTTTTTTTTTTTTAATCCCTTCCAGTGGCAGTCTTTCGTGGGCAATAGCTACACATCTATCTATCAAAAAGTACTAGGAGAGGAAAACTGTGAAATAAGGGATACCTAAAGATCTCAAAATTAACAGTGATGACACATTTGGAAGTTCTTCAGAAACAATAAAAGATATTCATACACAGGCTGGTACAATTCCCAGGAGACCAGCATCTAGGGCAGTTCTGACATGAAGAAATTACAGTAATGGTTAAACCAACACACTGATATAATTCTCACATGAAAGGGAGGTGGGGGAGATAATCTCATTAGAAAGTTGCATTTGGCTTTAAAGTTTTCATTGGTTTTACCACTTATAAATACTTATAAATAGTTTTAGTAATAGAAAATGAGTCATATCAGACTTTGATTTTAATTTTTCTTTAGCAAAGTTCAACCAACAAGATACAGTTGTAGATACTTATTTTCCCCAAACAGAAGTAGATCTGTCCAAAAGAAATACAAAAAATGAGGATTTGAGTTATGGTAACATCTTTTACCTTACAGCAACTACATCTTTTGTCTAGCAATTAAAAATACTGTGTTTTTTTAAAAAAAGGGGTCGTAGAGCAAGCTGACACTGACAACCTATTAAAAGATTCTTAATTTTCTCCTTAATCTAAATAACATTGCAAATAAGGATGCCCCATATTTATCAGTGAAGGTGACTAACTGATGTTACAACAGCAGAGAAACTTAGTTTTTAAGGAATGTGTTGAGGGCAGTTATATAGTCCAAATTCTGGCTCAAAGTACAATTAAATCAGAGGAACTGCCTCGCTGTTACGTACAGTAAATCCCTAAAAACCTCAAGGGATGCAGATTTCACCACCACACAACTCTCTGGTTAACCATTCTCATTATAAAATATATTGCTGGGTCCAAATGGAACAGTCCTTTATCAAATTCGTGATTTTTGGGCAAATAGCAACTTATTAACAAGACAAAAATATTTTTAAGAGCCTCAATGCCACACGTAATGTTCTTGTTAAGATGTGAAAAATATCCTAATGAAATATTACTTAAATTTAACTGTGGTTGAAAAAGGAAATCCTTTAATTTCATTAGACTTGAAAATGAAATGTTTCAGTAGCCAGTTGCCTATGATTTAAAAGTTAGCATCACAGAATCTTCTGAGTTGGAAGGGAGCCACAAGGATCTTTTGAGTCCAGCTCTTAAGTGAATGGCCCATATGGGGATCAAACCCACGACCTTCATGTTATCAGCACCATGCTCTAAACAACTGAGTGCACATATAAATTCTTAAAAACTTAACCGCTTTCTGTCTCCGTACAATGAATACTGTCTTAATTATTAATAAAGCATCCTGCAGGCACAAGCAAACTATGTATATATACACATACTGACATGTATACATTATTTAGCTTTCTCAACTGCCATTGGATATATTATCTTTTCTTCCTTAACAAAACTTGAAAATGAATGGCCAAGAAGAAACATCTGAGCTACGGAGCTATAGACATCTGAGCTATGGACTCTTCTATATGAAATGCCTTTTCAAAAGGGAAGTGAGGCAAAAGGACAAAGTAAGAAGTTGCAGGAATAGATTGCACACTAGTTCTCCCTCTGTTGATGATGAAGACACCTGACCGTTATTAATCCTTTGTTGATGAACTAACTCTTACAACAGTGCACATAAAGAGTTCTCATTCAGATGAGACCACCATACCTTCTAAAATACTCCTATCCCAGCTCACTTTCAATGCTCCAAACATGATGCCTTCCTGATGTCTTTTCCTTTTCATGAAAGAAGATACTAAAATAACCTAAAAAAAACCCTTACAAAATATATTTAAAAAAATCTTACAAATGACAGGAATTAAATGGAAGAGAGCTGCATTCCTATGATTTTAAAGAAAATCAAGATTTGGACTCATGGAGAAAAGGTAAATTATCATCTCAATCTAACTAGAGTTTCAAGTATTACCTGTCTGAAAATTGTAATGAGTTTCAACAAATAACAACTGTCAGCAGATGCCTTTATTACCTAAGCAAATGCCATCACTGCTGATAACCTGGCTTCTTTGGCACAACAGCTTACTTCTCCAACAAAGCTCATCTGCCAGTGCAAAGACAAATCTTTCTTCTGATAAGTGGGAGAGGAAATGGTGGAAGTGTTTGAATTTATTTAGGCCAGGTGACTGGGACTGGAGTCTTAAAGTTTTAGAGGAAGAATAAAATACTTTTAATCCCCTGAAGCCAAAAGTCGTTTGGAACTCTTCCTAGATGCTGTGAGATGATTATGAAACTGGCTACTTTCCCAGTCAAATGGCCTAGAAAAACCCTTATCTCTAAAGTTTATGCTTGCTCCCAGGTAGATCAACCTGCCAATCCTGACCTTCTACCAGATGGAAAAAAGCTGACTGTAACAGAAGCTACAATGCTGCTTCTTATCCCATAGGCAATATATCATCTGAAAGGGAAAGTGAAAACAGGAAGCAAAAGATATCCAAGAAGCTACTCCCATCAGACTCACTCCTGCCCCCTGTACATTCAGTATATGCCAAAATTGTGAAGTAAGCAGTAAAACTTTTAAAATATATGTCAACAAATTTAACATAAATCTAGCCTCTTTTAGAGGCTCTGACACATCTGCTTCCCCTACAATACTTTCCAATTGTTTGACAAAGGGTTTGACATTTCATAAGAAAAGAAATTAAAGAAGTAATTTTTTTTTTATTAACATAAGCTTTTGTATTACAAAACCACCACCATCATAGCATTCCAGTGAACTTCCCACTGAAACTGCCCTCTCACCTGCAGGTGAGATAATCCCTTTTTGCTGTTACATGCCATTCATAAAGAGAACACTTAACTATGTTAACTCTTCAATCACAAAAATATACATTAAGATAAAGAACATATCTCCTATTTAAAGCATTTTGTTCTCAGAGTTATTAATGAAACTTCAACAGTATACCACTTAATTTTTAAAGTGAAAATCGCTTTCTAAGAAGTACTTACAGTCTTTCAAGAAGGTGTAAACCAGAGAAGGAGCCATTCTTCAACTCTGTTATTTTATTGTTACTCAAAATCCTGTAAACAAAACCAGACAAGAACAATATATTATAAGTCTGGTAACAAAATTCTTTGCTGCAGCTTACACTCTGATGTAAAGCCTTTCGTTTAGCAGCCTGTATATCAAACTACAACACCTAACTCATTGTCTTGAGGTGTATTCAACACTGCTTAAACATTACCAATGAGAAAAAAGAGGATTTTCTATGTAGTATGTCCTAAGTACCATGCAAGCTTATATATTTACTATCTGAAACCAAAATATATCCATCTAGGATTATTCTAATGAAAAAAACCCAAGTGGTGGAATAGAAAATTAAGTATTAAAGAACCAATCTGTACATTGATCATGCTTTTCTTCTGCACCCATTTTGGTTTTCCAAACTAGGCAGCACATGCCTGTTTCAAATTCCTCTGCTGCCACTTTCAGCCACTCACACACACTTCTCCCAGGTTGTGCCCCTTTCCCAGCCATCCTTCACTCTTTCATCCTACTGCAAGTAAGGATGAAAGTAAACTGCAAGTAAGCTCAGCAAGCATTCCTATCTATCCTTTCTTCTCTCTAAGGACGACATAACTGTGAATTTCCTCTTCCATTGAAATAACTGGATCAGGCCCATCTTGCTGAGTACCCTGTCCTCCAATCACAGCCAGTCAGCAGATAAAAATTATCCTCAAGGTAGGAAATCCTTTGCATAGCTGGATGTTTCCTTACTTAGAAGGATCTGCTTTCTATAGAGCTACATAGTTCTCTGTTGAAAAGAAAAAAAAAAAAAAAAAAGTGCCTATTTTCCTTTTAAATCATGTAAAATTTTGGCATCCACAACACTCCTTACAAAAGGCTTTGCAGTACAATGCTTCATTCCATAAACAATGCCTCATCTCACTAGTTTTGAAAACACCTTCTGACAGCTTTATTTGATGTTCCTCACTTCTTACAGTGAAACACGCAGCAATCAATCCCTACCTACCCTCTCTATCACGTGCAATCAATCCCTTGTCTTTAGCACCATAATGTAGAAAACTAAATGTCTCCTTAAACCCCATGCTTTGCTTAATTATTCTTCACACAAAAGTCATTTGTGCCACTTAAGCATTTCTGAGCTCTTTCCAGCTTTATTACACTCAAAATTGTGAAGTAAGACCACCAGAACTGATAGTATTCAACACACAGACAAGTCACAAATCTACATAGTGGAATAACGATGTCTGTTTCCTACAATTTCCCTTATCTGCGTTTATCACTTGGCACAAGATTCTAAGATTCCTGGTCAGTTCAGTGCCGATCATCCTGTATATTAAGATAGAATTGGTTTCACCCTGATACATTTTTCATTTTTTTTCTGCAATGTGCTGCTGCTGCCATTTTATTGCCCAATTATTTTCATAAACTTCTTCCAAAATTCTTTGTTTTACCCTCATCCTTATTACATCAATCAACTCACCCAACTATATCAATCTCTTACTCACAGTTTTACAGGTCATTAAGAAACAAGTTGTGCATTGCAGATCTCAGTGACTCCATTTCACCAAGAAGGAGAACCATTTACTTCCACACCCACTTATATCCTTTAGCAAGTTAACTGCTGATATGATAATCCTCCATTTAAGACTGACAGAGTATTTTCATCAAATGCCTTTGGCAAGGGACTGAGACACCCCTTTTGGAAAAGCATCTCCGTCTCATTATACTTCATCATCCTTGTAAATATTTTGCTGATTCTAAAGAACTCCAAAGATTTGTGCGGAAGAGCTTCCCATTAGAGATGATGTAAATTTTCCATGGCACCTGTACCTTTATCCAGGAATTATAGATTCTACTGATTTGTCCAACAGAAACATCAAACTTGGAAGGTAGGTGGTGATGCACTTACAAAAATAAGCATTTGTCCTCCAGTCCTCAAAAATCAAGTTCATTCTAAGAAAGACTTCAGACATTCATCATATGACTTTTTCATCCCTGAGTCCTTCTAAAAGCTCTCCAGTCACACCATCTTGTCCTGGAAATTTATTCACTCTCTTAGACTCTGCCACAACTTCTGCTACAGTCACTTCCATTGCAGACAGGTCCTCTATCAAGTGCATCCTGCAAATGCAACATGTCCCTGCACTTCACTTAAACCAACTACACCTTCAGGTTGGATAGCTATTTCTGCACCCAAAAACTGATACTATGAGATTTCTTTCTGGTCTACAACATCTTTCAAACATCCTTTACAATAGCCATAAACCAAACACACCCCCACTCCTCTCTTTCCTCCAGTGCATATAATTTACCATCTAATGACAAGGATTAATACTTCAAAACACATTATGAATAAGAAAAACTAAAATACAGAAATAACAATCCAAGAAAATAGCATCATTTTGACACAACTATATATTACTCTAAGCAGTTTTCTTCTCCAGGTTTCTCAAAGATTGTCTCAAACCTCTGTGGTTTATATAAACAAAGAGCAGGCACATTTATTTCTAAGAGCTCTGGCTTTGAGTCACTCTCTCATCTCACATACAGAATCATGACAGTTGAACAAGCTACTTGAAACTTCCCCTGATGGAGGGAATTTGAAGCCAATCTTAAATCATTAACAAAGGTAACAAGTTCTGATGCCAAAAGGAGGAGATCCTATTCCTCCTCCTCCTATTACAGTATTTCTGCAGGTCATCTTAAGTCATCCCTGGTGCCCACTGCTCCACAAGCAATGACATTAAACTACACATTTACCAAAGGAATCTTCCACGAGATATATTAGTATGTAAACTGTAAAAGTGTGATCAACATAGTACTTATGCTACACAATCCCAGGTGAAGACTGGTCACCAGAATGGTGAAAAGTATGAGGGGGAAAAAAAGACTTAAAAGTATACTGAGAATTTGCTACTCTATGTGCCAGTAACGCCTGTGACACACACCGGAGCATCAGCTGAGAGCAATTGCTCTTGTGAAAATACAGTTCTGTAGTCAAGTACACTAAGCTATCTTACAGGAAGAAAATAAGAAAATTGCCCCTTGGCTGCAGCTGCGATAACTTAGATGACTGAATAAATGAAACAGTGTTGTTTTTTTAAAATATACATACAAAGCAAGGAAGCCCAGGTACTTTTAAAAAATGCATATGTATTTCAAGGAAGGTACAAGATGTAACAGAAAACCATTAGAACACATTT
The DNA here is from genome assembly GCF_003031625.1 of Empidonax traillii. Taxonomy (NCBI): domain Eukaryota; kingdom Metazoa; phylum Chordata; class Aves; order Passeriformes; family Tyrannidae; genus Empidonax; species Empidonax traillii. Next base: position 213,810 of record NW_020955318.1, read on the forward strand.
GCAAGAGTGCAAGTGTGGTAATAATAATAATTATCTAATTGGAATGCCTGCAAAGCTAGTAAAATTGAGATGAAACATTAAAACCAGATTGAAACTACTCTCACTTCTACTCAAAGATGAAAAGGTTGCAACTTAATAGTAAGTATTATCTGTAAAAATACTAGGTACAGGATTCATTCAGTAAACTCAATAAAGTACACCTGTTTTTCAACATCCTTCCTGGTTTCAGAAAACGTATGCAGGAAGAAAAATAATAATAATATATATAAAGAAATAAAGGAAGGAGCTTATAAAAAACATTATTAGTTAATGTAAAGCGAACATAAGGCATAACAGCAGCAGCAAGAAAAGACAGACCAATTTCAGACTTATGGAGAAACTTAAAAAACAAACCATGAGGTTCACAAAACATCTAAATCAACACAAGAAAGCAACCAAATTATAAGCCTTAGTAGCACTGAAGTAATTTGGATCTTAGTTATAATCTACTTCATCTTAAGACTTATTGATTTATCTGTACTTTTGACAGAAAAAGAAGCTATTCAAAATGCAGCTAGAACCACTTCAAAAGTAGATATAACTGACTGAACTAAATTTAAACTAAATAAAAATTACAGTTCTGTAAAAAAAATTATTTTTCTGACATTGCCTATAAAATAATAGGCCTAAAGTAGAAGCCTTTGAATATCTGTGCACAAGGTAAATTTCTCTCTTGAGTGTGATGTACAAATTACAGTCAGGTTGATTTAGTATTTTCTCTGCAGAGGCTGTTAGTTGCTCAACCATAAAGGTTTAGTACAATAAACGACAAATTTTACAACACTCCATATAACCTAAAACACTTCATCACACTTAATGTTGTAAGTATAATCTTAAAAAAAATGCAGTTTAAAACTTGCTATTAATATATTTAGTCTATACATTATTTGAAGCATTAAGAGATGTGGCATAAGAAGACAAAAACACGATAAAGCATTCACCTCAAAGTAGATGTTTTATAGTCACTTTCACAGTTTCTGTGCATTAATGTACAGTGAAATGATGGACTATTATGTACTACTTAGACACAGGAAATTATTTGTGATCAATAATAATTCCAAGTGACTAGTTTAAGACTATATTTTTTTCTATGAGGGAGGTAATTCTGAAAATATGTTAACTTTTCCACCTTTAAGAAGTTTAAAGAGAAAACAGTAAAGAGCTACCACTGAGATGAGAGCTCCACCCATCCCTATCTTGTTCAACTCTTCTTTAACAAATGACTTTGCAACTTAAATGATGTATATGAAGATTTCATGAAGGGGTTTCCATAGCCCAATGGCATTGTTGCTCCATATCAGACTTTTCTTTTCTTTTAAATGATCAACAATGCCTGCTTAGAACACAAGCATTCTGCTTGTCCAACCCTTACATATCAGAAAATTAAAATTTGGAACTAACACAGGCAATGTTAGTCCCTGTGTTAAAAAACACATAGCCGTGGCAATTAACACAAAAAACTTGGAAGAACAAGCAGCTGAAAAGCAGGTTCTAGAAAGAATCATGGGCATCTCGAGTCACCTCACACAACACATTTCCCTCTTCCTTTGATTGAGCAGGAGAGTTGTGGAGACAGAGGCAATCTGAAGCAATGCACCTCAAGAAAAAAATGTAACACCCTCCCCTCAAATAACACCCCAAACTCCCCCCAGCTTTTCACCTATTCCAAGAACATTGCTGAAATGCTTCTTTATTGAATATAGCTCAGATCAGAAATCCCTTTTTCCATTTTGCTCTGTAAAGTGGTAGAAGACTTTGGCAAACCTCTTCAAAGAAACAACTCTGACTCTTCACTTATTGGTGAGACCTTTGGCAACAGATGAACAGTAGGTAGCAAGTAAAACATAAATGCAGTCAAACCCAAAGTCTGTCCTTTGTACTACAAAGAATTTTAGCAATAGACACTAAAGATGATGTACTAGCTTTTTCATGTAGAAGGAAAAAAAATCACAGCTGGATCTCTTTTTACCATTAAAATAAGGAAGTAAGGACTAAGTAGAAAAAGTTTTGTTCTGTGAAACAATTTTGGCTTGTCAGCTATAAAACAACCATCGCTAAGACAGCAGTCAACTAGGCAGGAATTAAGAACGCATCTCCAAACTTCACATATGAATCCTTCAGTGTATATTATTAAAACACATACATCCACTAACACTCCTACCAAATAGTCAAAATGGCCATCAAGAAGCCTGTATGAAGACTGGGACACTAACTTTTAGCTGAATGCTGAAGTAGCTTCCAGAACACATTTTAAGATATTCAAATAGAGAGCCAGGAGACAGAAAATAAATCAGATCATTTCACAGTGACTGTGTACTCTAAGGACTGGAAAAGCAGCCAGTGAGTATTTTGCCTTCTAGTGAGTTACACGTGTCAAAAGCAACCTAGTAATGGATTGAACAGAACATGAACAGTACTTGCTTAGAAGTAACTCTGAAATGAAAACACTTCACAAGCTTTACACCAAAGCCCCTAATGAAAGGAGACAGTATTTTCCAATTCAACAAAACCATTATAATTGAGGAAGCTGAGCAACGAAATATTTGCAAAACAGAAGTTTGTAAGAGATAAAAGATTTCCTGTGCTATTTCACTATAATGCATATTAAACAATATTAAAATTGTAAACTAAACCACTCGGAAGTAATGAAATTAGAGAATCAAAGCTGTGTCTATTTATACTGCTCCATTTTTTACCGGTAATGTGCTAACTTTATATAATCTAATGAGGCACCCTTGATTTTCCTATACAATCCCTACATCCTTCAAGCATCAATGCTCACTATGCACTCCCATCAGAGAAGTTTTTTCTTGATATTCAGTGGCCATATGCTTTATTTATTGCTTTTCATTAAAAACAAACTGTTCTAAGGACAGAAATTTATTTCTAGTGAAATAGAGTGTCAATCACTGAAGCAACTCTGCCAGTTTTCTATGTAAAAGTACTAAATTATAATCACGGTACTAAATAAAAGCACAGAACTGAGGGGCAAAATTGAATGCAAGAATAAGTAGCAATGTTGCTGAAACTGATACTACTTTCAGAAGAAATTATTGTGAAATTACATCCTTACCAACCAAACCTCTCTTCCTTATACTCTTCCCAGGTTCAAAAGCCTACCTAAGAAAAAATTCAGAGGACAAAGCAACATCCAATTTTTTCCAACACTAACTCTGAGTTGCTGCTTCTAAAGCTAACAAAAAGCACAGATAACCTAACCCCTGCGACCACTGCACTCTAGGAAGCTTCCTCCAAGTTCTCTCTCCCCTCCTTTTATCTGTAGCATCTGCATTATTTTAAGAGATGATTATCAACTTTCTCGGTAGTAACTATCCTATCTTACTACCTTCTGTTCCCTCCTGAATTTCCCACTTAGCCACCATGTGTACACTTTTCAGGATTCTCACCAACTTGCAGTTCAGTGCAAGTTTGCCCAACCCTGAAAACTTCCATACATACATGCCAAGAGCATAACTCACTAAACAGGAAATACTGCACATGGATGCCTAGCCAAATACTCCTAACTTTAGCTGTTATGGCAAATAAATTCAATGTGTCATATCACAGAAGTATTAATTATAGCATACACTGTCACACCCAGTCTTACATGAATTTACACTTCCTACCAGGTGTACCTGCTCTCTAAAAAGTGCTTTGTCTAAACACATTAACAAGCACTTCCTGTCAGATGCTGGCACACAAAGATACCTTTACAAAAATTTATATCCTAATCCTATAGAAGTAAACAGTTTTTGGATAGTTTAACTCCCTGAACTGACTAGGCATGGAGCCAGACAAAGGCTGGGCCAGGGAGGGGAGTTAAAAAACCCACAAACATTTCTCTCCCAGTGAGAGACTGGGAGGTGAAGGTACAAACATCAGCTCCAGTTTGGGCTACAGTTTTACTGACAGCTGGATGCAGATGTAACATTCCTTACTCAGAGGGAGAGATCTCCTCTATCCTGTCCTTGCTTCTCATCATCCCTGTGTCAGAAGCAGAGAGGGTTGAAGGGAACCTCTTTTCTCCAGCACAGAGCTGTAAGGTCAGTTCACTGCAACCCACAGAAACTTAAATGAGCCCATCAACACACAATTTTGAGAACTGCTTTAAGTTCATTTTAACACCAGAGGTTATTATCCTAAAACAAAAGTTCAAAGTATTGGAATCAGTTGTCTGGGATGTCTGACAGGATGCTTGTAAAAATCTGAGTTTCAAGGTAAAACGTACTCTATAAAAACACAGGTTAACCAAAAATGAGTTCTTGTATCTGACAGAAATAAGCCTTTGTGTTTGATGGAAATAGTGGAATTAAGCTGCCTATGTCTTAAATGTCTTTAATCGATCTGTTTGGGCTTTTTCCCCACAAAGAGCTCTTAGTTGGTCTGTCTTACTGAAAAGGTAAAGTTCCTACTCCAGAAGTGACAACTCTGCAGCACTGCCAAAACTGTCTGACCAGCTTGGATCACACACACCACCAGAGCAGCTTGGCTACTTTGGTACCTAGAAGCTCTGCACTGCAGTGCACTGGCACCCTACTCACTCTAAGGCAGCCTGGAGATGTGCAGGACAGCAGTGTACTGCACCACTGGACATGCCCTGTGGCGCTACAGCAGGCGGAGCCACAACATAGTAATCCATATAAACAGTAATTAATGGATATGATCTCTATCACCCTAAAGGCAACAAGACATTACAGTTTTCACTGCTAAACACACAAAGAGTGAAATATAAAGGTGAAAATAAAATTCTCACCTATTTACTGTGTAAGGACTAAAGATATTTAGTAGATTATTTAAGATTTTATAAATCAACACTTAAAATTTATCATTTATCTCACAAAAACATACCTTCTCTGAAGTTCTTAAATTTAAAACAATTTATTATCACTGATGAAAAGAAGTGCTCAACTGTTTTTAATCTTCATGGATTAACTACTAGTACAAAGAAAGCATTTATACTGAATAGATTAAATTATAGACTATTATGGTGATGATACAGACTACATAAGGCAGTAATGACAAAGCGACGAACCTGCAACATATCCGGCCCATGCAAAATACATTTAAACCATTAAATTATGAAAAATCTAAACTTGCAGCTCCATAGTTGTTTTAATTACAAAAACACCCTCTGAAATATGAACAAATTGCAAGCAATGAGTCACAAGTAGTGATTTGTTCTTCATTCCTGCAGCACAAATTCTAGTTTGAACTCTTTTACTCTTAACATTAAATAAAAGTTTTAGTATTTTGCAGTTCTGCCAAACTGAAACAAAATCAGAAGTACTACTGATCAATAAAAGACAACAATAAAAGAAAAAAGTATTAGTTGTGGAGATAAAATCTGCCTTCCTGAGGCTAGATACAGCATAACACACTGAACATTAAATACTCACTGAAGAGTTTATGAACACTTAAAGGACATTGCTTATGTAGGTAGCTTCACAGGAATAAAGGTATTGGACAATTTTACATTAATACTGTAGCTCAGAGAACTTAAAAAAAATTTTCCTCATTACAAAAATTTAAGTTTGCTCTCCAGAATTTTGCATAACTTATCTCTGTCCTCCTCCCTCATTTCTATCTCAGCAGGAACCAACATATAGCTCTGATGCAAAACCTGAACCTTAAGCTTATTGTATCTATGGTACAGAAGCCATATTTCTAATTACCGCATGTATTTAATCAAAAGTATGATAATCTCATTGTAAAAGGAACCTAAAACAATTTAAAAATGCATATAGAATAGTCTTTTGAAAAAAAAAAAAACAGTATGAATTGATACAATCATTATTGCATGAAGATTATTACCAATTATAACCCACTACGTATGTTAAAGCCATTATTGCAACACTACAAGAAATAAGAGAACACTTTTCAAACTTGATTGTGTGTCCCAGTGGATATATAAACAATATAACATGCTGTCTTGCAAAGCTGAATAGTTATTCAGATAGAACTAAATATTGCAATTTAGAAGAAAACACTGTTCAAATTGTGACTTCAGAATTTTCTCGCAATGCTCAAATGGACACAGAAGTGTACGAAGTAAGAGAATACTGTATGTACCCAATATTCTATAATAACAGCAATGAATCAGTGTTGGAAAAGTACATAAAGAAAAGCACAAATCTGATTTTTAATATGGTTATCTTCTCAAAGGTTAAAGCCATACAAAATCTGATAGATGTATACAGAATAGGTCTCCTAGAACACAAGCCTACCAGAAAATGAAATATTCTGATGACTTTGAAGAGTTGGATGTCACTGATAAAAAGGCATGTACATGGACTTGTGAATTACTACATTGTGTCTACAACAATTGTCCAGTACTACTCCTGTAGTGCCACATGCTCGTAAGTACAAAGCATTTGGCATAGCCTGCATGTCCACTAGTCAAAGAAAATTTTCAGCTTTAACGGGAGTTAGTAGCACTTTGTACCTTCCAAATACGTTATCACTGCCCAAGTTATTAGTACTGAGCACTTAAATAGTCTAAAATTGACTATTCTAACAAAAAGGAAAAAAAAAAAAGCCAATAGCTGTAGCTGTCAAGAGTACCATGTAGTTAGTAATGCACTTTAAAAGAAGAATCAAACTTCCATAGAAGACATTTAAATTACACATGACTTGGGTAGTTACAACATAGTCCCAAACTGTGATACAAGCAGCTTCTTGCAATATGAGTGACATTTTGCTTTGAAACTCCTCAAAATTTTGAATTTGTGTTACAAATGGAAAAGCTGCACAGGTATTTGGAAAGCCAAGTAAGTATGCCTTTGAGCTGCTTAACGGATGCAGTTTGATGTGATTTTATTTAAGAGCTGAACACAAACTGTAACATTTTAAGATGTTTCCCAACAGCAACTCAGTTAAGTGTGTCTTTGAACAGCTTTGAACACAAATCCAGGCCAGCGCTCTGGCTTGTAAATCCTATCACTTTTGTAAGTGGAAACACTGATACTCCTATCCTATAGGAGTGTGTGGTTAAGCAAAGTTGTTAGTAGAGCATTAAGGCTCCTGATTCAGAAACACAATTCTTTACTAAATATATATGCTTTTTCTGTGTTTAGACTCCTATTCCAATAGCATATGGCTTCAGCATCTACTAAAACTCAGAGCATGTCAGACAAAGCATGGGGTTAAAAACACTGGGTGAACATATCTTCACACCAAAAGCATCTCATCTGGCTGGTTAAACTACAAAGGTCAAAGTCATCTATGGTGTTCATGGAGATACACCCTTCATTTGCATCCCAATCACTTGCTATTATATAAAACTAAGAAAAAAGTCCCTTCCTTAGCTATAACTAAACTTGAATTCACCTTGGAATTTGACCTACTCTGCCCAGTAAAGCAACAGCTAGTTCTACCTGGATTCTAAAGGAATCTCAATTTACCATACTGCCAGAAATTCTAAACATTACTTCATCTCCCATAAATGTCTCTCTATACTTTAATACTCCTCTTCCATTGTTTATTTTGTCTCTTATCAATTGAAATCAAGGTAGGATGTTTTTTCTGAATTGTAATTCTAGTAATTGTATTCTAATAATATGGGCCTAAATTACTGGGACAATAACGTGTTTTGTGGCAAGCACAGGCCAAGAAATTTCATAAGTTAAGTGATCTTGCCCAACATATTAACAGCATCACTGACCACTAACTACAATGGTGTGCAAGAAGGAAAGAAGCCAGTCAGCATCCTCAGATACTACTCATTTATCCTAATTCCCAATACTTCTCTCATTTCCTCACTTTTTAGAGACTTTTGTACTCAAAAATATTTGACTGGGGAAAAAGAAATTGCCAGTGCTAAATGTTTAAGAGTCTGACCAACGATAAGGACTAAATTAGGATTTCCAAAATGCATATAATCGCTTCATTTGCGTCATTCCTAGCTCACTCAAAACATAATAAGTTATATAAAACTACTTAGATCCTCCTATTTAAAATTGGTTTGTGCAAAATAAAGAATCAACATAAAAGAAAACTGAATTAAAATGCAACTGACCTATTTTCAGCTATTTATCTCTGAAGTGCTCCACTAATCCAAAAAGATATAATAGAACTAGTACTTATCTTAATAGAAGAATCCCACAAGAATCAAGGTTCAAGATAACTCAAGGCAGTTTGACTCTAATCAGACAACCTCCCACTATCCACCAAGTGCTGCGACTACCAGCTTGGAAGAAAAAAGTAATTTTTGGCAAAAGATCAGATTAACGATTAACCCAGCCACCACTAATCATCATGTTAGTGAAGTGGCACTTGGCAACAAACCCAATAAATCATCAACACTTTCTATCCTGGTTAACATGAATTTGGTAATAATTAAAAAAAAAACAACACACACACAAAAAAACCCTACACAACCAAACCACAACAAAACCACTCAGAGATATGTAAAGTCATGCCTCAAGAGTCAACAAACTCAAAAGATTCTAAACCTGAACATATCAGTTAGTGTCCACTCTCAGAAAAAGAAGGATCATTGAATTAACACTCCCTGCCCTATATTTAAGCAAAATTTCAAAGTGTTCATTACATCAACACAGTTATGATATTTACTACAAATAACAGTGAAAAAAAATCACAGTTTCTTGCTACATCTACTAAAAAGCTCAAAATGGAAAACTAAATGTTTCAGAAGTTACTATGAACTTCAAAGGTCAGTTAAGTGAAAGCAACTAATCCACATATGTAGATATGCTCTAGATACACTCTAGAGATTGAAAGAGTATGAATACCAAGATGAAAGATGAACCATTCTTCCAAGTTCTTCTGTCACTGCAATTATGAACAAATATCCACTTACAGCAAGGTTGCTGTGTTTTGTATCTGCTTGTCTTTCACAGCAATCAGAGCTTCAAGTTTTCTGAATCAGTGATTCAGTTTTTTGAACCAAGACCCCCCACAGTCAACTTCAGCATATAAACAATATTAACATCTACTTATATCAAAGTTTTTACAGATAATACCATATTTTTAACACTTAATCAGCTGCAAAGCTCTTGAGGCTAACGAATACTAAAATATATTTGTTGTTCAAACAGCTGTTACCTTCTACTTTTTACTTGGTTTTCTACTTTAGAAACTTGACATAGGAACATTTATGATCACTGACTCTCACAAGTAATTTAGAAATACCCTCTGAACCCTTGCAGATTGTCAAGTGAGAACTACTACTTGAGCTCTTTTTGGCTTTTCCTTTTCCTATAGGTCTAGGTCCATACATCTGCTGGGTCCTCACCTAAGTAAGGCTTCCTGAAGGAAGCTCTTCCTTGTTGGTGTTTCGGTGCTGTGAAAGTTCACGAAAGGAGCAGTCAGATTGTTGTTCTCAAGACAGAACTACATACATTCTGTACTTTTTAAATGTTGGATTACTAGCAGATCTTTCAAGCTTGTGTTTTCCACCTAAGCAAATAAGTATCTTGAGCTAGACCCCATAATTCAATTTCTTTCCATCAACTCTCTTGCCTACTACTTGATGGCACGTGTGGCTGGAGTCCACTTTTGGGACCAATGCGATCCATCCACGGATGCGATCCAGTGCCGATGACGATCCTTGCCCGTCGGGGGTATTGGGCCATCTGATCTTTAAAGCTCCCTTCCAACACAAACCACTTTATGAACTTCTTTGCTAGAGCGACCAGTTAATGTCTCACGAAGGAAAACGACTTGCAAACCCATTTCTTACTTCGGAGTAAGTCGCGCATCGTGTTTGAAACTTATTATTCAAATGAGTGAGCGAAGTTTGCCCCCACACAAAACCAGCAGGCCTATCGAGAGATGCGGGGGAATGTGGGGATGCTGTTCCACGGGGCAGGAGGGCCTCCGCGGGACGGTCCCGCCCCGCCGGTGAGCTACGGGACGCTTCATCCCCTCCTAAAATCACTATCCCAGGAAGCTAAGGTAAAACAGGAAAAGCACATCCGTTCCTGGGGCTTTCTCCAGCGGCGGAGGGGGGGTCACCCACGTCTCCAGTGCCCCCCCACCTCATCCTGGTGTACCTCAGCCCACCCCCCCGCCCCGTCCACGTCGCCCTGAAGCCTCTCCCCTCTCCCCCCCGCAGGGTCGGTACTCACAGGGTGACCGTGCGGTTGGGCAGCGCCTCGGGAGGCAGGACCTGGGCGAGCTCCAGGTTGCTGCAAACCACCTTCACCTCCACGGCGCCGCCGGCCGCCGCCTTGCCGGCGCTCTTGGGGCGCCCGTCGTACTTGCAGCCCGGGGGCAGCGCGGCCCCGCCGCCGCCCAGGGCCGCCAGCAGCAGCAGCGCGGGCAGCAGGAGCCGCGCCGGGCGGCGGCGGTGGCAGCGCGGCGGGCGGCAGGGAGCGCGGCGGCCCGCGGGCGGCATGGCGGGGCAGCGCTGGGCCCCGCGCCGCTCCTCCCGGCCACGGGCGGGACAGGCCGGAGGAGGGCAACGAGAGAGGGAGGGGGCCGGGCCCGCCCTGGCCTGGCCCCGCGGGGGCGGCGCCGCCGCCATGCGGTGCGGCGGGAGCCGCGTCCTTTGTGTGGGCCGGGCGGGCCGAGCGCGGCGGCAGCGCCGCCTCCCGCCGGGCCCGACCCCGCGCACCGAGCGTGCCCGCCGCACCGCGGGGATACTACGCAAGCGCCGCCGCGTGGCCGTGCCCCCGCGCCTGCGCGACGCGGGGCCGGGGGCGAGGGTGGCTCTTGGCTGAGCTGCCCCTCAGTGCGGGTTTCTGTGGGACCCCGCCGTCCGCGGAGCCCCCCGCCCCTTGGGCGCTTCGTGCGCCCTGTCCCCCTCGGAGGATCGAACCAGAGCGCTTTGGTTGCCCTCTCTGCTTCCGTAACTTGCCTCGCACCCCTCGGCTCCACTCTAGCAGGTGGGGCCGTTGCCGTTCGCGCTCCGTGCGGAAAGGACAGTCCCCCGCCGAAGCGCTGAACGGCTTTCCGAATTCCTAGCGCCAAATAAGCAGCACTTGTGAGACATTTGTCCTCAAATCATCCCTGTAAAACGAAGTAAGCAGTTACTCTCGCTTGACAGCCAGAGAGTCAGAAGGCTGGGAAACATTATCTTAGTATCAATCTCAATTGTGTAAAAAAAAAAAAAAAAAAACAAAACCAAAAAAAACCCCCCAAAAAAACCCCAACAAACCCAACCCAATCCAAACACATAAAAACGTACTAACCGCCTCCCCCCCTTACACACACACACAAAACCCCCAAAACCACCACCATCACCACCTCAAAACGTACCTACAACGTGTGTTTTCATTGCACACTTGGGGCTACTTCTCTGGGTGTAGTCAGGTCATGTTCTCACATTTCTCTGCAGCCAGGGCAGCCAGGCGTGAACGCTTCTGTGCCAGTGACAGCTGAAATTCTCAATACGTTCTTTGCCTGGGGTAGGTGTGAGGATAATAAAAGAACTGTTACCTGTAACTCGCAATCAAATTACAAGAACTGGCAGCATCTACTTTAAAAATTTTAAGATAGATTATGTGGAACTTGTAGCAAGTTGTGGTCCCTAACTCAGAACTTAAGAGGGCTCCATCCTTGCAAAAGAGCACTGGTAAATAGCACCCTGCAAACTACCTGATATTACACAGAAATGCCATTTTAGATATTGGCAAAAAATCTAAAATCTACAAAATCTTTAACTTAAGATGTCCTTGAATAATGTTGAGCACTCAGATGTGACTCAGTTTTAAACATAACCTAATGAAAGATACTGGCAAACCATCAGAATTGTGGATTGGAGCAAGAAGAACAAGGTTACAGTAAAAACATCATAATCACCCTTTACTGTAGCCTCTTACAAATGAAAATGGAACCTGTCCCTATGAACTGAGATTATTGACCAGAGTGCAAAGAGGACACAGGTCCCTGAACTTTAATATTATGTTTGTGTGCCACTGAGTCACTCAACAGGACCAACCTGATCTGAGTGAGATGCGAGGCCACTCTAACACTTGAACTAAATTAGGTCAGGACACAAAACACAAAGTTGACAATGCTTTTCTACTCTTATGCTGTGGTTATACCAACTGTAAGAGAAGAGAGGTCTAATTAGCATAAAATTCACCAGCGTAGAGTTAATTCTTCCATTTGGGGCGCTTTTTTTAAAACAAATTCAAGCTGTAGAATGAGTTTGTATTGGAACAGTGCATAGTATCATAGAACCTTATCATTTTTTATCTGGCACCAAGAATTTTAAAGCTGGGTTGACTGTATCAAACCATGGCCCAAGATACTTTTTCCCTCAGAAGTAGTACTGGGTTAAACACTTCTTCCCTTTTGCTGCCTTCTTCCCATAACCTTTGGCTGCATCAGTAATGTGACCTGAATCACTGCACAGCTACATAAAAAGCTTTTGCTGGGTGAAGGATCAACATGGAGTAAGGCATAAAATTGCCTCTTCTGGCAGCATGGGGCAGTTTGTGCCAGTTTAGACCATTGATCCCACCATAATTTTGGCTTTGCTTCACCACAATTTCAGCACAGCTCATCTAGATTGTACTATTGAAAGGAACATTCTCCCGGTTTCTCTCAAGATACTTGCTTCCCTACCTTATCTTGTATTTGTGGCAATGCATATGTTTTGGCCAGTTGTATCAGTGAGATGATCCATGTGGTCACATAAAGGTGACGATGGGAATGGGCAACTGTTGCTTCTGGTGTCTGTGACCACAGCCCATCTTAATTCTCCATGTCTCCATAATCCTGGAGAGTCAAATTTGTTGTTACAGCTTTTCATCTTAATGTCATGTCTAGTTCCTTTCATTATAATTTACAGATTTGCGTGTTACTCACCGTTTATATTTATGAGCTATCTGCTTTGTTCTTTTCTTCTCCACTGAAACCACCCCTTACTAAGATCTCTGACTATGGATCCCAGTTGCAAAACTACAATTTTAAATTATGTCTCTTATTAAACTGCAGCTGTTGGAACCTACAAGTGTTGTTCCCTGATTTTTATTCTAATTTTGACTGCTTCTGCAGTGAATAATCCAAATATAACCATAATCCAAAATATAGGTTGCACAGGAGTCACCTAACACATTTCATGAATGGGGGGTTTTTTAACTGTGATATGCCTTTGTCAAGTTTATTAGGTCACTACTTTTATTGTAATTGTAGTGGTCTAAGGATATAAAAACAAAGTTACATCATATGTCTACTTCAAAAACCAGAAAGTCCTGTTGCTCCTAGCTTCCCAACAGCCCCTTTACCTGTAAGTTATATGCCCTCACTCTTGCTCCACCTGCTTTAGTTATCTGATTGTTCAATAAACAGATTCAACTCAACAACTAAGCTAGCCTTTTTTTGTGTGTGTGTTTAGTTTTCTGCCAAGTTATTGAGTTGAATCAACTTAGAGAAAGGTTAAAAGAGTATCAGAGGTGGAAAAAGGGGAGGGCATGAGAGAAGAGAGTAGAACCTCCCATCTAGGCAGCAAAGTAAGCCATCCTAAGTAACTTCAAGAAAAACAAGGTTTGTATGGGGAGGCAATATTTTTCTGTATTGATCCCCTCATTCTCCATCAGTGTCAGTAATTTTGTTGGTGCTTTCTTGCAGTGAGACATTAACTTGAATTTTTTTTAATGCACTTTGCTTCCAGATTGCCCATAAACATACTTTGTCCCTTTCTGTGGTTTCTCTTCCCTTTTTAAAATTTACCACTAGTACATTCAGTTTTGAAAAGTAATTTTAAATGAATGTACTAGTGGCAACTAGGGAAAACCACAGAAAAGGACAATTTTTCTTCCCTTCTTTCTAGTCTACTGATTACTAACTTTTTGTATTCAGTATATCAAGAAGAAGGGTGTGGGAAAGAGTAGAAGGCAACTAAATTCTTATCAGTGTTTATGTGTAAACAAAGGTAGCTTTGGCAGCACTTCAAATTCTTTATTTGTCCTCAGATCACAGAGATAAATAGGAGCTTTTATGTGATTTTCGTGTGTCTTGCATTTTGATTCTTTTGTTACGCCAGTCTTTTTCTTTTATCATCCCTTATTTTATATCCTTGCACATTTTCCTAGGCTATCATCACCTTCACTAAAATGAGTGCTCCCTAATTCTCCTCTCAAGAGACTACCGTGTTGCTTCATATCTTACGGGGGTTTTTTTCTTGCTGCCACAGTCTTCTACCTACCACATTTCATGGACTGGGACATCATCAGCTATGTTTTGTTTACTACAGCAATTGTCAAGGAAGAGAAAGCATTTGGTTGCCCTCAGCTATGTCTGCAATACTGTGGTTATTTGATATTCCAAGTACAGGGAGGTGATGATAACTGCTGACACATGCTGGCTTGCTGTTGGTAACCACTAAATCCAGGCATGTGCAGAGTCACCTTTGTACAACAACTACTTCTTACACAGCTGCAGGTTGTAGTATTATATCCCTGCCTCTGTCAGGCAGTTCACTGAGGTACCCCAAGCTCTGCTCTGTGGAATAAACGTATATTTCCAGATGCTTGGCTTTGGTGTTTGTCATGTTGGACATTCTCCATTTGTTCTCAGACACAGAGATACTCTCTGCAAGCCCCTCTCCCCAGTTTACTGCAGTCAAAGGCCAGAGATCCTTAGTGTCAGTAGTATAATGGGGAAAATAGAGTTTTTAGCCTCAGTTGAGAGTCTGAGGAGAAACACCATTTCCCTTTACCTGGTTGTTCCTTTAAGTATACATATTTCAAGAACACCAGACATTCGTTGACTTAGTTTGTCTTAGAGAAAAGTTTTGTGAAATGTTTAAAAGGAGAATGCTCTCCAGGCTGTTTATTTAGAGGTGTTGGGGTTTGGATACCAATAAATCCCAAATTAAGTGAGAATTAGACACTGAAATATTTTATATTAAAACTTGAAATACCACTAGATTTCTGCAAAAAGAATAGTCAGGCCCTGAACATTCTATGTGGATTCAGCAGACTCATATAGGGATCTCACTCCTCTTCTGTGGTTCTAGTCTATAACTGTAAATGGAACACTTTGAAACACAGTTCCATCACTAAATTTTAGACAGCAATGTGCACAGCTTGAAAATATGTCAAATATATTGTGAAAAGGTTCTTTTTAATGTACAGTTCCATCATCACTTTTCCAGTGTTTGGCTTCCAAGTAATTGTTTCATGCAGTTTTGAAACATCCTGGCTTTCAGTATGTCTTATGTGAATTTTCATAAAAATAAAGCTATAGAAAAATATATTTGCATGGAAGATGAAGATATAAATATAGTTTTCATACAACCTAGCATTAAAAATTTTCTAAAATGTGTTACCATCATTCCAGCCCCTTTTGGAAATATATTTCATCTGTTAGGCACATTACTCAGCATTAATGCACTTATAGGTTTCCGAGCAATAATCTACTAATAAAAATGGAAATAAAACAGTTTTATTTCTACTCCTCATCATACTTTGTTAAATACTTTAAAAGATCTTATATTGTAAGTAGGTTTCAAACACGCAGAACTGTTGGGAAAAACAAGGATGAAAACAAAACCTGACTACTTCATTACTAACACAGTAGCTCTTATGGCTTAAAAAAAGGCAGTGGTATTCCAAGATGATGGTGATTATGTCTGGATAGATAGATGTGGATTTGCACTGTTGTGTGAACAATGCATATGAAAGAAAAACTGTCTGATGCTTAAGCAATTCAGATAGTTCCGAAGTTAAACTTCCTTAACAGGAATACTTTGAAGTATTTCCTTCACTCCCAAACCTTATCACCTTAGATTTTACAGAACATTAACCCTAGAAAAGTCCCAATTTTATTGGCTGCGTAATGTCGCCTGAAGCAAGAGATTCTCTTTTTCTTCTCTGCGTGACATCTCAAACTCAGGCAGAGAATTTAGATGGAAAAACAGAAGGGAAAAGGCTAATATAATAATGAAAATAAAATAGACTACACTGGCCAGAGGCAAGCAGCAGCTGGGTCCCACACTGACGTGGGACTGTAGCTCAGACAATATCCTGCAGGACTTAACCAGGCCTGGGCAATAGTACAAATGCTAAGGGGGATGATAAGAAGCTCACCTGGACTCAGAGGTGTACCCACAGCCCATGGAGCAGGAGTTGTGAACACACCGATGGCAACAAATAACAGACTGCCTTTGAAAGAGAGGTTGGGGTCCTTGCTGTCAAGAAACCAAAATGCATCTACACTCTATATGGCATATGGATACATGGCACAGTGAGTACGATGCAGAGATGAAGAGGAGGCAGACACTGATCTCTCCTCTGTGATGACCAGTGACAGGACCCAAGGGAATAGTCTGAAGTTTTGTCAGGGGAGGTTTAGGTTAGATGTTAGAAAAAAGTTCTTCACCCAGAGGGTGGTTGGGCACTGGAACAGGCTCCCCAGGACAGTGGTCACAGCACCAAGCATGACAGAGCATTTGAACAGTACTCTCAGACACATGAGACTCTTGGGGATTGTCCTGTGCAGATCTAAGGGTTGGACTCTGTGATCTTTGTGGGTCCCTTTCAACTTGGCATATTTTGTGAATCTGTGAGATGAAAAAAAAAAAAAAAAAGCAGTCAGTGAATGGGAGAAGCAGTGAGTCTTACCGTGGCACTCCTTCAGAACTCAAACCCATACCTTTCAGCAGGTGGAGCCACAGCAGTAGGTTATAGCGTGCCTGTCTAGTTGCAGAGCTATGTCATTAGAGAAGTGATCTCTGTGGCACCCTCAATTTCTAAATAAAGCCACAGTCTAAACAATCTGCAGTGAGACTTGTACTGATCTTTTCTCCCAGTACATTTTATCCATAGGATTACTTATAGTTCTGGTAAGCAATCACAAGGCATAAAAAATGAAGCAATAGGAAGCATAATAATAAATAGCAATTAATACATCATTATAGGTTTGCTTCTCAAGACAGAAGGAAATGGAGAAAACAATGCATTTTGATGTCAACATCAGCAAAATTTCTGGATCCTGATCTTTGGGTACTTAATCATCCTGACATCTAGGCACTTTCACAGGAGTTTTGGCAGTGAAAGTATCCAGGGAAAACTTTTTGTTCAAGCAGGCCCTGCAGACCGCTCATTTTTTTCAAAAAAGTGTGATTTTATCTTGATAAACACAGCACGGTAAACGTATTTCAAATTGTCTTTTGTGCTTCCCAGGCCATTGAGATTCAAGTATTTAATTTAGACTTTATTGAACAGTTATTATATATTAAACAAATAGCAGCTACATACTAAAACATATTTGCAGAGTATTATGGCAATGCAGTAGGTCCATATCAATTTCGCTGTTATGAATCTATTGCATAACTTTTAATCCTTGGTGAGTGTTTAATAATCAGTATTCACATAACATACACTAACTGTCGTATTAAATCTGAATTAATTGTGGCTCAGGGAACATTAATTTAAAAGGTTACCTATTTTCCCAGCAGATCTGATCTTTGTTTCATATTTTTCCATTAAAATTAGTGTTAAAGACAGAGTAAATTTGTTTCATTTAGAATATAGTTACTAGGTGCTCTGAATACCTGTGAATCATGTTCTGCTAAGCTTCTCTGCTAAAGATTCTCCTCCATTTTCTTTTAGTGAGTGTAATTAGCATTACCTGGAGATAATAAAATATCACATAGTTGTTTAGGAAAAGTAATCGCTCTTGACTGAAGGAACTGACGTTCAGCAGTTCATTAAAATCAGAGTCAAAATTTGTCTCTGGGATTTGCTTATTTCTGGTTTGCAAAGTGACCAACTCCCAGGAAGGGATGTAAGATTGTAAATTTTTGAAATACTTTTCTTCTCTAAATGAATCATGATCACCACAGCAATGATATAAATGTGATTCTATTGCTGCAGTCCTCTGCACAAGGAATATGAGAAGCTGCAATAATGCTGTATGTAGACCTTGAAGACTGTACAGACAAGAGCAATAATTAGCATCAGAGTGTTTTGGTATGAGAAATGAGATAATTCATTAGAGAAAGGGTCAAGATTTCTTGAAATTAATGCCAGGAGAAACGAATCAAATAATCTAACATACACTATAAGAAGACATCACAAGTCCATATTGACCGCTGGAGATTCAACTGTGAATTGACCATATCTGATTCAAGCTCTCTAGAAAGATATTTCTGAGAACATCCAGAGGTAGAGAATTCATTGCTTGTGTTTTTAAACCCATCAGCCATCAATTTATAATTTTTCCCTGTTAGTCAGTTCAATCCTGTGTGGAACTTGTGTTATACTTTTTCAGATTAAAAGTTCAAGCAGGTCATTATGCCTTGAATACTGGCACAACAGTAAGACTGCTTCTGTTCTCTAAATTTCACTCTGCTTTACAAGACATTAAATTGAACACCCCTGAGTAAGAAAAATGCTTCACAGACTCTCCTTGTAGTCCCATGCTCAAGGTAATTGAGCACTGAAAAAGAAAAGTATCCTTTATAGATGCTTTATGGCATTGTCCATGCCCACAACAGAGACAAAATCAAATATTTTTACAAGACTTCCAAATATCTAGTTTTCTAATGTATTTTGTTTGCTGCTTTGCAGACCTGTTAAGTTTATCCATTGGTTCGTATTTTGCATCATCTTGTAGCTGGGCTGTGTTCTCGTAAGTTTGCAGTGCCATGTTGCACTTTTTCTTCCACTCTATAGCACTGAATACCAGATTGTGTTGCCACTGGCAGGCTGAGTCACAGAACAGGATAGAGGCTGGCCTGATATGTCACATCAGGTGAGCAAAGGATTGGTGTTCAAAAGCATGTTGCTGAAGTGTAGATAAGAACTGTCTGGCTTCACATTTGTTGTATAGAATATTATTAGATTTTGACTCTGTATTTGATGCAGAGATAAAACAGAGATAAACAGCATGAGGATCTTTCACAACGCCTTCTAGGGTCTCAATTATCTGGTGCTTGCTCTCATGGAAGTTGAATATTGAGGGAGCTGATGGCAGTCATTGCCATGAAAGAGTGCAAGCCTCATAATCTTGTCTAGTCTGAGAAAATAGGGAGTGTTTAAAAAGAGTTAAATTGTGCTAGTTAAATAAATCATAAAAATAGATTTTGCTGGCTGGGGTTAAACCAGAGATTACAAAATTTCTGGCTCTTGCCACCTATTTCTTGCACTCATGTTGTAGCTCTAGCTCTAGTTTGGCTGGAGCAGTGATCTTTACTCTCAGCTGATTCATGATCTAAAAATACTAAACAAACAACAGTGCCAACGTTTTACTTTACTATCCCTCTCACCCTGAAGAAATACACACTTACAGAAAACAAGAAGTACAGGCGTCAAGAGAGGGTATGATCTTGTAAGCCAAAGGTGGCAGGCACTTCTCTAGTTCTGTTTAAGCAGACCTTTGTTCTTTGCCCACTAAGTCATTTGTTAATCAAACTGGATTTTATTAGTCAAGTCCTACTGTTTACTGCTCAGTTTAATATCCATCTCCATTTCTTTGCCTCTGGAAACCAAGCAGAGTCTAAAATATTATTACAATTTAAAAGAACAGAAAAAGTGAGGGTTGAGGAAAGATGAAGAAGAATTATAGGCCACTAAATTTAACTTCAATACCTGACAAATAACTAGAACAATTAGTAAAGCAAGAGCAGTCAGTATGTAAACAGGTTGGAGAAAATGCAGTAATAAATTGGTAACACATTTGTAAAAAGCACAAATGAAGTGAAACCAAACTAATTGGTTTCTTCGATGAAATAATGAATGCGTAAAGCAAAAATGGAAGACATAATTTCTTAATATTGTTAAAACACTGATGCTGGTTGCACATGGCATTCTCAAAAAGAAGCTAAATAAATTTGGATTAAATAGAACCAACATAAAATGAATGCACAGGTAAATAAATACTGAAAAAAATTTTCCAATTGAGCTGATAGCTTGGAGGAGATCAAAACCACCTTGCATGATCAAATATGTTACATAGCTCAATTTAGACATGAAGAGGGTTGTTGTTTTTTTTTTCAAAGTAAAAAACGCCCCATAAAATAGCATCTAGTGTAAGAAACACCTAAATAAAGAAACTGAGCAGACCAGCAAAAATGACAGCCATTTTGGTTCTATGCCAGCACCAGAACAGCTTACATCAGCATAATTTTTCTGCTACACAGCTGAGTTTCTTTATTTAGATATATTAAATTCTCCAATGCATATCTAAGTGGAGCTTTGATTTCTGTAGGATTATCTCAAATTTATTTATTAACGTTGCTTCTGTTGACTGATATTTTTGTCCATTCATCTAAAAATCACAGGATTCATTAAATGTTTATGCCTTTTTGTTTTGACTGAGTGAGGAAATATGTCTAGTGGTATCACATGTCTCTAGGATCTTTTGCTCTGTCTTCTTTATAAAAGGTAATATTCTTATGATTATCTAGTTGTTTTTACAACAGCAAATAGGCATGCTGTTGTCAGGTATGGCTACCAATGTGTTTTGACACCTAAGAGAATATTTTGGCTTTTAAGAATACAGAACAAGAACTTGTTCTTTTCCCAACAGCTGATGTGCTAAGAGACAGGAGGTGATAGACATGAGAGCCCAAGATATCAATAAAAGGGTCTTTGTAAGACTTATAGACAGTACTTGTAGCAGGAACATCAGAGGCATCATCATTATCAAGACTTTTCATCGCAAATTAGAGGAAAGAAACATTTTTAGAAGACTTAAAGGAGGATTATAAACTTTCTTTTGCAGATTCTTGTGAGACAACCTTCTAAAGTGGAGGAGCATAACACACATCTGAACAGGAAGTGAGCTACTCAAAAATGACAAGAAAACATATGTATTTTAGATGTTAGAATAAAAATATGGTATTGAAAGGGCACATCGATTAAATTAAAAAAAAATGCAGAGCGCAGAGAATAGGCAGAAGCTATTAACAAAACGTTTTACACAAAAAAAATTAAGCAAATACCGTTAATTGTTAAACAGTTGATTTTGTCTGCACATAGAGATTTCTGTAGTGTTTATTTTAAAGTATAATGAATAAATATGCAACAAATAAAACTCTGATCAGTAAAACTTTTGCCACAGTCATTTCTACACTCTTAATATAGTCCAGATAGCATTAAAGTTGAAGTAAATGCGAAATTGCTTCTGACTTCCTCAGAAATGGCTTTGCACTCATAAGCAGCGTGCCTTATAATTTCAGTACCACATGACTTGAATAGTTAATTTTTAAAAGGGCAAGGATAAAATATCATTAGATAGATTGAGGTTACAAAGTTAGGAGCGTATATTTAAAAGACTAGAAATATACTGCACTGAGTTTTTTCAGGGCAAGTATCACATGTAAAGATGCAAAGAATAAGGTAACTCTTCTCCACCATAATGAATGCATTCATACCGGTACAATCACAATATTATCTTAGGATAAATTTAAAAGTTCAAAACATGTAATAAAAATGAATGGATTTAGGTTTATTCCCTCTTATAACTCAGTTTCTAGATAGGCATGTTTGCTTCATAGGAAAGCATACAAATACATATTAGATTGCAAGTGCTGCTTGCTGAGAGCAAAATAAAGGATACATGCAAATTACAAAGGAAAAATTTTGCTTATGATGAAGGGACTAGACAGTAAACAAGAGTGACAGTGGAGTTGCTGCTACTGGAGACCCACATGGCTGAGAGTTGATGCAATGTAAAAACAGAAGACATGAGATCTGTTAAGTTAGTCTCAGCAGGTAGTAAGGGCATTTTAAGAAGCCCACACTACCTCTTTTTCTCTGAGGAAGTAATGTGCCAGGCACTTTTTTCAAAAGTTGCCTGGGAATAGTACACCCTATTTAATGTCCCAAGTTTTACATTCCAGTTAGTTGCCAGGCTTTTTTAGACACTGGTATTTTGAATCAGCACAGTGAAGAGAACAGAGAGTTACATGGCCTCCAAAGTTTACAATTCTTCCTTGTGAGTTATCATGGATACAGATACTTAACATTCTACTCTAGAACTAAACCCATTACTTATAGCATACCTACACAGATTTGTTCATAGGTAACAACACTTTTACTTAAAATATACTTAACAGCACCTGATTTAGGGAGTTCTGGTCAAGCTTATAGCTCCAAATACTTTTTAGGAATGCTTCCTGGAAGATATGGAAGGGTAGGTTTTTCCCTTTTAATTGAGAACCTGCAACATAAACCTGTATGTACAAACACACAGATAAGTAGTTCTCAAACAGTTTTAAAGTGATTTTAAAATCTGCCCCACAGAAGTGCATGTGGTCACATGCAAAACAAGATAACAGATGTTAAAATAATTATACCTATGTCCTTTCTAAATGCCTGCAGCAAAAAAAAGCAAAAAAAAAGGGCCACTGCATAAGGCAACGGGGATTGGGTGATTCCCTGAAGGTGAATAAATTTGAATTACATCTGTATATGAAATTTCAGGCTCAGATCCTTATTGCTTATAATTACTGTTTTCCAAGTGCTAGTGTACAATGAGAAACAGAAAAAGTTAAAACTTGGAATATTCTGAAGTGAATTATTAGCATAATTCATTTGCAAAGACATACCTCCCACAAATCTCTACCAACAATATTTTTCCAATCAAAGAGCTTCTTCTGAAGTGTTGCAAAGAGTACCATGCAGAGGTCTGCTATACAATTATCTAAACCAAGAATCAAAGACAATATCTGAGTAAGACTAGGTGTCAGGAACAGAAAGATTTTCAAAAAGCAGAATTACATTAGCAGATGACATTTAGCCAAGGGAAATAGTACAGTGTGTATTATCTCAATTTCATTGAGTCTAGTCAATCTAATTGCCATTTGCAATCTGGAAGACAGCTTTTCTAACATAGCCATGATTCAGATCTCTCGTGGGACATATATCCAAGACATGCAAGGCTCTCAAGACATGAACTGAAAAAAAAATAACCTATGAAACTAGCCCTTGCAGATACTGCCTATAGGAGATGCACACAGCTGTGTATGGCTGTATGGCCATGGTAGCACCAAGATCAGTGCAATCTTGCCACCCAGATATTTATGTGACTCTTTAATAGATTGCTAAGCACAATTGCTATCACAATAAAAGTGCTAATAGCACTTAAACTAGTTAGCTGAAACTCTAAACTCAACCTCTGTAAGTGCACAGAGCTAATCACAACCTTTATTACAGAATAAATTTACTGCCAGAAGGAAGAGCATCACTCCTGACATGTGTTTGAGATTCCCTGTTTCCTTAAAGTGCCTTTTGTTCAGTTACTCAGCCTAATTTCAGATAGAGTGAACAGACCTAATTACATGCAATTGTCAGCTTTAGTACACAGGGCCTAAGCTGTAACATAGGGTGAGAGAAAGTTCATTTGCTCACTGGAGGTTCACGTGTCTTCTTCTGAAAATGCCGATAATTGCCAAACATAGAATACTCACATTGCCGGATGCACAGAATCAATCCAGTGTATCGTTCCTTATGATCCTAGCTGATTTCAGGTTCCAGTGAAAAAGTACTAGTTGTGAAAATCCTAAGAGAAAGGGGAAGGTGGGATGACCTTCTCAGGCCAAGTGCAGCCATAGGGAGGAAACCTGCATGAATTACAATTAATTCGTTGATGACACAGGAAAAAAATGAGTATTGAAAGTGACTAAAAGACTTCAGTTTATGACAAATTAAATTATTCCATATGTGAAAATAAAATGCTTATTTTAGGGTCTTAAAGATGCACAGCTGAAGACCTTCTTCTCCTAAATGCAAATGCTATTAAAATCACTTTTTCAGCAATTAAAAAGCATTAGGTAGACTTTCAGTTAAGATAAATTTACCTCAAAAATGTATTCATCACTCTCTTCAAAAGTAAAGCCCCAAAGCAAAATGCACATAGTTGCCAGCAGCTTTAGTTAAAGCTAAAATTAGCCATGCTGATTAAGTGGATTTTGCATAACCTTAACTATTAATCCTTCATATTGGTCTTCTTTTCTTTGAAAAATCTTCAAGTACCAATAACCTAAAGGTTTATAAAGTCACTTTTTAATACTACTTAGTTAAGATTTAATCCTTTGTATAATAGTTAACATTGGCACCATCTTTTAATAGCCCAAGATTTCTAACATGCACTTGCTGAACAAAACAGACATTTTCAATTCCAGGGAAATAATGGCAACACACATAGAGCAGGAGAACTTTGATTTAAAGAATTAAAAAATGTACTTACAAGAGATAAAATGGAGCTAACAGTAAATTAATCTCTCAGTTTTCACCCTTTCCTTAAATAGTGTTCTTTTCATGCTTAATTCTTTCCCCTTCCATTTTCTTTAACTCAGTTCCTTATTTTCTAGTGGCCAGATTGCCTCCTATCTCACCTGGCTAAGCAAGGCATAAATTACATTTTCCAGGGAGACCAATAATGACTTTGACATCAAGTCTCTTCTTGAAAGCAGCCCCTGTTTTATAGACACCTCCTCTGAAAAGGTGAGATAGTACTGAGGCTTGGATCATTCCATTGCTGTCAGAGGGAAATTAAATTACTGCCTTTAGAAGTTGAAATTGTTCCTATTTTCAGAGTAGGTCAAGGAGGAATAAGCTAAGTTGTTCTTCATAAAGTGATGCATCTTTGCAAACTTTGACTCTTGTTTAGGGCTGGTCCTGCTAACAGAGGGTGCTCTCCCTAAAGATTTATCTAACAACTTTTGCTTCAGATTTGCTCGAGGCTAAGAGTGCAAATATTAGTTACCCAAGCTCAGCCGACACCTGGAAGCTCATTAGTTTACCATAACTCCTTTGTGTGCCCCAGCCTTGCCTCAGCATTTCATAGCATTTGCTCATCTGCCTGTTTTTTTTACAAAAAGTAATCAACCTTCACATTTTGTAATAATTTGCATTTTCTGATATTTATTTTTTTTTAGCACCAATAATTTGAAAAGAGTTTGGCAGCCTCAGTAATCCTGCTCCCTTTACTTTGGAAATAATTAACAGAAATAAAAAAAAAAACGGGAGAGCTGTTGTAGGTAGCTGGTAATTTTAGCTCGCACCTCTGTTTTGCCAGTCAAACAATTAAAAAAATCAATTAGAAGGCAAATTATTAATTGAGCACTAAACAGTTTTGCTCTTTTATATCAGCTAAGCTTTTTTCATCTGTGCTCAAGCATTAATTCTTTAATTGTTTTAAACATCACTTCATCAGCAGTAAACTCAGAGCAGCTGACAGTTGTGTTTTGTTTGTATATTTGATCAATACAACCAGCTGAAAACTTTCAGATCATTGATCATGTCATGTTCTGCTGAGTAATTGGCCAGTAAAACTGAATGTTTGGAAACTGATGACTTAGTGGTTCAAGGGTCAGTCCAGCAAGAAACTGAAGCTGACTAAAACAGACTTTCTTTTCTTCTTTGTCTTTTTCTTCAGTAGGTGGTCTTGTGGATGATCCATGATCTCATCTGCAGTCTTCATGATGCTTTTCCTTTTTATTAAGGACAGATTGTTGTTCCATTGATCATCTTAGTCTACTGTCTGAACTGCATTGTAAAAGTAGTAGTAATGCTATTTCAGATGGAGAGCATAGTGACATTTATAGGGGTTTTTTAATGTTTTCTTTCTATCCTTTCCAACTACTTATGACTTTGTCAAACTTTCACATTCACAATTGAAATTTCTCAGATATGATCATTGACCAAAGGTCGATTTTATCCTAGGTCACTAGGACCTAGGTTTGAGGAAAAAAAAATTAATTCAGTTTTGTGATCTGAAGTCATGTAAAAGTTTGCCTTCTCTTACATAAAGGGTTTTGGATTTTTTCTTACAAAACTTTTAAGCAGCACTCCTATCTGATGACTTTGAAATTTATACACTTAGTAGAGATATTTTTTCAGTGCTTTATTGTCAGTCTGTTCCTATTTGGTAGAGTTATACAGATTATCCAAGCTATTTTTCCTTTTAAGTGGTATGGGCCATGTGTGGACAGAAACAGAGCTTTAAGAAACAAATGAAATTATGAAATTACCAGTGTTTGGGGACTTGAGTTATTTCCTCTCCTCTTGATGGGGTTCCTGTAATAAGTGCATGCAGGTATTTATCTTGCTAAATGATGCAGTGGCTTTGCATGAGAAACAAGCACCTAGGAGAGATTGCACAATGGTCCAAGAATCATAAAGAGACATAGTGCCTGCAGAAGTGAGTGGGATGAGTGAACTCATGAGATTTTTACAGGTATCAGATGCTGTAAGTGGGATAATGGCATTATTCCATAGAATTCTCTGAATTGTGCTCAAAAAGCCAAACCTTTTTTTTTTTTATTTTCAGCTTTAAACAAAAGTTTCCTTCATTTATCATAGTGGTGAATGTCTACACAAATCTATGAATATATATACAAATAGAGAATGAGAAGAGCTTGTATTCAAGTTTTAATGATTGTCAAGTGGATAAGTTTTATAGTGGTAGTTGGGCAATTATAGAGATAAACCACAGTGGAAAAGCATAGCAGTTTTTTGATGCTGCTATTGTTTGCAGATAGGTTTGTCACATCTGTTAAAATTCAAGTCCTATAGTCAAATACTTATCCATACTCTTAGTAGATTGTGATCACAACTCACTTCAAAAGCAGTTATAATTATGTCTTTTATAAAATCACCTCTTTCCCTTACAGACTCATAGGAGAAATTTGAATGATAAAAAGGTAATCTCTAATGTCATTACAGTTTTTATATTTGAATTGGTTGTATACTGAACACATGCATTTAATATTTCCTTCTCCACAGAAGCTGAGATTCCGTAGTACTGACTTAAATAGGCAATCATTCAACTTTTAAAATACAAAGTAAATTAAGTACAGGAGACGCTATTGTGAAGTTATGGATGAAAAGATACATTTCAGCATCCACTCAGCAGTACATGCAGGTTACTGCAGAGAAGGGCAGAGCTATATGAATTTGGGTTTCAGGTCTTCTTTCTGACATTTTAACATTTCAGTTACAAAGCTCTGTTAATGTCAGTTTTTGAAGCAATGTGTGAAGCTTCATATTCTGTTGAGCATTTCAGCAGATGTGCTTTCCAGAACAAAGCAGAACAGTATACTTACTTTCAGAATATACATAAATATGAAACACAAAACTAACAAAAAACTTCTAGCTTTCCATTTTTCTTAATTACATACTGTAAATAAGCATATATCTGCATGTTTCCATAGCTCTTCAGAAATGTGCTCAGTGCCAGGTAATTTTGTAGTAGATGTGAGAAGGTACAGATAGGTATTGTCCTCTGAAAGGGACATTTGCTTGATGAAAGATCTAAATATTTTCCTAATCCTGATATTGATTTCTTCTGTGGCTTTTGAGAAATCATTTCTCTTTTCATTAGGAACTCTTTTCTCCTGTGTAGTGTCTTTCCAGGGATAGAGAAAGATCTGTGCATAACAGCATTAAAATATTTTTGCACTGGAGTGCTTCCAGTATTGTGGCAAGAAACAATTGGTATCAGTTGATTTTATTTTTTTAAGGATTCTTTGTCTTTTGGCAGTGTTATTTCCTACTTGTGTTCTCCTTCCTTTCTTTCATCTGTGAACTTTTCTCATTTTAAAACTCAGCACATTCAAGGGAAAAAAATGAAAAAAAATCAAAAAAATTAATATCGCCTTACTTTTGAATACAGAACAAATCAATACCTAGAGAAATTAATAGCTGTAAAGTATGCCATGCAAATAACCAGGCATTGCAACAAACAGGAGGTACTAATCACAAGATCTTCTCCTAAGAAAGTGCTCCCAGCTTGCTTTGTCACGCTGACATTCTCGTTGAACTATTGTAGGAGAACAAAGATTTTGTTCTGTTTAAACCTTCTCCTTGAATGACAAAGGTATGCTTAAGGCACTAATCCAGCTGGATAACAATTGCAAGCTCCATAACCAATAGCACATGACAGAGCATGCTGAGAGATACACACCTTGGGTCTGTTCTAGGCATCAATCCAAGGCTCTGTGCTGTAACTGCAGAAAAAATACTGAACCTGCAGCCTTTAGGAAACCCTTAAAAATCTTATATATAGCATATGGTTATGAGGACTTGGCTAATCTTGATTGGAAGAAAGGGATTGAAATAAAAAATGCAAATCCTTTTTGCAATACCCATTTAACATCCTACTTCCATAGTGGAAGTTCAGCCATGTTGAAAGAAGACTGCAAAAATAACTTTAAAAATGTCAGTAACAGTCATATGAAGAAAGATATTTTAATTGAAGAAAAATTTGGGTAGCATTTATGTGTTATTTTCTCCTTTTAGTCCAGTTGATTAAATTTATTTTGGTGAAGGCTAAGATCTAATCCAACTGCCAATGACTTTAATGAAAAGCTTATATTGATTTTGTTTGTAGAGCCTGTGTCCATATAGAGTCCAAAATGGAAACCTTTTGGTATTCTACTTGTGGAAGTGTGGGGGGAAAAAAAAAAAAGGAGAGAAATTAAAAAGTTCAGTACTGGATAACCAACACATACTGCTTAAGACACTCACCTGGCTATTGAGGAATGCACATTTTAACCTGACTGAGGCTAAACAAAAACTGGATTCTTTGAAATCTTTCAGCTAGCACCTCTAATAATCACTGGATCTATTCTTCATTGTTTTGGACCACAAGTCTGGTATGCCCTTTTCTTTTCAGTTTCCAATATGTACAGTCGGTATGGATCAGAAGTGTCTGAAACATGAGGTTTTTGCTGGAAGAAGACATTATAGCTTTAGCATCTCTAGACACTGAGTGAGGAGTGAATCAGAATTGGGACACCAGTGACTCATGCTTGTCAGCATACCTCTCTTTCCCTATCTATTAAGATTCCTTAAATTTGGACCCAATATAAGCCTTGGGGAAGAAATACATGTCACATAAGCTCAGTGGAGAACTTCTTAATTTTTGGGTGTATAATCTGGCAAAGATTCAGTCTGCTTTGAAAAAGCTTCAGCCCCTATCAACTTCTGTGCATTAACTGGATTGGACTGTTTCTACAGACATGGAGCAGGCTCCATGCTAGAATTCAGAGGCCCAAAAAAATTTTCCCTGCCATTTTTCTGCTTTTGCCAAAGGATGTATGTTAAAATAAAACAAAACAAAGCTGACACTAAGTTCATGAATACAGGCCAGAAGCAGTACAAAAATAATTGATAATCAGTAGAACACAATCCGTTGGAGAACTTGGAACTCAGCGTAAAGTTATTCACTCTTTGGCAAGGAAACAAATAACTGAAACCAATGACAAGCTGCAGTAATAGTCTACATAAAAGGTAACAGCTTTGTGTTGCTACAACTTCTTGCCTTGGTGCAGACTGAGAGAAAAATGATGTGAGTAGCAGCACCACCAATGGACAGATTCTAAATACATTTATATGCTGCTATATTTATTCTGCTAAAATAATGATAATTTACAAAAATCTACTTTTCAAAATAAAAGGTTGCTTTTGCCCTCTCTATCCCAACCTATGCCATAGATCATGATATAGTCTTCTATTTACATAAGCACCCATGATTTTTTCTGCAGACCTCCATGGGAATGTGAGAAACAAGAAACATTTCTAAGAGCTCAGTGTGTAATGGCACCCAACATCTACATGCTCATTGCTCTAAATGTTGCTTTCCATGCAGTAGTGATTACTCAGAAGCCGAAAGCTTTAGTACAACAATCATCACCAGGTCTACTCACTGGTTCAGTCTGAAAGAGGCAATTAAGAGAGATACAAAGGAGATGGGTACAAATATAGGCTTGCTTACCCCTAAACAATTTTGTTGCGTGCTTATAAAAGTCTGGAGTATTTCATCACAGGGGGAAACTGTGTATGATTTCATCTACACTATATGACTGTTCAATTTACTCTGGACCAACCTAAAACATGAGGGAAGATCTAAAGAGCTTAAATGAATGGGATGCTGTATTCATTCATGTGACTTCTTTGCTAAGGAGACAATCTCTAATGGTAAAAAAGGCAGTGCTGCACCATTATACCTACCATATACTTTAATATAATTTTTTTTATTTGTGTATTGAAATCAGGCAAGAGAGAGCTATGCTAAACAGTTGTGTCAATTTTTTTCTTTTGATTCTATTAGTTTAGCTTCAGGGTCAGGTACATGTTTTGTGATATTTCCAGAATAACATAATCCTAAGACATCACTGCACATCTGTAATGCTGTTTAGAAGACTAAAGAGAGAGAGACAGATAAAACACAAGTTATTTGAAAAATAACCTGTATTTACTGAATTTCAAATAGGTATTTGAATTACTTTGTCAAATTAAAGTACTGCCATATTACTTATCTCCCTCTCCAGGTGCAAGAAGTAGTGTTCACTAATATTTTGCAGGATAAAATTAAGGAGTACAATGTATAGTATTTCTTGCAAAAGGAAAAAAATACTTACAGGATAATGGCGTAGCACAAATCTTTTGAAAAGTAATATCAGCTACTGTCTCTCATAGTGTGCTGCTGCTTAATAGTAGATAGTTCTATACTGCTGATATAGGGAAGTGAATTTTATGTAAATGCACTAATATAATGGGATTTCTTAATCCTGACTGTTGGAAGAAGCTTTTCAAGCATATTTGCTAAAGTCATAGTGAATGTCATTAGTCATAGTCAGTGACATGACAGACAGCATTTCTATAAGAAAAAGAAAATGTAAGATACAGTTTCAGTGCTATAAAAACTAGTTGCACTATTTCAAGCTAATTCTGAAAACAAATTGTGAGGCTCTGCAGAACTTTATACATATCATAAATGTTGAAATCATTTTGTTTTGTCACTATATCCCCAATACAAAATTGGTCTGAGCAGAATCCTTTCCTTGAATGTGCTAAAATAAATAATAATGGTAATTAGATGTAAGCATTCAAACTTCCCACCAATGTTTTTTACCCACCATGTGATGTGATGAGCACACACCTCTGTCTCCTGACAATGCAGTGGTAGCAGTGGCTGCTGACATCTAGTTGATGGCATGTGGGGTCAGAAGTAAGAAAAACAATTCCTGTGCTAGAAAATATGTAAGTTGTGAATGTAAGAATGGGAGAATAATATAGGCATGATATGTATAATCTTTCTGCAATAAAAGACAAATAGTATGACAGGTTTCTAAGGGTAAATGGGATTTAGCTATTAACAAGGGAGAAGTTTCAGAAGCACCAAATCAACCAGATACTGGGCCTATGTTTTCAAACAAACCAAATTTGACCTCTGATTTTGTATTCATATGGACACTTAAATGATGATCCAGAATGAGGTAACCCTTGGATAAGGTGCTGGGATTTTGAAGCGTACATAGTGGAAAGAAACGGGCATACTGGTTTTAAAGCAGAACTTGGTATGTGCAATGAAGATTCTATGTACACGATTTTGAAAATTTAGCTGTGTAGTGAAATAGCCTACAGATTATTCACATAAGTAGGGAAATAATGCTGCTTTCAAACATGTGGAAGACTTTGCCTTGTATTTTAAAAATGTTAATAATTTTAGTTTAAGATCATTCAGATGTGTCTAACTGTTGCAGTGAATCTGATTAGTTACAGCAGATATTCTCCTGGCAAAATCGTATCAAGCAAGTTTACCAGTAGGTAGCTCTGCAAACATCCTAAAGCTCCCAACTTCTAGAAAATGTAGACAGCTCTCCCTGAAACATCAATGAAAGGGTGCTGTCTCATCAAACAGGGTGCATTCAAAAGAACCAGGAGTCTACCTCTGCTTCTGGTACTTTTTGTATTGTTTTTCATATATACATATCCTCCTTTTTTTATCCTGACATTTTTGCATGATGGCTCATTGTTTTTAAGCTTATTCCCCTAAAAGATGAATGCTCCAGAAGTGTGGAACGGCAGGACATGCCGAGATATAAATGAATAGAGCATGGTTTTACATGAAAGGGCTTCTGCCAGGTTTTCTACTGAAGTGTGCAAATTTAAATCTGTGGATCAATGCCCTGCTCTCTGCACACTCACTATTGGGTCACAACATACTGACAGTGACAAACTCCTGAGCGGACAAGCCCACTTAAAAATACTGTATGGAGGCACTCAGCAATAAAGGACAATTGCCTTCACAGCCAAGAACTACCAAGGACTTTTGAAGACTGATGACCAATATGGAATATCATTTTACATACATACTATACATCCTAATGCTGTTGCCATGCTGAATTGCCAAAATTGTCTCTGGTACAGGGAGTGATGTAACATTAGTTTCACCCTCCACTGTAGTTTCTGTAGAATTATTCCCAGCAAGATTAATTTGTGTGAGCTCCTCCACTGCAATTAACTTGCTCACAACTAGCTTTAGCTCTCCAAGATATTGTATACATATATCTGACATTGGAAAGCTTATAGCAGCTGGCATCACATTGGCAGTTTCCTTAGCAATATCAAAATATTCAAGCTGCATGATGCAATTACCAGAAGCAGTGGGAGAATATTTTATTTCTTCAGTCTCAGGCTTTTTTATGGTCTTTTAGCCAGTGGCTCACTGTTATGTCATTCACTTCATGAAGGACAACACTGTTATATGGATGGCTTACTTCTAAATTTTCTTCGAGGAGAAACATCCATAGCTGTAAAGTCTCTAACCATCTGACTGATAATCTGTTTCTCCAGTGCCCATGCTATATGCAGAAGAGAACTGATGGTTGTAGAGCTGCTTTAAGATGAGTCATTACTTGTTTACTTTTTCTTTAATAGTTTTGCCCAAATTTCACTGTTTATATCTACTGCTCAGTTACAGATTCTTGCCTAGTTTTCCTGATGTTCTTAATTTTAAATCTCTTCCAGCATTACAGCTCTCCAGATTTTTACCTGTTACCATCTGTTGATTTTTTACCCAAATATTATTCATCTGTTTTCTAAATGGAATCTCATTGCAATATTCTGCCTGTGTTTCTAATTTTCCCATGAACCCTTGAATTATTTCTCCATTTTCAGCAGCGTGCTCAGCTCCTCCTAGTTTAATAGATCTGCAGATTTCATTAATGTACCATTTACTCCCTCTTCTAGCTCATTATTGAAGCTATTAAATGAGATCAGAAGTAATACTAATCTTTGTGTACTGCACTAAATGTGTCCCTTCAAAGTTATTGTTTATCATTACCCTTCATAGTTTGTCATCATCCTTTGTTTCAGTCAACATGATAGTTCATTTCCAATTTGATTTAAGTTTGGGAACAGAATTTTGACACGTTGGAGATGGGAGAAGAAAGGCTAATCAACAATCCAGCAGAGGCTTCTAATTAAGGCTCAATTTAGAGGATCAGAGTTAGGAGTCCTCTGCTGCAGCCACGGTGGAAGGTGGAAACTGTCTCCATAACTTAACTGAGAGCACTTTAGGATCAGTGCTAAAATATCCTAAAAAAAACAGTATACTGCTAAAATTCAGATATATGCCAGTATAGCTTCTGCTCTCTATTCATTAATTTTGTATTATTATTAAAAAATCAAGTTTGTCTGGCAGACTCCAAAGTGTTTTAGTAAATTTGTTTTCTCAATAGCAACTCCATTATGTTGCCAGAGAGGGAAGCTAAATTTATGAGTAGCAATTACAAAGAGAACTCTCAGAAGATATGAACTTCTATCTTTGGTTGTTTCAGAGACATACAGTCTTGCTTCCAAAGAAGCTATATCTTTGTGCCGTTCCTTGCACGGTATAAAATTTCAGGAACAAGATTTTAATTTTCAACACCCCTTTAAAGTTCAATTTCTAAACTCTGTATTAAATACTATTAAACATATTTATGATACATCATTAGGAAACATCAATTCAGTGAGGAAAATCTCCTTTTCTCAAGATGCAATTCCTCTGATAATAATTAACCCCCATGACTTATAATCCGACACAAAGCCTGTTCATCTTTCACCTTAATAAAATATCTAGAATTTTGTAAAGCAAGGTTGCCGGCCCTTAGCATCAGAGCCAATTACTCCTGCTCTTCATCAAAGTGCCAAAAAAAAATCTTTGTCCAAATACATTTGGATACCCAGGAACTGCTTGGTTTTTTATTATGAGTACTTGGTTTGAGCTCATTTGGTTACATATAGTCTGTATCACTGCAAATGTGAAGGCCTTAAACTTAGTCTGGAAAAATATTGACTCTAGATAGAACTTACAGGTCTCATAGTTTTATACATACATGTCCTGAACAAAAACGATGGGAAATGAATATTGAAATGCAGGTTGGGGCCAGGTTATTTGTTGGATGTAGGGAAAATAGTCAGAAAGCTGGTGCGTCCTGGAGGCCATCACATGCAGTGGGTCTAATGGAAATATAATTGCAAGCCCCTCTACTGCAATAAGGAGCAGGTTCATGAATTTAGAAATACAATCAGAAATGGGATCACAAATGTAGAAATTAGGTTGCCGGAAAAGTTTGAGCTTAGTTGCTATAAGTGCAGCTTCTCTGAATTTTGAAGCTGTGCATCTTTCAGTATCTGTCTACTTATCTGACATAACCTGCTATCTCATTACTGTGAATCTGCCTTAACCTCTGAGGCAAATTTTGTTCACTCTTCCCCAGACTGCTTATGGAATATTTTCCTCCTACTCAATCTCTCCTAAAGCCCATCTCTGTCTCTGTTGATTCCTGATAGGGAATCAGCAGTGACACTTTTTAGCCTTGTTTTTATGGTTAAGCATTTTTATAAAACTTTTTATTGGATTTTTATTGCTACTATCTCCTTTCTGCCCCTCTCCCCCCTCTTATTGAGTTAGATGTTTATTATATCTATTGTGAAATTGAATTGTATTATTCTCTGGGAAAAGATTTAATGTCCCATTTTCAAAGGTGCCTAGTAACATTTAATGATGTAAAAAATAAGCATTATTACTCTGGTTCATTAATACTTATTAGTCATGATTTAAGATGTCCCTGATGAGTTTTACTGTAAACTGTCCTTACCTTGCAGATGAAAGCCTGAGGAGGGTGATTCAACCAGAAAACATTAACTAGTTCATTGCATTGGTTTTTGGTTGTCTGTATAATACATGTGAGGGATCTGTATGTTTGTCTAGACCATGTGTCAGCATGTGTTTTGGGAATAAGTTAGTAAGTTGTACCTCATTTCCCCCTTTGTTCCTTTGTATTCAAGGTGCTTTTACCTTTCCTTTGAAAGACACTTGAGGAAATACTTGCCTGCTGTGAAAGCCCGATTTATTTTGCATTGCATCTGCACTGTCTGGTTCTGCAATGTGCATTTTGGAATTAAATCAGCTTTTCTGCATCTGCACAAAGGATTTTTTTTGCTAAGAAGTTGGCTCTTTTATTGTGTGCATTTCTGGCAAAAGTATGTGCATTGACTTAAACAGTGGCTTCTCTGTGTATCTTAAGGTTTATTTTTTTCATTATCAGAGAAAGTGTCAGTTACATGTAAAATGCTTAGCGGAAGTAGGTCCTCACCCAGAAAGATTTCAAAATCAAGAAGGTGCAAGTGGAGTAAAGAATAAAAAATACTACTGGCCATACATTACAGCCTAGCAGTCCAATATGTGCAGATACTGACCTTGGCAAAACCAGTGTGAATGTAATGGTATAATAAATGCAGGAAAGCTCCAGTAAGTAAAAAAAAAAAAAAAAAAAATTGCAGTAGTGCCATCTAGTGTGCCAGGTGTTGCCGTTTTCTGGGAGGGGACAGTAAGCTACTTTCAACCCATCTCACTTGTTACCTGACTCTCCTCCTGCTGCTGCTCTCTTTTCAGCCTGCTGACAGGAGAGCAGTAACAGCATTGACAGAAGGTAGAGGAAGAGACCTGAGGGCTGTTTTGCAGATGCTGATTCTGGCACACATGCCATAAGGTTGTCATTGCTGCTCTGAAAAAATGAGCATCCACGGGGTTTTAAAGAAGGAGAAAGATGGCTTTTCTGTCTGTACTCCCATACAAATCTTGCTCTTCTACTCATTGGTTTCCCCTACGAAACACATAATGGCTAAAACATCCTTTCTCAGCCACTGCAGGCAAGTTTTTTTGGTGGTGGGAAAGAGAAGAAAAATAATTTTGGTGCCAGAAAAGAAGAAGGGTTGCTGGATTTTGAAGCTTACTGGAAGAGGAGGAAATTATTTTTTGCCTGGTGACTAAAGGAATTATGTTGAGTAGAGGGTCCGCAAAGTCCTTTTTATGGGAGGTGGGAGGTGAGAGCGAAGTGAAAGGAAACAGGGTTCTGTTCTGTGTACTAATGCTTTGTACTAGGAGGAGCCCTTTTACCGTGACCACCCTGAGCTTTTCCACTGCTGCCTTTTCCACTTTCACTAGTAACTCACTGAACCTCTCTGCTTTAATCCTGAGATACGCAAAGTGCATGGCTTACCCTTCAGTGTGTGAAGCTGCACAGGGTTTATTTTTGTCTTCAGTTTAGAATTGGCTAGTAACAGGTGGAAGAGCGATCAAGCCAGAAAGCGTTGTCTGCAAAAGAAGATGGCATCTCCACAGCACACATACTGCTGTGTATTCACCTGTCCTCTGCAACTGGTGCCAGAGGATATTGCTTTTCCAGTTGGATTTGCTTGGGGTGAAGCTACAGCAGCATATCAAATTGAAGGTGTCAATTTTTAGCTGTCAAAGTGTTAAGGAAGTTTCAAGTGAATGAAAAGTCTGGATCCCGGAAGGAGAGTGTTTGATCTTTGCCTCGTTATGTAGACACTACATCTGATGCAAATCATGGAGCACTTCTATTTAAACACTTCTGACTTGAGCAGTAAGAAGAGTGTAAAGGATGTTTCAAATCTCAGAAATGTGGCTAGGTAAAGGAAATGAAGGAGGAACCCTTCACTAGCTATTGAAAGCAGGGTAGAAAAAAGCAGATATAATTAATTTTTCAACTATTTCTTGCACATTTCCTTTCTGTAGAGCTAATTTAGGTAGATTACTATTGGCTATTCTGGGACTGGACAGGAGAATTGCCTCATCAGACATTGGTACTCACAAGAAATCTTTGGTTAGAAATTAATCTCCAAAGATTATGAAAAACAATTAACTGAGAGTTTAACAGTTGGATCTGTGAAGATCATCCCCCAGGGACATGTGTCATGTTCCCAACTGAATAGAGGGGCTGATAAAGTGATTTGTTAAACTCAATATGAGAAGGTGCTGCAGGTTAGGGAATGGAAACACATAAATATGGAAACACAGGGACACTCACAGCCATAACCCCTCCAAATTTTATCTTTTCCTAAATGTGTCTTTAGAAATCTTCAAAATACATATAGGCCTGATTTTCTCATATTGTGCCCTGCAGCATGCAGGCACTTAAATCCCATTGATTTCCGCACCTAAATGGAAGTTGTGGATACTAAATTGTCTTTGAGGATGTAGCCTTTAGTTCTTGGTTATTGCTGAAATTGAGAGCACTTGCCCATGCTCAGTACCTTTTAACGAGCTCAGTTCACTTCACTAATAGACTGCACAGCTCGCTGTTCCCAGGAAATCAATATTCTGGGCCAGATTGTAACTGGAGTCCTGCAATTCACACAGCTCTACTAACTAATTTTTAAAATGTGAATTGTGTGTGCATATAGAATGACATTATAATTTCCTGCCTTTTGAGTGTCTAGATGTGCAACTTTAATGTTCTCTTAATGTATTTTTAATGAGCTTTCTTAAGGCTTCTGAGTGGGAAAAACGTAAAAAAAAAAAATAAATCTATAATATGGTCTAGACACTACTCAAATGACCCTTTTCTTGCAGAAGTAAGAAACTCAACAGGGAATTCCTTCTCCTGAAAGCTTTGGAGGCTGTTCAGCTTCTGACTTAGAGGCAGCATGATTGAAGCAATAGTTCTCGTAGAGTCCAAACTCAGTTCCTGCACATATCACAAGATACACAGTAGATGAGGCAAGGGCTGACAGGCTACTTTATTTTTTACTGTCAGCTATGTATTTATGCACAGCACAACCTTCTCCACTCTGTATATTTCAAAGCGCTAAAAAATCATACCAATTGTACTCTGCATGCTCAAAGTGCAGATTTCAAAGGTTCATGACTCAGTCAAATCAAAATCAATTTGCACCAGAACACTCAAAAGCACTTCTTCTTACTGAGGGCCATTTCTATGCTAAATTTCAACTCTCTGCTTGATTTTTTTTTTTTTTTTTGAGAGGGAAAAGTTGCAATAAATTCTTGTAATGTTAAAAGTGGTTTTCTTCACTTCTTTCATATGCCAAATAGTCAAACTGCATTAAAAAAATTTCACTTTTCGGTCAGAGACCAGGCCAAGAAAATTTCACTCCAAGAGGTGAAAGTACAAATGAATTAGAAGGAAGTGTACTTTGAAAAGTGCATGAAAACTTACACACTCTGGTCAGTAATATTCCTGCTTTACTAGCATTTAAATGGAAAAGCACTCTATTTTGTTGTGTTGTAATAATTGCAGGGAATGGGGAACATGTATCATGTTAATTTATATTATTCATTTCATGTGCTGATTTGGTATCTAAGTCTCACCTAAGTGTTTTAAATGTAAAATCAGTTCCTTTTCACTGTTCTTTCCTGGCCCCAATGCACACTAAAACTCTGGTTATGTCTACACTATGAAGTGCTGTGTAGCATGGAGGTTTCTGAGCATACTTAGAGGGGTAAGCTTGGTTCACTGAAGCGGAGAGAGCTGTGTGCAGACTAATTGAGGCTCAGCAGGATGTGTTAGTGTATGTAGAGCTTTCTGTTGCCTTGGCTGAATTCCTTCCTACTCTTTATTTAGGTAGCTCAGATACTCAGCGCTGTACAGAGAGGTTCTTCGAACAGTATGAGGAATGCTTGAAAGTGGGTCTGTTTGCTACAGCCCCTGTCAGGCCTTTGTAGTGGCTAATGACCACTGGAGTAGCACTGTATACTCTGCTGAAAATCAAATGCCTTTCCCCCTCCCTCCCATCTCCTTTGCTGGAGGAAGGCAGGCAGGTACAAAGAAATCATTGAGCATCTGCTCTAGGTGATGGTTCTTAAATGAAGCTGTGTTAGCTGCCCGTTATGGCAGCTTTTGGCTTTCCTTAACTCCAACAATAGTGAAAAAAAAGAGCTGTATCATACTGATATGGTGCAAAAAGCCTGCTCTTAGAGGCTTCTAAATTCTAGGTACCACCAAAGAATTACTGTTATTTGTTATTTCCTGCACTTCTCTCAAATGACTATTTATTTCAGTAGTCATGTTTGAAGTCAGATGCAGGATATAGAAAACTTTTAGTACTGTATTTTTCCAAGGAGCATACAGAGAGAGCACAAAGTCTGTGATAAATTCTGAGATTAAGAGGAACTTGAACTGTCTGGATCTAAAATGTGACCTACTTTGAAGGTTGTCCCATGTAAAGTTTAATTTACTGACCAACCAAATATAGATGTATCAGTGCTCGTGTGCTGCAATAAAAGTCTGTAAAGATCATGAAATGTGACAATGATCTTTGAAAAGCTAGGATATAGAAATGATATTACAGATTTTAGTAACGATTTAAATTAAGTGTCTTCAATATGCTTAACCTTGCATTAAACTTAGATTTAATAAGACAGATGTGTATTAAGTACTGAATATACTTAAGGGAGCAATCTTGTGTTGGCAGGGGATGGACTCAATGACCTCCTAATAGTTCTCCTCCATCTCTAATTTCTATGATACTAATTGATTATTAAAACACTTTTATTGAAGATTGATACGTAGCTATTATATAGGTATTAATCTTACAACTCAACTGATATTTAATTCATACATAATTTTAACACACAGTATCATTTTAGATTTTAAAGAGTAATCTGGAACCATGCATTCACTGGAACTCTGAAAAATCTTGGCGGTAAATGAGGTTGATCATTTTGAGGTTAATTGCGATTTTATGATTAAAACACACTTTGCAGGGGTTTACAGAGTAAACAGTAAGTTCACAGAGCTCTCCACATAAAAAAAATGAAATATTTTTCTTATCCACAGCATTGCTCTGGAAAGACAAAGAAACTTGCAATGAAAAAAAGGTGCATTTATTTGGATTAAATACTATATGTTTTTAAATGTCAGACAACAACTAAATTTTGAATATTTTAAAGGTAATACATCTATTTCAATTTTAGAATTGTGAAGAAATTTCCCAAAACTCTGAAAGTTTAGGGAAAATGGTGCAGTGGTTTTGAGCATTCAAAATTCATTTGTGTGAATGTCTGGCTAAACAAAAAGCAGAAGTTTTGCAGAGCTGTGTTATTAATTCAACTTGTATATGCCTAGGGCCATGGCTCATAATGGCATTTCTTTCTTTTTAGCAAACTGTCAAGCTTTTCAAAGGACATCCCGAAAGCCATAAGTGCCTATTTGTGGATGTATTTCTCATACCCTAAAGGCTTTCTTTGATACGGACTGATCTTTTACATTTATGGATGGAAGTTACATTAGAAAATTCCCTTTGTGAAAACCTGCAATATCTTAAGAGTGGCAAACATCTGATTTTTGGCTAAGGAACCATAAAAAGTGTTACAACTCTGAATGATTTTTAAAACAGGATTTTCAAATAGTTAGCAGCAAGCAAAAATATTAATAAATGCAAACCCTAATGCAAATATGTATCAATGCTTGAAAGTTCCTAGTTACTTTAAATAAAGTAAGGAGTGGGGAGGGAATACTGCTTATTTTGCCCATGGGATTTTTAGGGGTTTGTGCCTACTTTGTGATAAATATTTACATGCAACATATGTCTTTTGATGTCAAAAGTGTAATGACCAAGTTTTGTTCTTCAAGCAGAAGGCTAGAATGCAGATGGAAAGGGCCCTAATGTCTGGGACATATTCACCCATCAGGGAGGAGATCGAGTTTTCAAGAACCAGACTGGTGATGTAGCTTGTGGCAGCTACACTCTGTGGGAAGAAGATTTGAAATGTATCAAACAGCTTGGATTGACTCATTATCGCTTTTCTCTTTCCTGGTCACGTCTGTTACCTGATGGGACGACAGGTTTCATCAACCAGAAAGGCAATTGTTTCTTAAAAATAGAAGGTTGCAGCTTTAATTCAAGGTTATTGCTGCAGTCTGGCATAATTAATCCAGTATGCTATTCTGCAGTGTAGCTTTGAAATTGCAACTTTTTTTCAGAGTAATTATGGGATGATTTTTTATAGGTTTGCAACAACTTACTAATTAATATTGTAGATCCCCTTGGATAACAAAATCTTTTGGGATAGGATTATTATTATGTTTCCTATGTATCTTTTTGCTTACTTCAGTTTTTTTAATTGTAACTCTAAATCATTTTGCTTCATCAGAATGTTTATACTTACCGGGATCCTAGCCATGAGAATATTTTTGGATGACTTACAATAGACAAGTTATCCTATTTGGCAAGTGCGTTTAGATAGCTTATCAGTATACTCTAATGTACTGAACTTCACATTGATTATTTTGCACTGAGGGACGTACTTTTCACAGACATTTTTCTTCAGCAAATTAGAGAGGATTCTTCAGACTCAGATAGGAACTTAGTTCTCTAACAAACAGAAGCCAGACCCTGCTCTGAAGAGTTTTCACAATCTCAGCAGGCAGTGTAAATATGCAAAGGGATACAGACCATAAATAAGCCAGTCAGATTGCTAGAAAATTTGTTTCACTTCTGATTCATTTATTTTAATTCCATTGGTGTGGACTAGGGGAGAGATTAAGGTCACTCACTAGGAAAAGATAGGAAAAGGCAGTTGTTCCTACAAAACACAGGGAATGAAAGAAAGTAGAAATAAAGAGAATTGTGAAGAATAAAAGCAACTGAAGCTGAACCAGCCAGGATGTGAGAATCAAAATAGTTGGCTGAGGTCTCCTGTATGCTGGGAGGATAATGTTCCGAGGAGAAAAAAAGCAAAGTGTATTTGGATGAACCTCTGAATCTCACTCCTGCCTCCTACTCTTCTGCACCTCAGTTCTACCAAGAAGATATATATCGTTATACTTCTAGGGTAGTATTTGGATTGGAAATTCTTTTCCTGTTTTGAAGATTGCAAGGCTACAAGGCATAAGACTTCTTAGCAAATGTTCTTTAGGTTATCCTTATCTGTGCTAGGTTGTTACTAGCAGAAGCAATATTTTTTCCAGAATTTTGGTCATGTAGAGCTTGGCTGTTCAGTAGACAGCAGCCTATCCTCTGCGTCCTGCAGATTAGGGTTTTCACCAGAGAGTGGAGGAGCCTTTGTTTAAACATTTCAGAAAGGGAGGCTGGTAAATCTGCTGTAAACAGACCAACCAGCCATTTTTTCCTGCGGAGCCTGATTGCAAAAACCGTGCCAGTATCCCAGAGAGGCTTGAATGGAAACCTTTTCTTTGCCACCAAAATTTACAATATGTGGCCTGCTTTCACTGGCATAGCTTGCCATTCCCTAGGAACGCTTTTTGTGGTGTGTTGAATTTAAATTTGGCTGAGTCGCTGTGGTTTCTTTGCTGTGCTGATATTCTTTCAGCTGGGGCTGCAGGCACTGTAAAACCCCACCAAGCTCCCGACTCAGTGGGCTTTGTTACTTAGTTGTCAGACTGGGAGATAGCAAGCAGACATTCTGTATGCACTTTGCAAGGAAAGCTAACATTTTAACAAAACTCAGCTTTAATTTCAGAAAATGTTCACTTGATCCCCAGTATAAGCAGTTGCCTGATTAATATTATGAACTTTACATTTAACGAAAGGGCATTGGCGGAACTCCAAGTAGGCCAGCTTTCATTAGGCAGGAGTTCACTTCTCTTGTGCAGTGATCTGTTGAAGCAATTGTAACTGCATAGCATGGAAAGGCCATCATCTTCTATATAAACATTTTTACAAAGAGCATGTGAAAAATTAGAAAGCTTAAAGCTATGTCCTTTCAAATAAAATCATTCACACCAGCTGAATCACTACCAATTTCACACCTAAGATGTAGGACATTTGAAAACCTTTAAAACCACTGTTTCTAAGTTAGTGGAGGTAAGGTCTTTTAGAAGAGTGATCTTGTAGATGTATTGTTCCTAAGGCATGTCAGGTTTTAGGCTCAAGCTTACACCAAGTTTTAAAAGTATTTCTGTACAATTACTTTTACCCTAAAAGGTGCTCTGTCCAGAACAAGTGAGCTGCTAAACATTAGAGGTTGGTGCAGAAAAAGACGGGTGTTGTAGACATGGGGGTATTGAGTCTGTGAGAATTTGATGTTATGCCTCACTTCAACATGAAGATGGGGAATCAGGATGGGAAGAGAAGATGACAGAAAGGAGAAAAGAACATCCTTCACTTTCCAGTGACAAAGTGGTCCTTAATATCTCTAATTCCCAAATTTTGCAATATCTCCACAAAACCGTTATAAACACACTTTCTCTGAAAAATGTTTTCTTCCATATTTCTGCTTCTGCCTGACCTGCAGATACAGCCAGAGAAACTAAATCAGCCTACTCTGGAAGGTATGAGACAATCTGGAAAATTGACTTGACATTCACATTTTTCAGAGATGCAGTTCTATTTCTCTTCATTTCCTATCAAAAAGCATAAATCTTCTTCAATATTGGTGTTTAATTGAGATGTAAAAAATAAATGATAGCTGGTTGCACTTAAATGTTATAAATTGTACTGTATAATTTATAATCTGAAAATTAGAATGAGAAATGCTAGTGTCCTCTAGGTAAGCATTCCTCTCAGTATGGTAGAAGAGGATCGTGTACCAGCAAAGGATTTCTTTTTTCACAGTTTAAATTTATGTAGTCAAATGTGTAGTCCCACTAGCAAAGAGTTAACACACATCTAGTCCCACTGAGGTCAAATGGGTTCCCATTCAAAAGCTCCAGTAAAAAAATGTATTTGCTGCTAATTGCTCTTGCAAATGGTAAGAATTCACTTTTCAAAATTTAGAATTCTGGTATATTCCTTTCTCTTTACGTGGGTGCGTGCTCAGGCACACGCATATATTTCCTCAAAAGTTTTTTGGTGCTGCATTCAAAAGGAAAAGCAAACTACCTGTGACATTTAT
Organism: Empidonax traillii; assembly: GCF_003031625.1. Classification (NCBI taxonomy): domain Eukaryota; kingdom Metazoa; phylum Chordata; class Aves; order Passeriformes; family Tyrannidae; genus Empidonax; species Empidonax traillii. Next base: position 257,667 of record NW_020955318.1, read on the forward strand.
TGTGAATTACTTTGTAAACATTCTTATTGAGTCTTGCTGTGCTTAGGGATGTGTATGCACTTGTTTGTTTAGGACAAGGCACTGTCTAAATCTGGTGTTCATAACTGATTACTGTTTGGCAGAAGCTATTTGGCAGAAATCCTTAAGATCAATCATTTGAAGTAGGGTTGAAGTCCAATATATCCTTTTAGGAAGAAAGTAGTATGGTGTTCTGCGTTGGCATTTTTAAACACCAATACACAGTAAACTGAACTTGAAAATACCAGGAAATATATAGTAAAAGTATAGAACAAATTTCCTTCTTTGGATTATACAAATTTTTGGTTCAGAAACTGTTAAGAATAATGATCTAAGCCATACAGAGCCTCCTAAGCGTGTATTTTATTAACTTCCAACTTACTCCTCCTCCTTCTCCTTTTTGCTGTGCTTTTTCTTCTGTAGACCTTTCTCAGTTCTGTGTTTCAGTACAGCAAGACCTTGGGATACATATTTCATAAGCACCTATGACTTATTACGATATATGGTAGACTAAGACCCACAAAAACATTATGAATTTTAGGTTTCTGAGGTTATCAAACACTTTGGTATATTCAGCTCAAGTATATTCAGCTCAAGTCTCTGAAGCAAAGGCTGACTGATTTCTACATTCCACCAGCATGATAGAGACCTATTCCTGGCTAGAGCCTCTTAGCTTAACAAATAATAATTCAAAGCCACTGTTGGCCTTTTCCAATTACAGCACTAAACCAGATAGTTCAAGTTAAAGAGCAAGCTAATTGATACTCTTTGAACCAGAGCTTATGATGTGTATTTCAATATCTAGTGTTTTCAAAAGGCTTAAAAGCAATACAGTTGTGTTGGGATGTAAGCAAAATCAAAAATGCCTATTTGAGGGCTTAAAGTATCCTGATATTTAAACTTACAGTGACCTCTTAGCAGCATAAAAATAGTCCTTTAGGAAACATATTCATGTCAGGCACTGCTAAATCTGAACAGAAGGTGAATTCCTTTTAAGCCTCTAGAAATACATCCCCAGTGCTGGCTAGCTTTAACGACACATCCAGGAAATTAAAGTTGATCTCTGTCTTAGCAAGAGGGGACAAGAAAGGTTGGAAGTCATGAGCTTTCAGAGAGGTGAGCTAATTCCTTCTTGCAGTTAGAGGGACTGAGCAGTCTGCAGCAGTGGCAGTGTAAAAGGATGAGAGATGATTTCTCTGATAAACTATTGCCAAGCCATTCCAGTTGATGGCTAAAGAAACCAGTGCCTGAAACTCCATCTAAAATCTAGTAGAACACAATGAAAAGCTTTAATTATCATATAGATCTAATGAGGGAACTTTTGAATTCACACCACTGCAAAACGTTGAATACGTGACTGTATCTTTGTCTTAATGCTGGTACGGTGATGGAGAATAGAATATTCTAGAGAAAACAGCTAATCCAGCTAACCAAGTTCAAATTGTAAAAGATCAGCTTAGCTACCTTGCTCAGTGTGGCATTAAACTCTTTAAAAGACACAGTTCTCAAGGAGAGAAATGTTTTCATTAGAACAAATCTGCCTACCTGTAATGCACTCAAGCATCAGGCTTTTTCTAACACTCTTGTATCTTGCACATGCAGTCAGGCTGCCATTCAGGCATTTAAACGAAAGGATTATATTTTCATGTGACCAGCACCCATCAGAATTACGTTTCTCTTGGGGAGTTGCTGTCCACTGATCTATTTTGAAAATTTGCATCCTCATTTCATTTTATGTGCCTGGTTGGAAGATTTTGTGTGCAGAGCATTTTTGCCAACTCTGGGGTCTTGTAACTGCAGTCAGCATGCAGTTGAGAGGGAATATTTGCATCTTATAACAGAGAAAATATGCAGTGAGGTTTCTTTAAATGATAAAATGTAATAAAGTTACTATTAACCCTTTTTTGTTTCCTTTAATATTTTCAGGAGTCAATTATTAATGCAAACCTATTAATAACCTGGGAAATGGCATCCTGCTTCCTGTATCACTTTGACTTACCTCTATCCTTAGAAAACAGAGGAGACTGGAGATCTGGAAAGCTCATTGCAGCCATCCATATTCGTGTTAATTATTGCTTCAGAACATTTGGAGACTGAGTGATCATTACTAATGGGCCTTATGTTGTTGCTATAGGTCATTGTGGAAAAGGTATAGCCCCAGTATTGGTACCAGAGCTTATAAGGCAGATTATAAAGTATAAAAATCTCATGCTAAACCCTGGTGCAGTTGTGGTAAGGTATTTGGAGAAAAGACTATAGATTTGTTACTATAGCTCTGAACTCAGAATTCTGTATGAATTCTGTTGAAGATTTCTGAGGAGCCCATCTCAATGGCAAAAGACATTGTATAAGATATAAATAAACAAGTCACCTTGGGATTCATAATTTAATTTTTGCATGTTGCCTATAAAGAGTAGGAACCTTAGGGTTTTCCTGTTGCCTTTTTACTCGATAGCAGTTGTACCATTTGAAATGACACACCACTGTTATGTCATCTTTTGAACTACAGAAATGATCTTTCTGGTGCCAGCAGTAAGGCTTTCCTGGCATGCATCTACTCCTGGCAATGGGACGTGTGGTGACTGCCAGTACCAAGGGGTTAAGGAGCAGTGACAATAAGCAGATGCTAATGTAGAAAAGATATTTTAGTCTTCTCATTAAAATAAGTCATTTCACTGTCTTCATGGATATTTGCACAGTTTTGCTTTTCCATTGTTAGTCATAAAAGGTCAGTTCATGGAAAATTAAGTTAATAGGGTCAGTGCAATTTGGTGAAAACTAGTTTTAGTTTGTAGCTTAGAAAAGATAGAGGGTAATGCATCTGATTTTATGGGCTTTCTTACATCTGTTCTGAATAAAACTTCTGCTCTCTTGTTCTAGGATACATATAATAACCCTATAATTTACATCACTGAGAATGGATTTTCCCAAAGTGACCCTGCTCTACTTGATAACAGTCAACGATGGGAGTACTTCAGGCTGATTTTACAGGAAATTTTAAAAGGTGACATTTAAAATTATGAAAGATTAACTGCGCAAAGTTAATATAATTTTACTTTGTGCTTATTTTTATTCAGCAATGACCAATGATTCTTGAAGCTAAAACGTATGTAAATCAGAGTAAAGTGATATGATTGGAAAAAATGTTTAGCTGAAAGGAAAGCAAATAGTTTTAATCCTGTCCCCCCTGTCTTCGTGTAGAAACAAATGAAAAGGTGCTCCACATATACATAATTTCTAAACTCAGTTTTGTAAGGTCAAGTTCTTCATTGAGCAAAGCAACCACATTCAGAAGTGCTTATCATTCATGCTTCTCATTGTGAAGGATGTAAAATTGTGGGTATCTAAAAACCTAACCTGCATCTTATAATATCCTTACACAATACAACCTCCTACACACAGTGAGGTCTGTGTAACAAATTGTTTCTGTACAGGGCCATTAAGTCATTATAACTCATCTTCTGCCTTTATGTCAGTGTGGTCAACATTGGTAAAGCTCTGGTTTTATGCTTTACCTTTTTATATTGGTCCATTTTCTAATCTTCTAGAAATTCCTTCCTTACCTTCCTTCCATTGGTAGTATTCTCTAAGGTAATTTACAGAAAGTAGATCTTCTCACTATATATCCAAGGAAATGTACTTTAAGATGCCTGTTCATTTAGATAACAGCATCCCTGTTGTATTTGTCCGAAGTGATCACAATCATGAATGTCATATCATAGTTCAATAGTTTTTTTGTAGCCATTTTTCCATTGTCATGCTTTTTTTCTTTTACTTTTGCTACTTATATTCTTTATTTTATCCTTACTTTTTTGTTAAAATGTTCACTTAAAAGCTACCTTTCTATCTTCCTTTATGTTTAAAGTTGCAATTTACACTTGTCATCCATGCCAATTATATTTTTTTCTACAACTAAGTAGAAGATGCAAAGGACTGTTTTCTGACACTGAAACCAACTGGTAGGGCCTGTTTGTATCTGAAGCAAATGGGCCAGCTACCAGTTGTCTTAGGAGTGCACTTCTGAGGCTGTACCATATCTGGCCCCATGTCTGGAGATTAATAGTTGTCATTAGCAGTTTTATCAAGGAGTTTTTCTTATAATTTTGTGGGCAAGATATCTGGACTTTCTTTGAAGACGTAAAGAAATGAACAAACACTGGATTCTCAGTAGTTGATGAAATGAAATTCATTTACCAAACCTAGGTTTTTTTACAGTGTTTTAGAGTGTACAATGGCTTATCCTGAGGTAAACATTTAGGGTAGTTCTGATGAAGCCCACTTCGATGAATTTGTTGACTCTGTTCTCTTTATGCATAGCAAGGAATGAAGGGGACTAGCTTGGAGGTAGATGCTTATTGGGAGATCAAGAGTTGAGTAAAATTAAGCTTTACTATTTGTTCAGTCCAACAAAGCTTTTAAACATGTATGTGGTCTGACTGTTACTAGTGCAATTTTACACAAGTTTAGTTATACATGCAGTTCAAAATTAGTTGGATTGATCTTTATCATTTTATTCACTGAGAAAACATGGTGGAATGCTGGCTGAAACAGGTCCCTCTATGCAAAGATAATATAGCTATTAAGTCCATCAGCTGTAAGGCACTTTATGAAGAAATTTCAGTAACATTATCCCCATATAACTTCTTCCCTGCTATTCTGTTGTCAAGGCCACTCTGTATGTACTGACCCAGGAATGAGCAACTCATTTCAAGTTTTCAGCTCAGATTGATGCAAAGCAGGATACCCAAAGATGTTCACTCTATTCAGTGCCTAAATGCTTAACCATTTATTAAGTGTTACATGAAGCAGAACAGTTTAATTGCTTTGCATTCAATGTCTACTCTACAGTAAGTCCTTATCTTTTGAGCTAACTTTTGAAATTATTAGTGCTGGTTCATTCATGCAACAGGCTCTGAGTTATGACAGGGGATTTCAGGGATTCTGTTGAGGGATTTGGATATGTCTACTTATTTTTTTTTTGACTAACTAAGAAATAAATACATTTCACTACAAAGGAGAGTATATCTACTGTTTGTTACTGCACTTGTTAATAGAAATATTGTAGTATGTTGTATTGGATTGATAGTATCCCCATTTTATCTTCTTTTTTTTCATTAAAAACCTTCCTAGCTTTTAGGATACATTTTTACACTAATTATGTTAGTTTTGACAGCCAAAATTTTCAAAATAATAGGGATCTTCCCTTTTCAAGATCTTGCATTTTAGAAAGAGCTATGCTCTACTAGCCTGAAAATCAGATGCTACAACAGCTGTCAAGCTACATGTTCAAAATTTCTAATGTTTTTATTGTCATCAGGACTATTTAAATTGCAAGATATTGGAGGGCAAGAGCAGTCCTGAGTTGGTACATCATCCTTCACCTAAGACTGTGATACGGATAAGTAGTAAAACTTCTGTATGTTACCCCTATGCTGTCACAGAAAACTGAGATTTTGTTTTTTAGTTAGTTAGCAAGACCAGAAAGAGCAATATAAATACAAAGTAGGAAACAGAGAGCAAAACTCATGCAGCTACTATAAATCACATCATTGCTATTATAGATGGGTACAACTGCTGCCATGTTGCTTCTGTAATATATGAATAGATAAAAGCACCAATGTTTTAATAAATGTGGATATACATATTTAGCTCCTCTACAGAGATATAAGCATGCATGGTGCTTCACAGATAAGTGAAAGTGATGTCTTCTTACCCCAAGGAACTGAAAATCTAATTTAGATACAATGCATGAAGAGATGATGAGCAAAAAGCTGGATGAGAGGTAAAGAGAGGACATAGGTCAGAGTAGTCAAATGGTTTTTTTCTACAGTTGCTCTTCCTTAATTTTATGTAATTTATTTTAAGGATGACATCTAGACCAAAGATCAATGCTGCCAAAAAAAAAAAGTAGTTGAAAGTATTTAGTTTTGAAAAGTGGAATCTTCTAAAAGAGATAATGTAGTTTCATAAAGTCAATGAAGGAGAGCGGTGCAAATACGGGTAAACTATTGCCAGAGGCAGCTGATGGAGAAAAGCAATGAAGGTATTTCATAGTCTGGCTGGTAGAAGATTATTAATAATGCTGATGGGGAGGGAAGAAGGAATTAAATAAGTTTTAGGTTGCAGAGGGCTGCAAGAAGTAGCACTGGAAGTTAGTAGAAATAGAAAGTAAAGAAGTTGAGGATGATGTGATGTGATATGAGCAGAGGCAAATAAGAGAGAGATGAGCAAGAATAAATGTGAACAAGCAGGACTAGATTTGGAAGTAAATAGGAAACATATGAACATTTAATTTGGAGTCAGCTAGAAGGTCAGCAGTAAAGGATGCAGGGCAAATAGGAGAAATGATTGTGAGCAGAAAAGGATGGGTAAAGCTTAAGATTCAGATGGTGTGAATTTTCTCCTTAAATATGCTTGAATGAAGCAGAAGAGAAAATGAGATACAGAGAATGCTGACTGCAATGGGAAGTGCAGAGCAGAACTAAAACTGACAGTGAGCAAGGTGGTGCAGTTAAGGAAGATTTTAAAAAATTGAACTTTAAGTTAAATGTGGTCCCTTCTGGATAGCTTTTTGTATTCTTTTTCCCTCAGACTTCTTAGAATTGTTATAAAACCTTTCATATACTGTCATCACTGTACACTTTGACCTTGCTCTCATGAACTAACCATTTAGTCTGTGTTGTAGATACGTACAAGCCTGCTTTTGCTGCATTCCCATGCACATAAAACAGTGAGATTATAATGCAATACTGTAGTCCATGAAAATATGATTTATTGTTAAATTAAATATGGATGTCATAATGTGAGCCCCTCGGGTCAACTATAAGCTTGAGTGTTATTGAAGGAGCTGCAGCAGCAGCTCTGTTTCTTCATTGCCACTGACAAAACTGCCTCTACAAATAGAATACAACAATGCAGACATATTAAGGAGGCTCTGAGATGTGCTGTCCCTGGCATAACATTGCCATGTGACATTTTCAAGAACTATAAATACATTGACTGCATTATAGTGTAAAAGTTAAGAAGCTTTGCAGTAGTCACTGCAGAAGCATTAAAATCAAGCTGAATTTATTGTGAATACTACAAGGGATTCAAAGCTTTTAAAAACCCAAACCAACCCAAACAAAATAAACTAAGAAATACTTTAAATCATAAAGATATAGAAAGGATAGGACAATATTTTTATCAGGTTTTAACATAGTTTTAAAAAGTCCAGAATACACAAGTAAAATTCCATAAAATTCCAGTTAAATGCCAGTATTATAAGTTCCTGTCATGACAAGAACAGCCACATATAATTTCTTAGGAAAAATGTATGAGAACACCTCAGACAATAGAAATTGCCACTTTGTAGCAGTATTTTCTTATTACTGAAAGTTTAGACCTCATTTTTTTCACATTAATCCTTTAATCTGGATATTTTTACCTGCAAAAGTGAGCCTTTTTTTTTTTTTCCTAAACTCTTAACCAGCAGTTTTCCAGTGCAAAACTATGAAGGAAAAATTTCTTTCTCCAAAATGACCTGTAATCTGCCTCCACAAGTGTCTTCAGTGAAAACACAGTAGTGAGCTTATATTGGGAAAATTTCTACTGGAATTAGGGTAATAGAAATCAGGTTAGTACAGCAACAGAAGAAGGTCTCTGAAACAAGGATATGTGAGTGAATTTCTTCCTTGCCAGTGTCTTAATTTTGACTGAAAAAATATTAAATTAAAAGGCATAATATGCAGTAGCTGCTAGGTGTCTATGGGCTGATCAGATGGTCCCTGGGAAAAGGACTGTGTAAGACATGGGAGCTTTGTGTTCAGTGTTAGAAAGAGGGCAGCTAGACCGAGTGGTGCAGCAGTTTATTGAAATTTGGAACTGGGATTTAGCGAATATCTCATCCTCACGCAGTACCTAGGATGTGCTTTGGATCAGAAGTAAGCAGACCCCAGCCTCTGGTGAACTGTTAGTTTTCAAAAGCGTTAGCAACTGCAGCACAAGAATAGCTCCTGCTCTGTAAAGGAGAGATACTGTGTGGGAGGCTTTAGTTACCTCAGAGAGGATAACCTAAGCAATTAGGCACTGTGGATGTTGTACTACTGCCAGATAGCTCATGATTAAGTCCCTGCTAGAAACCTCTTTGGGGTAATAGTCTTGTTACAGACATACTATTTGCTTTGCTTAGCAGCACTACTGCATTGTTGAAGCAAAAATCAGGAGCCTTCAGCTTTGCTGCTGGTTGCCTTAGTTGTGCAGGCAAAGACTGGGGATCTCAACAACTAACCGGTTTCTAATCTCCAAATCACATCTATGTGGCCAGAAAGTTAGAGGCAATTATTGCTCACCTGCACTTTAAAGAGTTCCCACAGGAAATTATTTGTACATGCACAATGTAATCCCCACATCAGAAGTAGCTACTGTAGTGTTTTTGATTCTGTTTTTTATTGTGCAAGATGAAAGACAATGACAACCTTGCTGAGAAAAAAGCAACTCTCCCGAATAAAAAGGAGAGATTTTTGGCCTTTATGATGAATAAACAGTCTTTTATGAAAATTGTGAGTTTAAATTCATCAGATGTGGATGGTATATAACATCATTGGGTTTGATATCAGTTCTATGCCACATGCTCCATTTGGAGTTACCTTTCAGGAGTAAATGTACTGAATCCACAGTGGCACATCATTAAAAATTACTGTGATAGTGTTGTGTCTTTGAGACAGCTTTTAATTTATCTCCCAGTTTTAGGATAATTCAGTTTTAAATAACTCAGGCCCATTAAGTGCATTCTGAATGCCTTTCCTAGGATTATGTACAGGATCAGTAATAGCAGAAACGAAGTTAATATGTAATGCAGTTTGGCTAAGCTTTTCCGTATAGGCATATATCTTTCCTGGAGTTGAGAGATAAGTTCAGTTTATTAGAATAAACATCTGTACTTAGATACCTATCACCTCTTAGTCACAGATTTATGTTCTATAAAATGAGATTTTGCCTTCTAATATAAAACAGAAAACATATTTCTTCTTAGAGCAGAGCACATTACCAAAATTATTATGAAAATTGATTCAAGAGGCATTAGAAAATTAGAGAGAAAGCTATTGAATTTAGTGGTGCTAATGCAACTTTTATCACAAGATGTTCATGTGTTCCTGAGTATTTTCTATGGGAAGTATTCATGCCTTGCTTCTCATCTTTCTCTCTAAATATCTGCTCTTGACAATTTAAGAAAGTGGAACTGTGATATGATTGTCCTTATGGTCATTTGACAATTACTGGAGAATGGATGTTTTCCAATACATATTTTTAGAAGTGAAAATAGGAGGCTGAATTAAAAGATAAACTTAGTTAGGGTCTACTACATTAAAAAACAACAACTGTGTTTTGAAATGCTTGGGTGGGTAGCTAATATATTGCTATCCAGCTTCCAAACTAGTTATTTTTCATTATGTTTCTGTGATAATAATAGCTCATAATTTGATTTCATGGGAGTTATTGTCATTCTAAAGGGCTAAAAATTATATAAATGCAGCTGTACAGGGAATATTACAATGTCAAACGAAGTAGTGTCATTGCAGACCTATGTATATCCTGCCACAATGTCAATGTAAAAGGAAAGAAACCATATTGATCAATAGAGCAGAATATCAGAAGTGATTGGATAAAATGCAAACAATGCTTTATCTCTTGTACAGTCTTATTAAAGGAGAATACAACTTTCAGGCTATAACAGTACATTGGATTTGAACTTACATATGCCTGGGTTTTTAAAGCTACTGCAATTTTTACTGAGCAGGTATATGCTCCTTCAATGCAGGAACACATACGTTCAATATGACCTACTTTATAATTGCTGTGGGAGTTTGCCTTTGCATTTTTTGATAGTTCTCTATTCAGATTCCCAACCATAGCATTGCATTAGCTTATTTGCATTGAATCAATTTTTGCTGAGGGATCTCCCCTTTTTACATAAAGAAGTACTTAGCTTCGTTACACAGAGAGTGAAGTATCTTGATATCAGTGTTAAACTAGGGAAATTGAGGTAGCACAAGTTCAGTGTAATTTAGCTAAGGTCAAAAAGCAGATAGTACCTGGATTTTTCTGGTCTCCTGTCCTGACTCTGTCTGTGCAATGTCACATTCCTGCTGCGAACACATTTAGAAATAAACATTCATATCAAAGAATATGCAGATGTACCTGAATGCACTATATATGTCTCTCAAAAACACTAATGGGAAAGTCATCTACCAAACTTGTATTGTAGCTGGAAATTAAATTCAAAATGTTACTATTTCAAATATATTAAGGACACTTATCCCTAGTGTGGCAAGTCTGGTGTTTGAACAGATTTTTGAGGAGTTAATAATTCTATTACATGGTGGAATAATTTACTCAGAAAAAAAGGGGGATGATTATATTTCTGGGAAATGAAAAATCAAATGATCAAATAGTAAAATAAGTTCAAGGCATTATTTCTCTATAAGAATGCTGCATCTGTCCAGATATAACACAATTTAGAATATATAAATTGGAAAAAAAACCCATAGCTTTTACTTTTTCATGCTAGACTAACAGAAGACCAATAACATGATGTTTTCTAGAGTTCCCTAACAATTTATTTTAAGAAAGAAAGAAACGTAAGAAAATTAGGTTCTCAAAAGGAGAATTAATTTTGTCACATTCTTGAATGCTTAAAAAGAATTTATTTTTACTTGTAATCTTCTTACAATAATGTAACACTTAAATGTATTTCCCTTGTTATTCCCTGAGAGAACGAACTCTCTGTTGGTGTCACTATTTTACTTTGTAAAAGTAACACCTGAAAATAAAGACGCTCCTAATATTTATAGTGTTTCTGTGTTCTATTTTCAAATTGTCCATCCTGGCACATTTACATAGCATAAAAGTGAATTGGAAGCATTAGAATACAGGGCTTTTTTTAACGATCTTGCATTGTAGATAAAATCTGAAGTGAATTGGACTTGCATGACAATGCTTGCTAGTGTTGGACTCAAGTGGTTAATTGCCAGTTAAAGGAAAGAAGAAAATGCCCCTGCAATGGCTGTTTGCAAAACAAGGGAAGAAAACTTGAAAAGGTCCTTTCTCCTTCATCTCATACCATGTCTCCTCTGTGTTTCCATATTTAAGAAGCCTTTAAGACACTTCCATGTTAGTCTTCCATTTTATTCCCTCAGTAACACAATTGGGTTAGGTCTAGCAAAGACTTTTGAATTCCTAGAAACCCTCCCTGTCTTCTCAGCTAAAGTGTGATTTTTGTTGTTGATGTTTTTTGTGGTGCCTAATTTATTGTAATTCAGGTAACATTGGTATGAAACAATACGGACATCATTAGCGGCTATGGGAGTTTTAGTAAAGGGTTTAAGCAACAAAGAAAAGTTTTGATTTTTCAGAAAGGATTAACTGTATGTGCCTTAGGTGTTCGAATGTTTCTAAAAAGAAGTCAGAACCCAGTGACAGTACTACAGCAGTTTGCACTCTTCTTTCTTCAAAATTACATGAAGCATAATTTTACAAAGAATGTTCAAAACCACATTTTTAAATACTGTGTGTCCTTATAATGAATTTTTACTGTTTACTTGGATGATTTAAAAAAAAAAGATGTCAAACCAATGCTCATGTTACTGCAGATGCAGGATCGGCACTCCCAGTGAAGAGCTCATGCATTATATTTTCTGCCTGGGCTAATACCTCACAGTAGTACATTGGCTCCTGCTGTAACAACTGAAACTGCCATGCACTTTTCACATTTAGTCTTCAGTCACTGTGCATTGTAAAAATCCAATCTAAAGATCTTAAAGGAGTGAATAAGTATGGCTGAATGCAGAGCCAGAGGAACATGCTTTAGTTCTTGCAGAAGGGGAGAAGAGAGTGCTTTTGGCTTCTGCAGCTTCTGAAAGTCATTCGAAAGCTCTCTCTTGGACTTGCATGCCTTTTATATCTGCAACTCAGACTGTCGCCTCTGATCTCAGCAACCAGCTTTATGCTTGTCTGGCAGTCTTTTTCTCATGAGCTACCCCAGCAGTTAAGAGCAGCTGGGTGCATAAGTAAACAGTCCCCAGGTTCTGCATCCTGTCCTTTACTCAACATCTTTATAAGCTTCTAAAAACGATCCTTCACTAAGAAATAAAATTTTCTGAGCTGAGTGGGGAAAAACCGTGTCACCCCTCCCTCAGGTGTTGACTTTGCAGGGTAGGCATTAGCTTCAATACTGGATCTGCATCCTAAGACTTCAGTAATTCAGTGTTTCTTAATATAGGTTACAACAGCAATTAGAGTTGTGGAATTCCCATTTTTATTCTTTTGAGTCTAGTGGATTTTTTCTCTGTTCCTTTTTAAATATCGTGACATTTCTCTTCTTTTTTTATTCCCTGCTTGCCTTACCCCCATTAGTCCTGTGTTTTCCAGCAGGCAGATGCTGATTTTCCTCATCCATGTGTAATCCCAATGAAATTTTCATTTTCCATATTTTATAGTGTGCTGCTATTCACCTTTTTAAACACAGGCAATAGCAGTCCAAGGGAGAGGAATTCACTAACCTCCTGGGGAAACTAAAAATGATCATAGTCTAGCAAGTCAGTCTTTAAATGTCCTTTGCCCATTCCACCCTCCCCTCTGCTACTCTTTAAGTATTTAAATCTGCCCCCTACCAGTCCAACTTCCTCACCAGATGGTGCCTTCTGACTAGCTCTGCCTTTCTTCAGAGGATGAATAAGTACGGCAAAGAGCACAAGGAACTGGTGAGACAGCTACTGGAATATTTCATCAGTGCTAGTGTCCACTTTTTTAAAAGGACAGTGAAAAATAGGAGAGAGCTCAGGAAGGAGCCACAAAAATGATTTGAGGGCTGAAGAAAATGCCTTACTGTGGGACTCTAAAGAGCTCAATCTGTCTAGCTTATCAACAAGAAGACTGAGAGGTGACTTGATTACAGTGTACAGGTACCTTCATGGGGAAAATATACTAGGTACTAAAGGGCTCCTTAGTCTAGTGAAGAAAAGCATAAAAAGAGCCAATGGCTGGTTGCCAGACAAATTCAAATCAGAAATCAGACACATTTTTTTAACAGTGCAAGCAATTAAATATTGGTACAAATTACGAGAAGGACTGGATTCTGCTCTCTTGCCTTCACATCGGTGCTGAGTGTAGCTTGGAAGAGAGGCCTTAGCCATACGACTTTCGGATACATTCCAGGGAAATTAGTGAAATTTAAGAGCCTATGATTCGCTGAGGGTAAACCTAGATGATCTTTTGATCTCATGGTTTTTTATTCTACAAATTTAAGAGTCCTGGCTACAATGACTGTTCATAAATAATTAAAAGAAAACTGGTATGACATGTACCCTTGCAGTATTAGATACTGGTTTTGTGGAAGTAGATCTGTATAAATAATTATTTTATTAGCCTAAAGACAAAGCTAAAACAAGCTAACAAAGCAAACAACCAACAAAAATTAATGGAGTTATCCATAGTATATGATTTTAGTATTTAGATTATTTTAAATTATTCTATTTTTTGAAGTCAGGACAAGATTTTTAATTTGAATATTTATGTTTTCTCCAAATCTTTTCAGTTGCCTTTTTTTTTTTTTCCTGGCGGAAAGAATTCTACACTTCTTACACCATAATTGCACTTACAGTATGCTTATTTTCAATCAGAAAACCACTCAAATTTTGTCCAGGAATACAGGGAATCATGTTTCATGCTAATCCTCATTGGTTGTTCTTACTTGTTCTCCTCTCTGAGAATCATTATCATTTATGCAGGCAGTGATAGGTTTTTAAATGATGTAATCATATATAGGTGTGAAACAGTAATGACTTTATCTTTAAAGATAAAGACTTTTTAAAGGTTAATTATATTCCACAAATTGTTTTAAAAGTAGAGTGCTAATATTATTTTAAGACTCCAATTTGGAAAGCAATTTCCCTGTCTAATATTTATAATTCAGTCTCAATATACTTCCTTCTTTTCTTCTCTGTTGCTACTGTTTCTAAGTGCTGTGCTAGATACTTTCTTTCTTTTGTGTTTATTCACACAGCTGTCGTTATCTATTTCCTCTCCTCCAGCCTCAGACATCTCTTAGCCAGGCCATGCATATTTGTCTTTTCTCTTGGTCTTAACTCATAATTTATTTTTTCCATCTCTTGATCCCTTTTGCTTTTCCTTAGGCTTCATTCAATTTCCCACTGTCTTTCCAAACAAATCATACCCAGAACATGAGACTGTACTAATAACAAGTGCTACAGCTTGATGGCTGATCTGACAGGTAATACGTGTTTCAAGTGAACTCCAGTGCAATTTCAGCCAAGGAAAAGGCAAGGAACAATCTCATATCTAAGACTGGGGAAGTGACAGAGGAAAAAATATCAATCCAGTGTGGAAGGCGGAGTCATATGTAGCAGGGCTTAGTGGCGGAAGCAGGAACACAAAGGTCTCAAGAATGTGGCCAAGGCAGATTGGATGGAAAGTAGAGGTAAGGAGAAGGAGAGTGTGGCAGCAACGAACCGTAGTTGGAACCCAAGTTTGAAACTCTGCTCTAGCCATCATGAGATATTAGTTATAGAAACTTTATGGACTTTTTTCCACCTAGATCTCAGGAGAGGCATTCTCACACTTCATATGTTTTATTGGTATTATCTGATCTCTTTTCACCCCCTTCATAGAGGTAGCATCATTCATAATCATCTCTTTATCTGATCAGCTACAAATCTGCTCTCCTTGTTTTATGTGTATTTGGATGACACTTTTCTCTTCACAGTCTCAAAAAGGCATCCAACGTCAGTGCAGTCTTTCAGTCTAAGTATTCACCTTTGTTTTCTGTGGATCATGGACCCTCAACATTCAGCCTGTGCATTATCCCATGTCACAGGCTATGCCCCAGAATTTTATGTCTTCCAGAAGTTCGTCATAGACAAGTAGAAAGCAAGGACATAGGAGAAGAGAAAGGTAGATTCCCTTTCCTTATACCAAATATAAGTTGAGCAGGGAAAGTATTGAAGTTAGAGTCCTTAACTGAACAGTCCCTAGTCATAAGAATTTTGGTAACTTGATGATACTAGTATGTGGGGAGTGATGTTTTATTTGTTTCTGTGGTATCAGGTGGTGTTTTTTTGTTTTGGTTTTGTTTTGGTTTTTTGTTTGTTTATTTGGTTGGTTGGTTTTTTTTAATTTTTTTGTGGGGTTTTTTTGTCTTTTTTTTTTTGTTGGTTAGTTGGTTGGTTGGTTTTGGTTTTGGTTTTGGGTTATTTTGGTTTTTTTCATGTCAGCTATGCTCAAAGGCTCAAATGCATATGTACCTCTTTCCTGGCAGTTGGTCTGAGCCTTTTGCCAGAGCTCATGCCTGTTTTTCATTTATTCTGAGTAAGTGTCTGAATAACACACACAGTATATTCTGTGCATGTTCTGTAACTGGAGGTGGCAGTGTTCTGCTGCATCCTTTCCATAGTCAGTTTTAGTCATGGAAAGTCCATTTTAATTCTCTCAGTCTTAATCTATTGCTTTTAAATAAGCAAAGCATGTGCACCTGTTTGAAAGTTGTAATAGAGAAGATTATTATGATATGAAAAATGTCTTTACTTAAACAAAAAGGCTTTCCATGACCTTAGTTTTATTAATTTATAAGCAGTGTTTTTAAATTACATATAAAACATACTGTGGAATAGCACTGGTTCTGTGTGCAACAAAAGCAAACCAAGTAACACAAAGACATACCTCTTTGTCATGGATAGCTGGAAGTGTGAATATGCTGTATGGTTGCTATAGTTATGCAAAATATTTCAGATAAAAGAAAGTAAGCTGTTTCACACTGTGAAACCAACCCCTTGTTTTAGCCCCCTACCAGTAATAACCATAGCCCTGCTGTGGAGTTGATCTTTTTTACTTTTCAAGACTGAGAAGCAGTTCAGTCTGTGCAGCAGTGAACACTTTGCTACTCCTGCAGAACTTATTAAATTTTGGGAGATTTTAGTGGTGCAGAGGAGTCGCTGGAGATGAGCTGAAGGAGACCCTTTGCTATAGCATCCTCCTCCCTTACACTGGTCACAGCTGCAAAAATGGCATTGTATATCTGTGTATTGATTTTTTTACTGACCAAACCACTGTATGTACCTGAATCTGTAAAACAACAGAATATTGATCTATTACAGAAAATGATCTATTTAAAGTATCTATTCTCTTTACTAGTCTGGGGTGCAGAGACACATCTATTTGTAGCCTGGCGTATCTGTACTGCAGCCACCAGTTTGCACAATCTGGATGTAAATTTAACCCACAGTTCTTCCTTAAAATTACCTATATAATGCTTAAATCTTCCACCATCAGTTTCCATACATATATATGTGTTTATATGTGTGTGTGTGGCCACTTGAAACAGAAAAGCTATTAACGAACAGAGTTGGATTTTTTTTTCCAAACTGGCAATTTGTTTAACAGGTTTGCACAGCAACTCCTAAATGATTTCACTTAAAAGGACACTGTGAATGTTAATTAAAAACATTCATTAGGGTTTTAATAATTCCTTAGAGGCTTTAAACACGAATCTGTTTCTGTACCAAAAATGTTTTTCTTCTTGTCTTAATCCATCTATTTTGGGGAAGTCAGTGAGTGCTGCTGGACTGTTAACAGTGCTTCTCTTCCTCCTGTGCCTACCTTCCTTAAAGAAAAAAGGACATTCAACTGGCAATGAGGAAAAAATCACATTCAAATTCAAAATGTTTCTTTTACAATGAGAAATTGGAAATCAGAATTGAAATTCAGCCTTTTCATCAGTTCAGACATACTTGATTAAAGAGGCGTTCATGTAATGTTGGTTGGATCTCTAAATGTAGTCTGGTAAACCTGCTCTTCTCTTGCACAAGTGCAACCTTGACGTTTCCATTAAGATGGTATCAGTACAGATGGGACAAAATTTTCTAGTTTACCTGAGCGTGTATTGGGCATTTTTGTTGATTGGTATTGTTAGACAAGAATTACAGAATCACAGAACACACTGAGTTGGAAGGGACCCACAAGGATCCTCGAGCCCAACACCTAGCTCTGCACAGGACCATCCCCAGGAGTCCATGTGCCTGAGAGTATTGTCCAAATGCTTCTTGAACTCTATCAGGCTTGGTGGTGTGATCACTTTCCTGGGGAGCCTGTTTCAGTGCTGGACCCCCTCTGATGAAGAACCTTTTCCTAATATCCAACCTAAACCTCCCCTGACACAACTTTAAGCCATTCCCTCGGGTCCTGTCACTGGTCACCACAGAGAAGAGATCAATGCCTCCCTGTCCTCTTTCCCTCTCAAGGAAGTTGTAACTGCAGTGAGGGGTCCTCTCAGTCTCCTCTTCTCCAGGCTGAACAGACCAAGTGCTCTCAACCACTCCTCATGTGGCTTCCCCTCAAGGCCCTTCACCATCTTCATTGCCCTCCTTTTTGAACACTCTCTAAGAGCTTAATATCTTTCTTATATTGAGGTGACCAAAACTGCACAGAGGAACTGTTGTCTGAAGATTGTTGAACATGCCACATAGATAAAATTCAGTATTCCAAAATTAAGGGAAAATGTGACCCAATTTGAATGTCAATGTGACCAAACTCTAATTAGACATGAATATACACACCACTGAGTAGGAGGTTCTAATTCCCTTCATTGTTCACAAAAAGGAATGGATATCTTTTGAATCTCAGTGGATGTACCAATTTTGAAAACCTCCTTAGATATTTCTGATAGTATTTTCTGATTCTTTCTGCATATTTCCGTACAGAGAAAAATAACTAAAATATTTAGACTTTCGTAAAGTGTGACAATTGTGATACTGTATGGCATCTTTATGTCATACATCTGTGTTAGCAATCCAGATTGTCACTTATGTTACTGGAATTTTGATTTCCTTTCTTTGGTCTTTCTCTTCTGCTTTTTTGCTTTATGCTGTTGAAATCTAAGCCTCAGTCTAATCTCATTTCATTGTTCAGGCCAATTTTTTCCCCTTTGTGTTTCTGTCACATTTGCTGACTCTGTCCAGGTATGAGTCACTGTAATACACACAATATTGAATTGATGTTCTTTTTTATTCTCTGGATTATTAAACATCTATTTAAATCCATATATATCATTTGTTTGTACATTTCATTTGCATGATTGAATGCTTTTTGGTAGTGAGACAGATTCTGTATATTGCAATATGCCAATTCTAGAACTTTTCAGAAAAGTGTATTTCATAGTTTTCACTTTGTAGTCTACAAGGAATCTTATTATTTGAATAAGTATTGATTGCATAGTACCAATGTACAAGCCTTCCTTTTATTCAGAAAGAATGAGCATGGTTGATTATGAACAAGAACATTCACAGCAATCCAGTAGGAAAAAGGTATCCTGACACCGGCAAGTTAGTAATTGTCCTTACTCTAAAATTAGGTAAGTGCAAATGTTGATGTGCAATGAGTTCTGTAAAATTGGTATGAAAACCAAGATTTGACATTTTCATTTTAAGGAAGGGATACTGTCTATTGGTTTCTTGTCCTCACAAATTTGTGTGAAATAATCCTGTGTTGCCAGGTATATTGGTGAGGAATAGCCAGTGTCTACTTAAAAGGACCTCAAAGGGATAAGAAGAGATTAGCAATGAACAAGTGTTCTCAACAAACGTCATATACTACCATTTTGATTATTATACTAAAGTCACAGTAGGCAAGGGAGATACAGCCATCTCTCAGATTAAATGGTTAATGCAGATGAACCCAGGTTGGGCTCAATCCGATGTTTTTTAGTAGTAACATCTTAAAAAGCTGAAAGGATTTCTAAAGTTGCTGTAAGGTAGGGAGTGCAGAAGGTGCATTTTTACAGAAGAATGACAGTCAAGTTGTCATGGTGGGACACAGTTGAACTCTGAGCATACCTACCCTTTCCTTTATAAATTAACCCTCCATGGTGGTACTCATTAATGGAAATGTCAAGGGTTTTGTTTTGGGTTTGAGTTTTTTTTACAGTTGTAAGCTCTACTATAGATTTCTGCACAGTCAGAGCTTGAGGTCAATCTCTTTATCCATGCTGGATAAAGGGCAGCTACTTACCTGTTCTAAATATTCATGATCCTGACCATCAGTGGCCATATCTGGAGCACTTTCCAGTTGAGACTCTGAGAAGATAAAAACTGCAGAATTATAATAATGAGGTTTATTACATTACATCCAGGGTTTCTCCCCCCTTATTTCACTTATTGATATGCCAAGTAGTTCATTGATAATGTTTGCTTTGATACATATCAGTCTGCTTGCTCTGCAGACTTTAGGTGCTATAAGGTCATCTCTCTCAGAACAAAATGTTCTCAGGAAATTTTGGCAATTTCTCACTACGTCTCCTGACTGATCTTCAGTGTTTAACTTCACAATGCAGCTTTAATATCAAAGCAAAAGATAGAGAGAAGCGGAAAATAATCACCAGTACCACTGTTTAAAATCTCTGAGCAATCACCAGTCGACTTTTTCATACCTGCAAAGGAGGTTGTGAATGAACTTCTAACATGGTGATTCAAATCTGACTCAGTGTGCTTAAAATGACCTAACATTTTCTCAGTTTCACCAATTACAAAACTCCTTCTAACCTGCCTAAATGCCTTTGTTGTCCATCAGATAAGTAATTTATGAAGCTATATAATTGCATTAGAGAGGATTAAAATGAGATTTTTCTGCCTATCTTATGCCATGACTATTGTCATTTGTAAAATGAAACATTCCCTATATCTACCATCACAGAAGCTGAAAGAGTAGTCAGATGTGGCCTCTGAGACTACTTGCCTACAATACGTGATACACGGGTTTAAAATTCATCTCTGCTCTTTCATCAGTTTGGGGGACTAGATAGAAATATCAGCTTTACTTCAGTCTGGAAAAACAATATTTCCAAGTTACTGGCTGCTACAGCTGTACATTTTGGATGAGAATAATTAGAAAGTGCTGTATAATACATTGCAATGCATTGCAATGAAATATATAGATATAGATAATCTTATGATTATGTGATATAGAAAATCTTATATCATCTTCATGAAGATATAAGCAGTACTGAAAGACACAGTATCCCACTATGGTATAAAATAAATATTTTTGACAGAGTTACAAATATTTCTGGTGTCAAAGGTTTTTACCATATGTAGTGGGTTGACCCTGGCCAGGTATCAGGTATCCACTAAAGCCGCTCTCTCACTCTCCCTCTGCAACTGGACAGACGAGAGAGAAAAAAAAAGCAGCTAAGGATTCATGAGTAGAGATAAGATCTGGGAGAAGTCACTTACTGATTACCTTCATGGGCAAAACAGACTCAAAGTGGGGATAGTACTTATATTTATTACTAATAGCCATAAAAGCCAAAGAATGAGAAATAAAACAATCTTAAAAAAAACCTTCCCCCCACCTCTCCTTCCTTCCATTTTCTCCCTCCTCCCCCCCAGCGATGCAGGGGGACAGGGAATGGGGGTTGTGGTCAGTTGTTGTTTCTGCTGCTGCTCAGTGAGAGGAGTCCTTCCCTGCTCCTGTGAGGTCTCTTCCACAGGAGACAGTCCTTCATGGATCTCTTTGGTGCGAGTCCATCCCTCAGGCAGCAGTTCTTCCCAAGCTGCTGTCCTGTGGGTCACTCCTCCATGGGGTGAAGTCCTTCACGAATGAGCTGTACCGACGTGGGTCCCCCACAGGGGCCACAAGTCCTACCCAGGAAAAACCTGCTCCAGTGTGGGTTTCCCTCTCCGCAGGCTGCAGGTCCCTGGCAAGACCCCGCTCCATCATGGGCTTCCCAGGAGGTAATAGCCTCCTTCCTGCATCCACCTGCTCCAGCATGGGCTCCTCCATGGGCTGCAGGTGGGTCTCTGCACCCCGATGTCCCTCCATGGGCTGCAGAGGCACAGCTGCCCCACCAAGGTCTGCACCACGGGCTGCAGGGCCTCAGCTCCGGCTCCTGGAGCACCTCCTGCCCCTCCTTCTGCACTGACCTTGGTGGCTACATTGTTGTTCCCATGTTCTTACTCCACTGTTCTCTGCCTGGAATTTCTTTTGCGCAACACTCTTCTGTTCTTAAATATGTTATCACAGAGGCATTACTGTTACTCCTCATTGGCTTGGCCTTGACCAGCAGCAGGAAGTCTGTCCTGGAGCCAGGTGGCATTGGCTCCATGGGACAGGGGAAGTTTCTATCAGCTTCTAAGAGAAGCCACCCCTGTAGCCCGCCCTGCTACCAAAACCCAACCACAGAAACCCACTACGCCATAATGGCTCAAAAGTATACTATATTTTGAACTAATAAACTTTTCCATATTTTTCAGATTTAGTCTCAAAAGACTTTAGCATAGATATGATAAACTTCCTGTTTTAGAAAGAACATAGGAAATAGCTTTAAAGAACAAGCTTTCTAAAAAATAGAACAGCAGATAATACCAAAGGAGAATATTCAGCTCTTTGCAAAAGAGCTTAGGTAAATTTAGGCAGAGAAAACGGAAGAGCAATGACAGGAGGTAACAGTATCTTAGAAGGAAATGATTGCAAGGAGGTAGAACTGAAGGAGTAGTCAGAATAATCATAAGATGTGCATAAGCTGGTGGTAAAGAGAATACCTGCTGTGAAGAAAGCTGAGCATTCATTCTTACTCATGCAACATCTAAGGAAGCCATGAGGAGTCCAGAACAAAATACCACAGGAGCAAGGCTGCAGGTAGAAGAGCAGATTTAAGAGGCATTAACACTGGGAAATTGAGTGGGTCCAGGACAGCTGGCGAAGACATTCAGGCAGGGATTGGGAAGAGGGAAAAGGGAATGGTGACAGAGCCTTGAGAGATGCCAGCAGAGACAGCACAGAAATAGAGGATCCATCAGCACTAACTCTCTAATGCCCTCAGCCAGATGAAGAAACAATAAGTTGGTGTCACATAAACCTAAGGGTGGGAGTTTCTTGTGGAGTAGTAAGTGGCCTATGGTGTCAAAGGTAACAGAGCTATCAAGGAAGAATGAGCACAGAGAAATGACCCTACAAGAAATAGGCACTTAATGTGAAGGATGACAAGACAAATTAGATATTTGGCAGTCTACCTAAAGCAACTCCTTCAGCTACTGTGACCACCTACATTGGCAGAGTAATTAGAAGATCTTCCAAACACAGTGATAAATGGCCTGAAAGGGGCAGGGAGATCTATGCCTATTTATAAAGTGCCTGTCATCATAGTATCCAGATATCACAGCAGGCAGTTAAAGAAAGATAGATGCTATCCGGTAGTGGAATATTTCTTCTGCTATGGTTAGGTATGTTTGGAATAAAGAGATATTCCAAATAATCAAAATTTTGTCAAGTATGACAAAGCAGATAAGGCTTGCCTACAGTGATTTACTGCGTACAACTTCAGGAGTAGGGACTATTCGTTCTTTGAAGCAGAAAAAAAAAAAATCTTTTATAGAATTTTGTAATGGTGGTCCTCTTCCTGAAGAAATAAAAAACCAGGATGACTTGACTAGCTTATGCAGACAAGAGCTAGCGCACAATGTAACAAGCAGTGCTAGAAAATCATGCTTAGGGCTTAGAAATAATGAGCTCCTAATGTGTTTTTCTAATCAAAGTGTCAGCATGAAATTCACTGTATTTGGAGATCATTCTATTACTGAGGCAGCAGTGTATCAAAAGTTCACTGTGGATATTATTTTTGTCTCATCTTTGAATTAGATTTGCTTTTGCTCCTCCCTTTTAATAGTTTTAAGTCAAAAGCAGCACAAACAAGAGAAGAGCAGTGCTTATCACATCTATTCCAATTTTCTTGGACCGACAGACATCCCTGTCAGTCTCAGTTATCTTTCCATGCAACACTGCTTTGAACAGAGAGTTGAAAGGTGTAAGTTTTCTTCCTGAAGATTTAGGCATATCATAAATCAAACAGACCACATGAAGGGACTTCTTTCCTTATTTAGCCTCCTGAACACAGACATGAGTGTACTCTAGGTTCTCCAATAGCTTATTTTCTAACAAAAGCATAATGTTGTGCAGTACTTATACGACAGCAGGATTTTCATGGGTTTTACCCAGGTGATATTTTCCTGTCACAAAACCAGAGCCATCTTTCCACTACTGAGTCCACATAAATGTAGCAGCTGTGGTCCCAGGGGTGTTTTTAAGGACCTTAACATCCTTTATTCTTGAGACATGGGGTTTCGGTGTTACATTTTGTTTAAAAAAATGTGCATATATATATAAATATGACATATATATATATGACATATATAACTAGTTACATATCTATAATTAGTGTCATGCCTGTTTACATTTCTAGCAATATGGAAGAAATAAGCAGAATAGTTTTGGTTTATCTTAGTTAAACCAGTCAAAAGTATCCAGGTTCTCTTCTCTTAATTTTTGCCTGGTTTTGATTATTCAGGTTATATGATCGTTGTAAAGTTTTATGCAATTTCTCTTTATGCTTTTTCCAAGAAAATCTCCAAACAGCTACACTGGCAATTGTTCCTTGATCATTTTTTATACTCTTGTCTCACATCCACCATCACATTTCGGTATGTAGCTATATATAGATGTGTGCAGGTATGGCCAAGCCTCTGACATATGATACAGGGAAGTGCAATACAGTCTGCTATTAGTGACAGAGCAAAGGCCTTGGGGTTTGCTGGAGTCTCTTTAAACTGTGCCTTACTTATCTAACAAAATCTGCACCACCACATATGTGACACAGAGAAGTCAAGCAATAACATGATTATACTAATTTGCTTCATGGTATATGCATATTATTTAAACAACTGTTTAATCTTAGAGGTTGTATGGGAGATAAATCATGCAT
Organism: Empidonax traillii; assembly: GCF_003031625.1. Lineage (NCBI taxonomy): Eukaryota > Metazoa > Chordata > Aves > Passeriformes > Tyrannidae > Empidonax > Empidonax traillii. Next base: position 281,485 of record NW_020955318.1, read on the forward strand.
GCCACTTGTCTACTGTGCTGCAGAATGTAACTGGGAATTGGTATGTAGCCTTATACTTGATATACACACAGTGCATTTCAGATAAAGCTCATAAAAGTTTTCATGCTGAGAGGAAGTTGTGAAAAGTACCATTTAAAAAATCCCAAATCATCTGCTTTACTCAACTTGAATTTCACAACAACAAACCATCACCCAAATTAGGCTCCCAAACCAACCTTGTCTCGAGAAAATTGTTGCTGGGAAGAGAAAGAAACAGTCTTGTACTCATTAGCTTACAGGACAGAGGTAGAATGATGCTGTAGAGATTGGTTTTAATAGGCAAAGGTGAAGGAAAGGGAGAGAAGCTGTGTTGGATTTGTCTGGCCAGGTTTTGGTAGTGGGAGGGATAGAGGGGTGGCTTCTGTGAGAAGCTGCTGGAAGTTTCCCCCATATGTGGCAGAGCCAATGCCAGCAGGCTCCAAGACAGACATGCTGCTGGCCAAGGCTGAGCCAATCAGGAGTGACAGTAACACCTCTGTGATAACATTTAAGAACAAAAAAAGTTATTGCGCAGATGAAATTGCAGCCAGAGAAAAGAGTAGAGTGAGAACATATGAGGAAAAACAACTCTGCAGACACCAAGGTCAGTGGAGAAGAAGGTGGAGGAGGTGCTCCAGATGCTGGAGCTGAGATTCCCCTGCCACCTGTGGTGCAGACCACACTGGCAGCTGTGCCCCTGCAGCCCATGGAGGTCCATGGAGGACTAGGGGGATACAGAGATCCACCTGCAGCCCATGGAGGAGACCCACGCTGGGGCAGGCGGATGCCCAAGACAGGGCTGTGACCCCACAGGAGGTCCATTCTGGAGCAGGCTCCTGGCAGGGACCTACTGGCCCATGGAGAGAGGAGCCAATGCTGTAGTAGGTTTACTGGTAGGACTTGTGACCCTGTGGTGGACTCACACTGAAGACTTTGCCCCGTGGAAGAGTGACCAACCTTGCAGGAGTTCATGGAGAACTGCTGCCCGTGGGATGGATTCACATTAGAGGAGTTCATGGAGGACTGTCTCCTGTGGGAGAGCAGGTGAAGGACTCTGCTCTGAGCAGCAGCAGGAACAATGATAAGCTGGTCCTAACCCCCACTACCCATCTCCCTGTGCTACTAGAGAGGAGGAGGTAGAGCTTGAGAAGGAGGGAGGGATGAGAGGAAGGTGTTTTTAAGATTTATTTTACTTCCCATTATCCTGCTCTGACATTGCTAGTAATAAGTTCAATTAATATCTCGAAGTTGAGTCTGTTTTGATGGTAATTGGTGAGTGATCTCTCTTTGTCCTTATGTCAACCCTTCATTTTATTTTCACTCCCCTGTCCAGTTGCAGAGGGGAGTGATAGAGTGGCTTTGGTGGGTGCCTGGCATCCAGTCAGGGTCAACCCACTACAGAAGCTTAATGTCCTACAATAGTCCTTCAACACACTCTACACCAGAACTTGTGTAAGTGTAGGGAAGGGGAACTGAACAACCTCCATGACTAAAACAATATTGTATTCAGATCTGCCAACATTACTGCCAATTCTTTATGAACATCAGGGAAAGACTAATCCCCTGGATTACATAGAAAGACAGGTTATAAATAATGAGTGTTGCATTTTGCATCATTGACTCATTTAAAACTGGAATATAAGAACATTGTTGTATTTTATCTTCAGCCATTTCTTTTGATGTTGTCCAACTTACAGTATGTTTTGTGTTATCCCTCTGACAACTTTGATTACACGCTTCCCCATCCCCAGAGAAATTCTGTGAGAAAGAGCAGGTGATTGGAACAAAGCTCCACCACTTTTAAATGCCAGTGCTGTACTGATGTGGGGTCTTGTAGCACCAGCAGCAAGTCACTGCCCTGGGTCCTCACTTTATTCAAAGAAGAAGGAACAAACAAGGGAAATATCTCTCAGATGAGTATCTCAGAAGTATTTAATTTCATGGAGCACTGGCCTACCTTAGGGCCAGTCCAAATTAACCCTGTTTTAGAAGGGCACAATCTAAGATGGAATAGGCAAAAATTTTCAGGCAGAAGCAATGCAGAAAGTTGGGATTCCATCCCTGTACAATAATAGAATCATAAAGACCTCCCAGATCATTGAGTCCAACCATTAACCAATAACTCCCAACTCCACCACTTAACAATGTCCGTAAATGCCACATTTACATGCCTTTTAAATATCCCCAGGGATGGTGACTCAACTGCTTCCTTTTGCAGCCTGTGCCAATGCCTGACAATACTTTTGTGAAGATATTTTTCCTAATGTCCAATCTAAACCTGCCCTGGAGCAACTCAAGGCCATTTCCTCTTGTCCTAAAGATAACATAGATTCAAATTGTCTTAGTGATCCCTTGCTTTATCACACTCTTACTGTAAGAGGTTCATTGCACTAGCTAAACAGCTGCTGCCTTCTGACAACTGAGAGAAAAAGTAGAATTTCTTTTTTTTTTAATGAAAAGTATCTACAATAAGAAAAAGTCATGTGTAAACTCTGTATCTTCCTGGGGGGAGGGGGAGTGGAAATCATGAAGCTCAGATGCTTAGATTAAAAACAAGTTGTTTTACCTTTATGCATGATGCTTGCAATCTGCAGCTGTTCACAAAACACACACATATATATATAAACAAATAAGGTTGTTGGCTTTGTTCTTTCCTATTCTTATAAAGCACATGTACTTTACCTCTTGGGGTGTTACACCAAGGTGCTGTCCTTGAATCCAGACTTCCTCCTTTTGGCATTTGAGAGGGAGGGAAAGAGGAAAATGTAATAATATCTTTCTTTTACATTCAGAGGAATCTTTCATGCTTCTTCTTTAAAGGGATTTTCTAAGACTCAGAAAGTATCATCTCACATTTAACAGATGGAGAAGGAACTAGATGAAAAATAAGTACTTTACATTCAGATCTTACACTGATGGTTAATCTTACAATTGTTCTTTCTTTTTCAGTAGCTGGTACATGTCACCTCTATGCAGTTCACTTTCTCAGGATCTAGGAATCAAGTGATATATGAGCTGCAACAGTATTTCAATGTTTGTCCAGCCTCTGTTATAATGTTAGCTCCCTGATCTTTCATACCACTGATGGCAAAGTTGATTTAACCACCTACAGCTTGAGGTTCCATGGCAACAATTATTTGAGAATGGTTCTGGAACAGAGATTATACCACAAAACTGTTTATGGCCCGTCCCTGGATGTGTTCAACCCCAGGGTGAATGGGGCTTTGAGCAACTTGATCTAGTGGAAAGTGTCCTTGCCTGTGGCAGGGGGATTGAAACTAGATGATCTTTAAAGTCCCTTCCAACCAAACCATGGGTGATTTCAGCATTAGGAGAGCTACAGTGGACTACATAAGCCCATGCTGGGAATTGTGATGCCTCTGCATACAAGAGTCTGAGTGTCTGCTTAAAAGTACAATCCCCTTAATGTGGATATACCCAGTATCACTAATGTTCAATTTTGTTGATGCCTTAAGGCTGCCTTCATCCTGCACTTCAGAGAAGCTCTACTATGTTACTCTTCAAGTACTTCAGCTTCAGCCAAAGAACCAGGTCATAATTTGCAGCCAGCATCAGATTTCCACAGTGGCTATTTACAAACAAGTTTGTCTGGAACAAAACTGGACAGGAGAGGATCCTAAGAAATACTCATCTTCAGGAACAGGACAGAATCAATTAAAATAAAGGTTACCTAATTTAACATTTATTAGTAACTAATCATTACCATACCTGTCTTTACCATCCTATTTTCTTACTACTTTAACAGTGAAATCCCAGTAAAATCTAAAAATCTACTTTCATTCTCTTTTTCTAAGGCTGACTGCATTATTTGTAGTTTCACATCCAGAGCCCTAAGTGTGTTATATGTTTTAAATCTCTCTATATGTATACTTTCTGCTTGTGAGAGATGTCATTGGCAGGACGTCAAACATACCAGTTATTTCTCCTGGTGGCAATTAGGACCCAACATGGTTTCCATTGTTCTAAGAGGAATATTTGGATTCCTGGAAGATTGGAGTTTCAATAGCAACTGCTGTATATCATATACTAACTCTTGCAGACTGACCACTTATGACACCTTACTGTACTTATCTACTTTCACCTGTCATTTTACTGTTTCAAACAATACCTTTTCTCACCCTCCCATTGCTGTAGCCTAGTGAATATATATAGTATAATAGCAGGTATTCTGCATGCACAGATGATGTCTTCCCTGGCAAATGCAATATGATATACTTGCATTCCCCTGTACTAAAACGTGAAGTGCTTTATCAGATTTCCAAAACCCACAGTAGGGATCCATGAAAATAACATGAAAAATCAGTCTGCACGACTATAGAGGGACTTAAATGTACTTTTGTGTTTCTATGTTAGAATGATACTATAATGGTACTTCCAAGGAGAATCAGTATTCTTATTTGTGCAGATTGTAGTCTGATCACTAAAAACTGCCAATCTTTCTCCTAAATCAAAGTCTCATTGAGCCTTTCGTAATTTCCTGGAAAAGAAACTACTCTAACTGTCTTGGTTAAATACACTTAAACTTGCCACATTAAACTGGATCTTCTGGTATATAGTAATAATATTTTAACTGTTACTTGATAGATGTTAATTTTACTTTTTTTTCTTTTGAAATTTTAATTGCTTAGCAAAAGGTTTTAAATTATGCTTGTTTGCAAACAATATGTGTTATATATTTTTATCTGTGTTTCATGGGTTGTCTTGTTCCATTTTATAACATACTGCTCATTTACCTTTCTCTCCTCTGTTTTGTATGAGGCAGTTATACTCTTTCTTCTAATACAACTGGGCAGAATATAATCTATCCTATAAAGGATATTTGCATGTTTTACAGCAGGACAAATGGGCAATGCATTTTTCTTTGCAGAAATTAATAATCTTCATTGTAAACAATATAATCCATCATGTTTGGCCTATGTAGTGAAGTGAATATCCTGATAGCTATCATGAAAGCTTACTGAAAGTACAGTGACCATCTGCATCTCTCTGTTGGGCTTTAAAGGCCAGTTCTCCCTTCTAAAGATTTATAATACAAAGGGCAATTCACTAATTAGTACTGTAAATTAGTGTTGCCATGAGGTTAAAAAAAAAAAAAACTAACAGCCCCTGCAGTATTTCAATTAATGTTATTTTTAATTGCTTGTATTAGCATTTGAGAACAAGATTGATTAGCTTTTGACTGTCAAAGAAACAGAACTTGAAGCTCTTAAATACTGAAATGGAAGTTGTTAATTATACTTAAAAATCCATAGACACTGTACATGGTAATCTGGAAGGTCATCTGAGTACTAAAAAGGATATGTTTCTGTTCTGTTTAAATAAAAATTAAAAATGTTTGCATAGAGCCACATGTATTTCTCATGCTCTCTTCTAATTGATCATGCAAATTAACATCTCGAAAATCACTCTAAAAACAAAACAGCTTTAATAGTGCATCTGTTTATAGAAAGTAATTTTAGAAGTTGTTTAACTTTAAAGTGATTAGTTAATTCTCAATTTGTGATTAAAGTGGCAAGACCTGAAATCTCTCCCAAAGTTGTCATGGGTTTTCCTTTGTAGACAACAATTCAGCAAGCAGCAGCTATTTGCTATGTCTCAGAGGTTAGCTCTGAGGCAGGACTTGTGCTACTTCATCCCCAAGTTCAAGATCCTACCTTAGGCAGGTTTAAAAACCTCACACCAGGAAACAGAAAAACCAGCAAGCACAGCAGACATTTTCCAGTATCAAGCTGATAAAGATTCTGAGGTGAACTGTGCTATGTAGCACCTTAAAGAGATACCTGTGTCCAACAAGGTAGCCACAGGCTGCTAATCTTTCCAGAATATATATGTAGTTGTTATTTATAAGATTAAGGAATGGAGAATTAAATAATTCTTCATTATTTAACAGGCCCTGTTAGAGGAGCAATCTGGGAAGAAGAGCACCTGTATTCATGTCCTTCTTTAGCTTGAAAGAATTTAAATACCTCACTTATGTCACAGAGTTATATATTAACAACCAGACCATTAAGGAGCATGATGGATGGAAAGACAAAAGTTTTTTCTTCTAACCAACCCACTGAAGCTGTGCTGTTTTGGTTAACAGCTGAGCTTGATGATCTTAGAGGTCTTTTCCAATCCTAACAAATCTATAATTCTATTCTATGAAAACATGAGTGGTCAAGTAAACCTATCTATTTAGCCTTATTTAGTTCTATAGATCCTGGGTCCTAACAGTATTTTGGAAGAAAAGAGATATATTTTCCAACTATATAATTTTTGGCTGTAGCCCTTATGCACTTGCTGAATTGCCCCATGGTTAGTGGGGCAGAATCACAGTTGATGTACAATGTTAGCTCTTTGTGAAGTGCATGCCAAGGTCTGCTTCTTTAGTGACACTTGGGTGTGTGCTAAAAAGCTTTGCTGAACTAGAACCTTCAACCCAGATTGTAAATGGAGGCCCCCAGGCCCCCCAGGCCAATTATTTTTTAGCAGGATTATCACAGGTGGAGGATTGTAATCATCAGCCTATGGATATAGCAGGCATAACATGTCAGCTTCCACTTTGAAAGCCAGTGGAACCTTGTTACTTCTGATGCCTTGGTCCCTTTGCTGCATTAAGACTGAGATAAGTTTGCTGAGAGATCACCTAACTGTAGATTCTTGTTGGCCTTAAGCATAGGATAGGTACCAGGGAGAACTGGTACACACTGGGATACACAACAAAATACAGGTATCAATGCATGAGAGACTTCACTGGCTATCAAAACTCATGGCACTCAAGAAATTCATGTCTGTAACTGTAGCAGCCAAGTTTGACTTGTACTTCATATCCTTGTAAGTCCACTCTTTTATACATCTTGAATATAACACATGGAGGGCCTGGCTCAAACCACTAGAGTAGCAAAGAATATGGATATTACCTTGGTCCGAGGAACATAGTACTACCTGACAGCATTGTTCTGTCTTCCATGTGCTTCCTCTTTCTCTTGCTGTTTGATTCACATCCCCTTACTGGCCTCATTATTCAACTCATATACTTACAGAAAAAAAATTATTGCAGATTGTAAGTAATTATATACTAGCTATTCTACAGTAATTGTAATATTAGGGAACTGCTGCCTAGCATTATACTGCTTTACATCTTCTAACTGGGCAATAGTAAGAAGTGAAGGATGTAAAAGAAAGGGAGATTAAGATAAATGAAATTTAAAATGACATAAAAAATGAAATCTGATATTTTCCACTGTTAGGAAAACAAAACCACATTTTAACTGAAAATTTTCATTTTGGAAAAGGATTTTTCAGCTGAAAAAGCTTTCATACAAAAAAATTCAGCTACGTGTGTCAAAACAGTGTGTCAACTCATCAGAGGACCAGGATTTTTTTAGAGGCAATTAGAAGGTATATTTTAGAGCTAATTTGACTATCTAATGAGAATATCGCAAATGAAGTGATTCAAGATAGCTCAAGTACTAGTGATCACAGTTTGTCAAGGTCAAAAGTTTCAGTTATTAATATTTATGTATATATGTAAGTGGGAAAATAATGCTTTAAAAGTTTTAAGTTAATGCTTTAAAAAAAGCTACAATGTAATGGCCAACAAGGCATTATCATAGTAATCTCGTCTAACATGCTGCTGAATTTCCAACTGCAATACACATGTCAAAGAGAACACTACATTTAATTCCTGGAGAAACAGATGATAAATCAAACTAAATTGAATTAATAGTGCCTGATTACTAGTTATATACTTCACCTGGAGTATCATATTCAGCAATGATCACCATACTTTAGGATATAATTGATCTTCATGGCTTATAATACAGAGCCTGAAGTACAATAAACCTTAGAGAAAAACATTAAAAAGAGACAGAGTAAAAACAGTACTTTATTTTTAATATTTGCATAAAACCCTTGAGGTTCAAGGAAATCACTGTGCATGGCATTTTTAAAAATCTTCAGGTAATGTATTGTGTGACTCGTGTAAACACATTCTGCTGATCTATGAAAAGCAAAACTATCCTTAAAATGTTTTAATTTCTTTTTTCCTACAGAGCTGTGAGTTTCTGGGAATGTGGTACTAAGTCTGCTTGAAAAATTAGTTTATTTTTTTAAAAAATGCTTTACCTTATGGCTTCTTTAACTTGACTTATTTGTGTTGTAACAGTGTTGTGACATGATTTTTGGCTGAGAAGGAAGATAAAATCTTTCTTTTCATTTAAAACTGCTCTAGGTATACACAATCTGTTTCTTCTTA